>NW_027466142.1:2795000-2932500 GCF_046127955.1 Nelusetta ayraudi
CATGGCTGCTGGTTAAATGTCACAGTTGTGCAGCCAAAATAAGAAGTAAAATAAAATAAAGGGAGGCAATAAATAGAGAATAAATGCCACGTACACCTGAGAGCCGCAGAGCCTGCAGCTGCACAGCTTCTACATCTGTGTGTGTGTGTTAATCATAAGGAGCGTTTACTTGATTAAAAAAAGAGTTTCTGCTCTTATGAGGTAATAAGTTGGGCATTCTCTAAAAAACTGACATGAACAAAAGCAAAAAACTGTAGCAGAATCACGACCACGTGGCATGAGGTGGTCCGAGTGGATAGAGGAGAAGAAATATTAGGAGACAAAGATATTTTTAGCGTTGAATTTCTTTTCATCTCCTCATAAATGAGGGGCCTCCAGAGGTCGTAGCGCAGAAATGTGCTTGAAATTAAAAAAGCTCTCCGACAGAAGGAACTCGATGACAAGGAGTGCGGCTGTAGTTGCTGTAGTTGGGGTAGTTCGGGGGCTTCTTAGAATGAGGAGCAAACATGTCACATGACGTTGGCCGGAACTTGGTGCTGTTCTGCAGTGGAAGCAGCTCCAACACGTCCAGCGCTGATGTTGCCACAAAACAAGTTTTGCTTCAAACCTGAATATGGAGCAAAGCAAAGCTTAATACGATATAATAAATAACTTCATATTGAACGCATGCAAAATCAAATTTCCAATCAAAAAAACACAAAAATAAATATGATGTAAATAAAAATCATATGGCACTTTTTAACTGCAGCGCCTTCTGATTTAAATCTCAACAGTAACATTTTCCCAGGGGCTGATAATACCTTTAAAAATTCAATAACAACAATAAACTAATGAAGTCATCATAATAATATCCTTCAGTGAACGTCCTGTCCTGATTGACACGTCAAAATACCAGCAGAGGGGATTCTGGGATTTGTAGTATTCGTGCTACATGTGCTGTAAAATACTGGCGGCACAAATTTGGCCCGCTGGCCAGAGTTTGACACCGATTCTGTATGTAAAGGATGTTAACTGACTTTTTTTCTTTCCCCTCCTGGTTTGTTTCACACCCCCAAACATTTTCTCATTCAAAACAAAAAGAAAGGGACTGGATGTGGGGGGTCAGGGAGGAGGTGGGAGGATGGGTGTATGTGTGTATGTGTGTGTGTGTGTGTGTGTGTGTCTCCGGCGATATTTGTCACGGAGGAACGCGGAGCGATCGGAGCCCAACACTTTGGCTGGTTGGCTGGCGGCCCTGCCATCCATCACGGAGAGCGGGTGGTAAATGGCTTATGTAATTCTGTTTCAGATGAATGACCGTGGAAGGGAGTGTCACCACTAACATTATTGTGATCTATACAGTAGCAATGAGGGAGGGATAAAAGAGAGAGGGAAAGACGGGGGGCTTCATTCAGAACAAAAACCTCCGATGGACGAGGTGCTGAAACGAGGTGAATATCAGCGAAAACTAGCTCCCTGTTTTGTTTTGTTTTTTTCTGTTCTGAGACCCCTGCTGTAATTTTCATGGAAAAAAAATATTTAGGGGAGGGAGACGAAGAGAAAAAAAAAATTACGAAAATTATTTTCTTAACTGCCTTTTACAACTCATTGAGTTCACAGTGCCCCCCAAAAAAAGAAGCAAAAAACAAAAACATGACTGCATGCAGTCTGGTCGCATTAAAGGAGGAGGAAAAGTTTGCCACTGGTTTAAAAAATATATATAATAAAAAAAAAGTTTGTTTTGTAAATCACAAAATACTTTGAATTGAATTTTTAAAAGCCAAAAAAAAACCTTTTGCTCATTTCCACTTCCTGTTGGCAGCGCTGCAGCCGCAGAGCGCGCTTCCTCTTAATGACCTTCTCTAATTGTAAATGCAATGTTGTGTAGTTTCTTCGCTCTCACAATTTGGTCTCTGAACGCTCGCGAACAAAACTCACAGATGCTAAATGCAGAATTATGCAAAGTGCGGCGATGATGGCCGGGTGAAAATGGCTCAGTGGGGTTTTTATGGCCACTTCCTGGCGGTGGCGCCGGTGGGCTCTGCTCGGCAGCTGAAGATTCCGCTGATTTATCTCCAACAGTTTGACACAACCAGCAACGCGTTGGAAGATTTCGCTCCCACATTTGCATTGCAGTCGGAGATGAAGAATTGACGTCCTCAATCATAAAACGTCAAACCACGAAAACATTTAAAGATGCACAATATGATCTGTCCAACCAGCAGGAGGTGCCAAAAATCGGGCAAAAAAAAGAGGAAATGTGTAAACAAATTCTTGTTTTTTTTTTATTTGTTTTTGTTTAGAAGCAAAGAGGACAGTTGCTTGAACTTGGAATAGTACCAGTTGGCCAGGTATTCCTATGTGGTTTGGAAAATGATCTATATTCAGACTCAACTAGCGGTGGCTGGTGGTGCGGACGAGGCCCCGCTGAGAATCCTGAGTAAAAACCTCAGTTTGATTCCGACATCTGCACCGCTGACACTTCAGAGACGCGCCAACGGTAAATCTAACGTCAAACAGTGAAATTCACTCTACTTTTCAGCAGTATTTCTTAGAAGAACCTGACATCAGGCCAAGACCGTGACGCTGCCATTTCTTGTCACCTGCTGGCAGACTGCTGCTACTGCGGCTCCGCTAATGATTGACATCCATTTGGAGTTTTGCTGCTATTTTCCATAATTGTCGTGATTTTTTTTTTTTTTTTTTTGGTTTTCTTCGTGGGCCACTGATTGACAGGTTCCTTCTCCTCAGCAGGTTTTTTTTGGTGAATTTTTTTTCTGTAATCTGAAAGTTGAATTACAGCAGGCTCGTGGTGCATTCATACAGAAATAGACAGAAAAAGACGCAACACTTTCACACTGTGACTTCATTGTTATTTCAATAATCTTTGACCTTGTAAATTCTCTTTTAATTGGAAATCATTCTAACAATTAGGCTTGAACATATCTGGCAGTATCTCTCTCCCTCTCTCTCTCTCGCATTGATTATCCTCATAGAGGAGGCCAGTTAACCTCAAACGTCCTTTCAGCTCCTCCCATCATTAATCTTGCCAAATCAATTTCACCCTCCCGTGCTTCCAAAAAGATTAGAGCGTTACAACCCCGACCTCGACGTTCACAAAGGCAGCAACATCTCTGGGTGAATAATGTCGTAAGTGTTTTTATCTGACCTTAGATGCAAAATGTGACAATAAGGCATATGTTCAAATCCTCTTTCATGAAGATTTAAAGTGCTGGAAGCTCGCTCGTCCATATTGCCAGTCTCCAATGGAAAACAATTTCAATACTTGATTCAATCAATCAATTCTTTCATTTGATTCAATACTATCTCGATTTTAGGGTGTGCACAGGTTCAAACCGGGGTTTGACAGCTGCCCCTCAAACCCGACCAGTAGAAGAGACAGGAAGTAGGTAAGTGGAAGTATTGCTATTTGGCTTAGCATAGATGCTGCAGGAGAGTTTTTTTTTTTCTTTATCAGAACTTTTGTCCGATCTTGTCACGGTCGCAGACAATCGTTTCTTTTTTGCGCCTGATTGTCTTTGCCATCAGTTGCATGAACGCAGTGCAGTTTTGCAGCTGGCCACAAGGCTGCGACGTCCTGCTAATGTGCCGTCGGCCGGAAGGAAGTCTTGAGCCGTAGCAACGTGGCAAAACTGCCAGCAGCTTCACTTCAATGTGACGGGACAAAAATGGCTCGTCCAACCGCCTTCCGAGTTTTGTTCCTTTTACTTTTTGACTCTTTAACCAGCGCAGGAAGAAAGAATGAAAGTTTATTTCAAACAAACAAGCAAACATAAATAAGGAACAAATAAGAACAAATGAAAACACTTAAATCTAATGGGAAACCTGTGATAAATCCAGGAAGATTTGGAGTCTGACGTGCAAGGTGACATTTGAATTGAACTGCAGACCGTGGAAAAGAGAAAACACTGACACTTGACACACTTAAATATATTTGGCTCGACTTGAGACAGTGACTCTCTTGACCCACATTATCCAGATGGCGCTGATTCAGATCAGTCCACTCGGCTTCGGGGGCTTCACACTGAGATCATTGAGATTTTGTCTCAGATCTACAGAGGCAGAGTTTCGGCAGAGGAGAAAATCTGGGCTGTGTGTATAAAGCTTGGAGGAACGAAGGGAAGTGGCTGAGGATCAGCTGCGAGGTCACATTAACATGCAGACCTCAGCCCAGATCCCTTCAGGCACAACACAGAAGCACAACACTGTGTCATTCACGGTCATCACCTTTTTTTTTTTTTTTTTTCAGCTCAAGCAGTTTATTCATCCACAGGCACTAGTAGCGTTTTGGATGGGTTGTACTACTTGGGAAAAAAAGTTTAGCTTATTCCACCAAAGCAGAGGAAAGCTAAAAGAGAATGAGAGACAAACTGGGGAAAACAGCACCTTAACTCATAAGATTCAGCATTTGGAAAACAATGAGAAAGAAACAGTGCAGGTACATGGTGTGTTCAGCCAACAGAGCTCAGCTGTGTGGGCTGAGCACAACACTATAGACTAAAACCTGTCCGCTACATTCAATTTGCATTAAAACAAATATTTACATCTGCAGAAACAACACCCACCATGACAAAGTGAACTGTTTTACTAAAAGGTGGCAACAAAACATGGAACAATAGAAAGTGAAGTGTTAACGTGAGTTTGTCCTCAATGTTATTTTGACTGTGCCAACAGAAAAGTCCACAATCGAAGCTAACTGGCTAGCTAGGAGGCCACAAACCTGCGATCTGTTGTTTAGCCAGAAGGGAACACTAACAGTGGTTGCAAAACGGCTAAAAATGTCTGACTGTCAATACGGAAAAGAGCGCTAGATTCATTCCATTACAACTGGTTCAAAATTTGGGATGAGATAAACTGGCGAGTGAAAAAAAAAAAATCAATTAATCAAATGGGTCCTAAAGACCACTTTGTCCAATTTGGTCTAATTTCAAGAGAAAATGACCATGAAATTGTGGGTGTGGCCACACACACACACACACACACACACACATCCCTCTCTGCCCTCTACATCTATCACACACACACACGCCCCCTTGCAAACCGACATGCTCTGTCACACACACACACACACACACACACACACACACACACACACACACACACACACACACACGGACCATATATATCCATAGACAAAACTGAGCTGGCAGATTCACACTTATCTGTTATTCATGGTCATACACTCATTCCCATGAGGGCAATAACTTTAACTAGGAGCAACTGCAATAACCTGCTGCACTTTTTATTATTGTCATTTACTTTCTTGTTGCATTGGCACTGTCGTTCTGTGAACGTGTCGTCGCACTGTGGCATCTTCTGTTTATACCTTTGTCTATTTCATCTACTTTTTTATTTGATCTTATTTTATTTTATTTTTTGGATAACACCAGACTGGCATCATTTTGATGTATATTTTGTTAAAAAGCTCTATCTATCCGTGGTCCCGCCCATAAGACCAAATATGGAATATTTAGCTGTTACTGCTGCTGCTGCTGCTGCTGCTGCTACTGTTACTGTTATTGCTGTTACTGCTGCTGCTGCTGCTGCTGCTGCTGCTGCTGCTACTGTTACTGTTATTGCTGTTACTGCTGCTGCTGCTGCTGCTGCTGCTACTGTTACTGCTATTGCTGTTACTGCTGCTGCTGCTGCTGCGGCAGAGTGAGAAAGACGGCCTGTTTTAAAATGCCGTCCTTCACCTCCAGGGACGATAAACGCTCAGAGCTGATTTGATATCAGAAATGAAACTGTCTTCAGCCCGCTTTCAAATATGCACGTCTGGCTTCGGTCAATAAAGAAAAAAAAAAAAAAACCCTCATACCTATGTATGCTAGCGCCGTGAGATGTGACATAAATCTGATTTCCCCCCCATTTTGGAAATAAATATTTCGGCATAATTCTAAATCAACTCCTCCCTGCTTCTTTTTCCTCCAATTTCCTGCAGATTTTCTTTCCTGCCTTTTTATATCCTGCCACCTTTTTTTTTTCCTGCCTCACACTTCTTTTCCCTCACCCACTGTCTTATCACGCCTGTTATTTCTCTCTCTCTCTCTCTCTCTCTCTCTCTCTCTCTCTCTCTCAGCTCTCTCTCTCTCTCTCAGCTCTCTCTCTCTCTCTCTCTCTCCCCTTTTCTCTTCACCCTCAACGTTTTTTTTTTTTTTTTTGTCCTCGCCCCATTTTTGCTGGCACATTTTGGGGCGACAGATGGAGTGTTGGTGGCTTGATTCAGGTAAAGATGACTTGGACTGACAGGCCCGCTGTGTGACGACACACTGGGCATGTACAGCACTGGTGTCACACGGCGACCAACACACACACACACACACACACACACACACACACACACACACACACACACACACACACACACACACACACACAATGTGCATCATGTCTTACAGCCTATGCGTGAGACACTGCAGCGTTTATAGTCGGCTTCTTTCTTCCCTGTGAGAAAAATGCTTCTCATTTATATTCATATGAAATCTTTTCTTTTACACGCTGTTTTATTTTGAGGGGCTCGAAAACAATCGAGGGAAAACCGAGTTCGGAGGCGTCGCTACGCACTCGGATATCTTCACACTTGTTAGTAAACAACGCAGGTAATAAATTTGGCCTTGCAGCTGCTGCGCGGCTGAGATATTTCCCTCCCAGTGTGACAGCGAGGCTGCTGCTGTGGCTGCAGTTCATCTTCAGCTACAGATTCCTCTCCTTTCTCCACTTGAAGCCGGGTTTAAGATAAAACTAGACTTGTTCAGCAGTTTGATCCCACCGTGCTTCAGTTGTGCCGTCGACCAAGTTGGTTGGAATTCTGTATTGTGGGAACCAGCCACCGGCATTTCACAGCCAATTTGGTGGAAGATGCAGCTATGAATTATCATTTCGTATTATTGATGCGACTTTGCCTGCAAGACCAATAGTTTGGAGCATCAAAGGCTGACGTGAAAAAAAAAAAAAACTGCGCTCGCAACTTTTGATTTGTGGTTTTCTTTCACTTGGGATACTTATTGACACAGACTTGTATCATCTTCTGGTAATAATAAGACAAAATAACAAATTTTCAAAAGCTAAATGATCAAACCTGGACTTGTCAAAGTCAAGAGCATGAAGGAAACAACAGGAGGGGACAGGCCGTTAGTGCTGGATGGCTGTGTGGCTCTTTTTTTTTTTGGAAGACTCTGCGTGTCATTTTCTTGAAGCCCTTCATGCGATCACAATGTGTTTGGATACTTGATGAAAAGAGACAGTCAAGTCATCATCTGGCTTCACTTCCTGCTATTTTTCCCCTGTAATGAGGCGCCATGAGTGCCCCCTCACCCCCCTCCTCCCTACCCCCCGCTGGCAGCCCATCTGGACCCTTCGCCAGTGACTCTGGACCACAGTCGCTGCAGACGCTTCGACTTGCTCACCTCGGCAGCAGGGTTCTCATCACCGCCGCGTCAAAGCAAACAAAGCCTGTCCGCTCGCCAAGAGGCGGGTCGGCGCCGCTCGGCGGGTCGGTGGCGCTCGGCCTTTTGAAGATCCGTGTCCTTAGATTTGTACCAAACGGCGGTTTCTGCAGCGTTAGTTGGACCTTACGAGGCGTTGGCCTCACTGCAGCACCTGCGCCAGTATTCCACTCGAATGGAGCGAATTACTAATCTGATGGCTTCCTCTCCCCGCGGTCAGATTACTGCGATGACATTCCAGCTTCATGCAGCGAGTCCGTCTGCTCACAGCCTTTTTTTCATACTTGTTCATCAGACGTTATCAGACACTTTGGGCATTTTTCACGCCACAAAAGAAGTCCAAGTCTTTTCATTTCCATTCTTTTTGTTTCTTCAAGGGCAGAAAGTGTAGGGTTTTAGGCTGTGTGTGTGTGAGAAGGGAGATGATGTATTGTGGATATGACGAATACGAAGAAGGACCAAGTCAAAGCAGTTTTCAAGCAACTGTGAATACACACACACACACACACACACACACACACTGCGACATGTTATGGAAACAAACCCTTCACTTCAGGGGAGAGAAACTTTAGTGGTGCGTAATGAGAAAGCATCTGCCTGAAGTTTGTAGTTTTGAAGGCGCAAGGGGGGTGAAAAAGAATACAGATGGGTTTTATATGGTAAATATAGAAGAGGCTGCAGCGGGAGCTGATGTGACGGCAAGATAATTGGTGGAAACACTGGGGAGGAAAAGAGACTGAATCAATAAGGGGAAGGAGGGAAGATGAAAGCTTGGGCTTTGCACCGGAGACGGGAAGAGGAGAAGGAGACGGTGCTGTGGCAAAGTGATGGACCGCACGCAAGAGAAACAAAAGGAGCCGCAGTGTAAAAATGAAAATAGACGGAGAAATGGGGGACAATAGCGGTCGGCCACAGCGACTGTAGGGATGTGAATCACACAGAGCACATGTCAAGTTTATGGGAAATAGAAAAAAATGACCTAACTAAATAGATTGAAAAAAACAAAACAAAAGCCTTGTGACTCGTCTGTGATGAATCAAATCATCCATCCGTCCATCCATCCATCCTGCTCTCGCTCAGGCCTGTGATTGATGCCATCACGCACCTGCAGAGAGCAGAAGCCACTGGTAAATATAAAACATTGCCAGACTGACCGTCTGCCGACTGGCTGAACTCCTGCTGCTGCTGTTTTTTTTTTTTTTTTATTGTTGTGGTTTATTTGGAGAAAGGGGAACATTAATCCAGACAGATTATTTCCTGCGGGTCGCTAATGTGCTGCACCATCGACCCCCCACTTTGCAAATTATGTCATTTTAGTTTTTGTTGCAGATTATGTTTGATAAGACCATTTGCAATCAAAAGCCAGTGTTAATACCACACTAATCTGGCTCTTATGGTAAGATTAGTGTAAAGGGACAATTGAGATTAATTCAAATCAGAAAAATATTGAATGTAGAGGGGGAAAACAATTTCTGAGACTTCTTTTTAATAGTATGATTATTTTTTATCTTATAAAATCCTTATTAATTACACTCTATCTCTGGAGAAGCCAAAGGATGATATTCATCTGTATGATTATGGTTGTTTTGCTGTATTGTAATGATGCATAGCCGTTCTTTGCTAATTCACTAGTTATAAGTCTGTGTAGCCTTGCTACCGTCTATAAATATCTATTGAAATTAACAATACAATAACACCGATATTCACTGAAAAGGTCCGTGACAGCTTTGATTTGGTCGTAAAGTCTTTCCAGCACCTTTGCTTTCATTGCATTCGCACATTATTGTAATGTTTCTTTTTCATGGCACTCAGTCAGATGCAGAGATTATGGCCACAGGGTGCAGGTGCTGTTGTTCAACCTCCGGCGCCTGCTGCACCGTTTCTGCATCCAAACTGAACAAAAAACACAACAATCACAGATGAGATACTCGGAGGGTTTTTATTTTGAGCGGAAACATCTAAGCGTCCATTGAAGTTTTAATGTAAAAGCCACAATCCCTGCATTTCGCCTCCCAGCGCTGAACTGAACCCGGCCCTCTCCAGCTGACTGAATTTAAAGACGCAATTCCAACAAAAAAAACCTCCAACAATCCGCCCACGCTGGATCCATTCAGGAGGTGCACGCACCATTGAACAGATTACACACTTTTCTCTCAGTCTGCTTGTTTCTGAGACAGAGGAGGAGGATGGAGGGATGGATGGAGTGGGAGGCCCAGACAGTGTGTGTGTGTGTGTGTGTGTGTGTGTGTGTGTGTGGGTGTGTGTGTGTGCTGGGGGTGAAGGCAGAGGTGAAGGCAGAGGTCTGGGACGCCTTCTGCCGCTCTGATGTTTGCCAAAGCGGCGCTCCTGGTGGGAGTTTCCCCCCGGCGGCGGCGGCGCCGAGTCTTGGCACGCCGTCCCGACTCGGCGCCGATAACAAATGAAGACACGCTGTCGGTTTCCGCGCGTTCCCTGTTTGTGTGCAGGCGTGCGTCCCCTCCGCCAGACTGTTTCCCCCATTGTTCGACATCTTTAATTCCTCCACCGCGTCTGTTTCGCCCGCGCAGCGCAGCGCCGCCCCGGCCCTGGTGGAGGCGCCGCTGTGCTTCTGGCTCTCGCGACCGCCGCAAACAAACCAACGGGGCCAGAAGTTAGAGGTTTGCCGTCCCGTCCTGAATTAAAATTTGTTTTTTAACTTCAAGTCAAGTCACGGAAATGATCCACTGGCGGACGTGTTTAAACGTTTCCAAGACAAACTGGCTGCTGTCGGTCGAAGGTAGTTGTGATTTCCTTACACCCGTGTTTATGACTCACTGACTCGCTGTCACCGTGTTCATGACTCACTGAGTCCGTCACGCCGCTAAACAGCCTGACGGCCTCGAGGGCATTGGGACTAATTGATACAGACAGAGCCAGGCTTGAATAATCCCACCAGACACTTTCTCTGCGGCTCATCGCTACAGTCGGGTATCTCAAGACACCAGCTTTTGATTATTTTTGGGTTTTTTTTTAATAAGGGAAGAGAAGATGTGATGGGCGGGGCTGCGTCAGACAACGACGCTCAGGTAACGACAGCCGCATCCAGAACAGCGCAGGGGGCGGCGTAACAAGCCTCCGCTTTTTATGTTGGAGGAAACAAAGGAGGCAGCAGAAATAATTGGCTCCCTTGCGCTGGTGCGACGGCAGCAATCTTATGTGCACAGCTCGGCCGTGATAACACAACTGGCGCCTCCCCGCGGTAGATAGATTTTTTTTTTTCTCCCCGATAACGAAAAGTATCAGCGACGCGCTGAAGTCGA
This sequence comes from Nelusetta ayraudi, assembly GCF_046127955.1. NCBI lineage: Eukaryota > Metazoa > Chordata > Actinopteri > Tetraodontiformes > Monacanthidae > Nelusetta > Nelusetta ayraudi. The sequence goes on from NW_027466142.1 coordinate 2,805,724, forward strand.
CTCAGTGGAAAAGGCTTCAGATGTGGCACATCTGTTTGTGTGTACATGTTAATTTGACTGGAAATGTGGAATCAACCTACACGACAGCCAAACAGCACATCGCAACTCGGTTTTGTTTGTTGCTGTAATAGGTTCTATGGAGGAAAAAAAAGAAGAAGACAGACGTGACAAAGTGCTTAATATCTCCAGCGTCGCCTGAGTAGATTCCATGTCGACACAGGAGCGCGTTGTCACCACCACAAGATACGAGACAAGCTGCCGGCAAGGCTGCTCCTCTGGAAGTGGAAGAGGTGAAAACAGGCCTCGGCCCCCCTCCCCCGACTCCCACCGTGCACTAAGAGGCCGAAGTCAGGGCGAACGCTCGGCCACAAAACTCACCTCGGCGACCAAGACCAACCTCCAGTAGCACAGCACCAGGCTACACACAGAAAACGAGATGTGGAGGTTGAATGTTGGAGTGCGGCCGTCACTGAGCGTCTGAGTCCGAGGTCAGCCGCACACAGCAGAGCTGCCGCATGGTCGTCGTGAGACAGATGCAGCGATTTTTTTTTGGTCTTTGGCTCTGAAGCGGTGGCGCAGGTTCAAAGACGACCGTCCTCTCGTCCTACTTCACTTTGACCGACTGATTCAAACAAAAAAACGACAACAGCAATAACAGCGGCTGGTCGAATTTGATTTATCGATTCATCGAGCTCATCGGCTGTAATTATAGTTTGTGATCTCGAGGCGTTGTGTCGATATTGCGCAGTGTGACAAGGCTAGACGTCAAAGTTCATGGTCCAGGAAAACAAATGACCTCATTTGCTGAAACTTTTCTCTCTTTCAATGATCAATTCAGTCAGTGAAGGTCCCAGTTCCTCTGTTGATGGCCAGTGTTGTGGAGGGGCAGCTGCAGCTCAGGTGCTGCAGTGGTCATCCAATAACGGGAAGGTCGCTGGTGGCAGCCTGTCGGCTGCGCCCTAGCAGTCGCTGATGGAATACTCTGATTAGACCCCAGCTGTGATTCACTCCAATAGCAGCGGCACAAAGATTCTTTGTTTTGTTTTTTTGGCCTGAGCTCAACTCTGTATTCTTAAAATCTCCGACGATGCACAGTGAATAATTTTACTAATCAGTGCCCATGTCCTTGTAAGCTCCACCTTCCCCTTTTGAGGGTCTTCATCAGAAAACATCTGTGAGGTCATTTTTTAAGGACTCTTCGTGTTCTCCTGTTGAAACTCTACTAGGCCTCTTGTCTAAATGGCGGAGCCCCTCAGGGGTGAGTGCCGGTTGCATTTGTGTTTTCAGCATCTCTGCTCTGCACCACCCCCCCCAAAATAGTGTGTCCTAGACTGATTTCTAAACTGAAATCTTTTAAATGAATGCAAGATACGAGATGCTGTCTTGAAATGTAAAGTTAAGGCAACAACAATTTTTTTTTCTTTTTTTTTTTTTGTTACTCAAAGACATTTCACCTCTCATCTTAAGTCCAGTTTGCAACCTTCAAGACTACAATGACAAGGACCCCTGAGAACCCTCACAGACATACAAGGCGTTCATAATTATAATTTAAATGAAGGATATTTTTGGAGTAGTGACATGTGAGAATCACACCACAAAAGGAGATTCAGCATTGGAAAACATGGGCACGGCGTGATGGTCTCCCGTGCCAACGTCATGTCTCCTGTAACACACACACAGCAGAATGTGTGATCCGCTTGAGGACCTTGTTGCTGGTTGCCTTGAGGCTCCGCTGTTGGCCAAGCTGTGAAAGTCTGAAGTGTCTCCACTACTGGTTGGACAAATAGGCCACAAGGTCTTCTTGTTCAATCTGTCGCGCTGTGAGGAGGATTGTTGTGTTTTATTCTCCCTAAGAAAAGTGACTCCACTTGATCCTGGTGGTGGTCATTGACGTCGCCATTATCTAAGGACGACTCAATGAATTCCACCTTCCATCATCTTTATCATCAGGTTCTCTCCTTTTTCCGTTCTTCGTCTCTCTTCCTTTTGAAATACAAGTTGCGTTGAAGTCCTTGGTTCCATTTTTCAGTGACACTGGTGGAAATAAAGAGCTCCTGACATGAAAAGAAAATCAGAACGTCTTACCGTCTTTTTAGTAAACACATTTTTCTTTTCTCTTCTCTTCTTTTCTCATAATTCACTACCAATGTCACTATTGATGTGCAATGTGGGGATGGGAGCCCAAACACTTTTTTTCCTATGCGTTTTCTCCTAGTTTGAACTTTTTTGAAAACTTAAAAAATGTAGCTTTTGTACATCTATTGCCGTACGTGAAGATGTGATGATATTGATATTGTTATTGTCACCAGACTGGCCATAGCTGGCTCCCCTCAGTGGACTTGGACTGGGTTTGTGGTCGCCTGGGCAGTGCCAAGCGGGACTTTTCAAGCTGACTTGAACGCAGTGTTGACCCTCATGGAAGGAGCTTAACGTTGCATTGACCGGGCTCAGAAAACCCAGAAACAATCCAAAATATTGTTTCCAGCATTCAAAAGATTTGAATGCTGTCAAATGGAAACGTCGTGGGCGGTCCGGACTCACACCAACACAATGATATCCATTTGTTTGCTTGCTTTGTTGTGTTTTTTTTTTTATTTAATGCTTTTCCGTAACCATGTTTTTTTTTTTTGGATGTGACACATTTTATTTAGGAGCCAATCGAGGGCAAATCGCTTGAATGCTGATTGTAATGCTATTTTTTCAATGAGAGAGCATCTCTACACCCTCCGTCTCAGTCCGACCCGACCCTCAACACCCCTGACCTCCCCACCCCCCTCACACTCACACTCACACATCCCTCTCTAATATGCACCCATTCAATTTGCTCTTGCTTTGCCTGTGTCTCCTTCTCCTTCTACTCTTCCTCACATATCAGTCATACTCCGGCTGGGCTTGGCAGGGCCATGACTGCTGCTGGGGAGTGGAGGTAATTGAATTTCTCTCCCAGAGTGACTCGCGTCAACACAGGCAATTCAGACATAGCCAGGCGCGACGTAATAGACAGGGATGGGCATCGCCTTGACTTAGAACCGCAATTAACGACGGGGGGACACAGACGCTCGAAGCCCCCAAGAAGAAGCTGGTGGTGGGGAGGGAGGAGAGGAAGAAGAAAAATGAAATGAATGTGATGCAGCACTCTCCTCAATTTTACACTCCATGTATTCATGGTTCAAAGACTGGACGTGTCATTAGAACAGCTGCAGGGAGGGGAGGGGCTTTTCTTCACTTCCTGTTTCCTTCAAGAGGCTTTGAACTGACCCGGACTCGGAGTGGTTAACTTTCCCACGTTTTTTTTTTTTTTTTTTTTTTTTTCATTTTTGTCAGCTGTGCCGTTCCAGACCAAGGGGTCAGCGGGTGGCTGGTAGCTGCGATACACTGACAAAAACCGGGGGAGAGCTTATTAATTTTTCCTCAAGTATCTGGTGCAACACGGACAAGTTGGTTCAAAACATCAGTGGTTCCTTTTAATAGCGCCACCCGACTTTACGCGGCACGCGCTGTGCCTTTTCATATTTATTTTGTCTTTGGAACATTTAATTGGTGCTTCACCCTCCAGCTGCCTTGAAAAAAATCCCCAATCTCTTCCAGAGTTGAAGTAAAAAAAAAAAAAAAAAAAATCTTATTTCATTTCTTAAGTGCTTCGGGATTCTTGTAACTTCTCCACCTGTCAATATCCAATTGATTGGGCCGTTTTGAGGTGATTTTAGGCAGATTAATCTCCCTATTCGATACTAATACAGAGTTGGATTATTAACGGACTTTGATTAAATGCTCTGTTTGACAGTAATGGATGAACCACAGCGTTATCTCATGTGCCATCTAAGCTTTTATTGATGTTTGCTGAAGGAAGATGAAGGAAGAAGCGTTTGCTGCTGATTGGTCACGGTGTCAAAAAGTCCCTCCCCCTTTTGGGTCCATTTGAGGGGACGTATGGCCTGCGGCAAACGTTGCAGCGACCCGAGGAACTCTAAAATGTTTGGCATTTGGTTTGCTGCAGCTCGAGACCCCAGACAGTGACAGAAAATAAAATAAAACAATGAATTCATTATTTATTTTCACTCCTTTAAAATGCTTTTCGTGAAAAAACAAAACAAAACAACACACCTCTTTGCAGCTGATGTACTGGCAGTGAACCCACTCATTGGCAGGACAATATGGTCCCTTCCTTACTTGGAACATTTAAACACCCTTTTAAATCTTTTTATTTCAACCTTTCCTTCAGCCAATTTGCCAACTTTTGTACCCTCACCTGCTCGTGCCACTTCCTGGTGACTAACTGGGCCACCAGCACGCTGCTGCTCCGTGGCAGCAGGCCATCTGGACGAGGCCCCGGCCATCGTTTGCAAAGTGTGTGGCCAGTAGGAGCGCGAAGGGACGGCGCCCAGCAAAGTCTCTGCAAACAGGAAGGATCCACACGGCGCCATCGCAGCAGCCAGAAACCCGCCTGTGTCTCTCTGCACTGAATTTTGTTTTCAGAGCAGTTGAACTGATAGTGCGACACCTCCTGGCAATCAAGAACTTCAAGATTGCCTTTCATGTGCAGATCTACTGGTCTGCAAACTCCCCAGATAAAAGGCTTGAAGAGCGTCCAGCAGAGCTGGCAGAGCGACACAAGCTGTGAGGTAACGAGGTTGCATCATCATCTCTCTCTCTCTCTCTCTCTCTCTCTCTCTCTCTCTCTCTCTCTCTCTCTCTCTCTCTCTCTCTCACTGTCTCTCTCTCTCTCTGCCCTTGTTATCCATTTTCATCGTCCTGCCAATTGAAAGCAGCGGCTGCACAGCCGAGGTGATAAAAAAAGTAAGTGATCAACACTTGATTTTTCTTATTTAAAAAAACAACAACACAAAAAAACCCCAAAGCTGATAGTTTATAGTTACATCAGAGGCAGATTGGAGCTGTGAAATTAGATTTATACTCTTCACTCAGTTGAAGAATTGGCGTGAAATAAATGGACCTTTTCCTCCACCAGTCTGGGTTTGGATACGGAGTCATCGTCTGCAGCCGGCAAAGCGACGCTGTTTTATCCAATAGTGTTTAAGGTGACGAGAAAAAAATCCCTCGAGGTAGAAAAATGTTATTATTTAGTGCAGTTCTGTGTAAGTGGAGAGTCAGTTTGGGCGAATGCTCGGCCTGATGTTTGAAAAGACAGTCATGTGGTTGTCTGACAGTGATGTCGACAAAATGTCGACTGGGTTTTGATGAAGATGAAACCAAATTCTTTCGTTTGTAGTTGGAAGATGAACATTTGTGATTGTTACGTTGTTAGTACGTTACAGTTGTCAGGATGTTCGGCCTTCAACACACAGAATCTCTTTGTTTCTTAGTGTGTTTCTGGGCAGCGGCCTCCTTCACTCAACGCTCTGGTTGTTTGGTTTCTGTGAAGAAAGTGTCTGACGTTTCCCTCGATGTTTTTCTTTTAGAAGCAACACTCTTTCCACCGTGAAAAGTCACTCCGTCCCACAACACATAAAAAATCTCGGACCTCAACCGTCTTCACAAGCCCGCAGAGCCACAAATCTATCCCGTAATGTCTTATAATGGTGCCACGGTGTTATCAAGCGGCGGAATATATTCCTCCAAAGCAGCGCAGAGTTATGGAAATATATTGCTGTGGGGTATCCTGGTTGTCTAAGCGGTGCTGAACCCATTTATCATGATACTGTCACACCTGGGGGGGTGCTCTCTGGGAAGATCCAGCACAGACTCCAACACACACACACACACACACACACACACACACACACACACACACACACACACACACACACACACACACACACACACGCGCGCACTCACTCATCCATCTGGCCAGGCATGCGAGGAGGAGGTTGGCTGTGTTCCGGGCACGTGGGCGCATACGCACGGCAACAAACACTGCACATGTGTACGCACTCTGCATGGGATCCTAATTAAGGCTCACATTAATACACATTAGCGCAGATGTTCAAGTAAACACACAAACATAAGCCATATAAGTTGGGACAGCACACCAGATCTAATAAGTGCACGCTCGCCGTGCAGCGATAAAACCTGGCGGTGAGTCGGCAGCAGGACTCGCACAAAACAAAAAACCCAAAACCCAAAACGGCAACCCTGAGGCGATGGAATAGACTCACCATGATATGAGCTGCTTCTGCCTCAGTCCGCCGACCCGGTGACAAATGAGACACTGGGAGAGGAACAAAAGGAAAGAGAGCATGAAAAGAGCATAACAAATGAAACAGGAAGAAGAAAAACACATTAAGATGTGGCCTCGAACGGCGAGGTCTGTGGCAGCAGCGCCTTGAAACAGCCTCAACCTTCTCAACCTCCGTCTGTCCACAGCCAGAGGCAAACCCAGGAGGAAACTGTCCGTTGAAATGTCGCTAGTCGGTGCGTGCTAGCGTGCTAGCGTGCTAGTGTGCAGCTGTGGATCCGTCACAGGTGCTCTGGACGTCCAGCGGTAAAATATCTGAATTTGAATGCAGTCGCTCCTTCCACGTGCAAAGATGGGGTAAAAAAAACCCAAAAAGGTTCCAAAGTCACATTCATAAATTGCATCAACACACTGGGATGACCAATCAGCTGACAGTGTAGCTCGCTAATATCAAATCCAATCAGAGCAGCCCAGTTCTGGGGTGAGATGGCGGCCGACTGTGTCTCGGTCTGTTACTCAGCTGGAGATGAGTAAACAGCGTCACCGAGACATTGTTTCCATCAAACCCCCACTACCTTCCCCTCCCCCTACCCCGCTTCCCCTGCCCTCCTTGCTGCCTCTGAGGAAGCCCAGGTTGAGTCAACCAGCAGCTGGTCTGCTTCTGCATGATAAGCCCAGGCTGCCGGTGGCTGATGAGCAGCGTCTCAGCGCCCTGCACTGCTCAGGTGACGAGGGACTCGCTCCCATTGGCTCCGTCATGGGCTCAAGTTCTCTTTCCACTCTGCTCCTCCTGCCCGGCACCCCCCCCCCGTGTCGGAAAAGTGTGACTGCGGCGAGAGTGTTCAGCGTCCCGGGGAACCAGACCTGGAGCCCCCACCCTCACCCCACTGGTTCTGTTCTGAGGTAGGATCTCCACTGATATCAGCGCTCAGAGAAGCAGGAAGGGGTTCAAAAGAGTATTTTATTTTTATTGCCTTATTTCTTTTTAATTAAAAGCAGGTCTAAAGAGGTGGGTTTTGAGATGTTGATTTGGAGGTGGGGAGATCAGTACAGTCATGAATGTGTTTGGGTAGGAAGTTCCAGAGGGTGGGAGCTGCTATGGAGAAGGCTCTGTCGCCCCAGGTCCGGCGCTTGGGTTCTGAGTGGTGGAGACAGGAGGTTGGCATCAGAGGAGTGACGGTTGCAGGAAGGAGTGTGTGAGGTAGCAGGGGGCCTGCTTGTTGAGGGCTTTGAAGTGGATGTGCTGAGGGACTGGGAGCCAGAGGAGCTATTGAAGGACAGGGGTGATGTGGTCACCGGAGCGAGTGTGGCTGAACAGGCAGAGTTTTGGATGTCCTGGAGTTTGAGGACTCTGGATGATGAGCCATAGAGAATGCAGCCACAGTAATCCATTCTGGCTGGGATGAGAGTTTCAGCAGCGCAAAAAGGGAGTGATGGGAGGAGACGAGCAATAGTTTTCAGATGAAAGAAGACTGTTCTGGTGATGTGGTTGGTGTTAATAATAAGACACGATAAGAAATTTTGTTCATGCGGGGGAAAAAAAAAAAGTATGTGCAGGATTTAAGGAGATTGTGTATCCAAGACAGCTTGGATAAAATAGAAAAACTGCACACAAATGAGCTGATGGAGGTCAGCGGCCTATAAAGTAAGAGTACAGAGACTGTGTGTGTGTGTGTGTGTGTGTGTGTGTGTGTGTGTGTGTGGTCCAATAATGTTAATAGTACCAACTAACCACCACCATTATTCATATTCATTCAAAAAAAGATTATTCATCCTCTCATTGTAAGGACTTGCTGGGATAAAAAGTTTTCTAACATGATGCTGAAAGAGGACATTGTATGTTATTAAGTCAGAATAATTCAAGTCATTTCTTCGACTGAATCACATGCAAATTAAATTCAGTCAGGATACTTACTGGCTACTTTGATCTCTCTTTGTAAAAGTTCCCTATTTTCCTTCATTATGCTTCTGTCCAATTATATATATAAAAAAATCTAATTCTGGCTAAATAAAAATCACAAGGCTGGCCCTAATCAATAACTCAGTCAGACCCCCCCCCCCCCCCCCAACCCCTCCCCGGACTAAAGAGACACAGTCGTCGAGCTTCGGGGTCGTTAACCAACTCATCAGCGCAGTCGTCGCTCGGCTCTTTACGGGCGTAAAGCAGCCAATCACAAGGAGGAAGAAGCCTATCAGATTCTTCACGGCTGAGCTCACAGCGCCGCAGATACGATTATTGAGTGCGAAATGCAGCGTTGACACTTTGTGTCCAGGAGCTACTTGTAACAACACCCCGTCCCCAGACACACACACTAACCCTCTCCCCCCCCAGCCGGTCGGTGGCGCCGGTCAAGCGGATCACAGGTGGTGCTGAGGTGGAGGAGATAAGAAGAACAAGAAAAAAACAAGATATTTAAGGGGAACAAGTGAAAAAGCAGTGAGTGGAAGAAGCTGCGTGACAGCAGGATGAGCAAGGAACTCGACCGTGAGTGTGTGAGTGAGTGTGTGTGTGTGTGTGTGTGTGTGTGTGTGTGTGTGTGTGTGTGTGCGCACGCGACCAAATTCATCACTCGTGTTGATCTATTGTTGGCCGACACGCCGTGCTGACCTTTACTTACATTATCTGCCATCATTTCACCATAAAGCTCAGATTTATGGCTCCACTGAATGCCAGAGCCCTAAAACTCTCGTCTCCTTCTCTTTGTCAGCCGTCCTTCTCCTCCTCCTCCTCCTCCTCCTCCTCCTCTTCCTCCACCTCATCCTCTTCCTTTTTCCCGAGCAGGTCTCTTCCCTCCACACCACACCGTCAGCCGTTTCTCCGCCGTCGTGTTTCACAGCGGAGAAGGTCAGAGTCATTTTTTTTTTCTTTTCCTGCCACGGTGATAGAAAATGTAAATGAGGAGGCCGAACTTCAGGGAGATTAAATTGTAACTCTGTCGAGTCGTAATGTCTCCAGTCCAGTTTAAAGGCTGCGGCGTCGAGGTCGCTGTTGGTGAGAAAACAAACTCAGTGCGGTCGGTGTTAGCGGCCCGACGTCACACACAAGAGCTACTGGAAAATAATAAAGAGAAACATTTGGCATATTATCATTTGTATTGACATTCGGTCTGCATATCTCTGGTAACAGTTCATTCTTTTAGTCTTTATAACATTAATGTTACTATGTTTTTTCTTTTAGATCAGACTAGAATCATTTTTGGACGGTGCCATGGAGGCCAAATGCGTCTTTTTGCGCCTGTTTTCTCCCTCAGGTCCCTTCCTCGTTTTCCGTAAATCTTTTTTCGTTGACTGGAACGACTGCAGCCAACGACTGAATCACTTGAAGCCAGTAATGACAAATTCTATTTGGTTTAATTGGACACACTCGATTCTCTTGCTTCCTGAGTACATAAAATTTCTGATTATTTGGGGGGGGGGGGTCGAAGGAACATTTTAAATTAACTCCGGCCTGGCTGAAAAAGACCTCACAACTTTCCTGCCAACAGTTGCGTTAAATTATTAAAAACCCACACAAACAGAATGACCCTGCAAGATGGATGTTGGCGTATGAGAAAAGCTAATGGTGGAGTTAAAGTGCGGGGATGGAGAGAACCTGATGAATGCCCGCTTCAGCTCTTCCCACCGTGATGTTGGATGGAGCGCCTGCACATCAACATGACCTTCCATAAAACGTTGATGTGACGGAGGGGAATTTCCATAAAACTTTAAGGAAGATCAATTGAAATCGAATTGCTAATGCTTCTGCTGTCAGCGCCGCTCACTATTTATGTGTGTGAGCGGCGCTTTATTACGGCCTCGCCGTGCCAGGGGAGAGGGGGGGTGGCAGAGCCTCACAACGCACAGAAACACACATAATGTGCCAGTCTTATTAGGCATGTTGTAAAATAAAAGAAGGAGAAGTGGAAGACTTTATTTACAAGAAACAAACTGGAAATGATGCACATTTTTTACAAAGACATACAATTATGAAAAATAATAACAAATAAAATATAAATAATAGTTAATAATTAATAATGAAAAAAAAAACAAAACCCAATCAAACACAAGCCCAAAAGAAACATTCAATCACTCAGAAAACAAAATATTCTTGTGGCACCAGATTGCTTGCATGGTTTTTCCTCCTCATTTTCAAGGAAAATTCCATCTGGATTCTGCGACAAAAGGTTGCGACGCCACACCAACGGCTGTGACAGCTACTTAAAAGACTTTCTACTTTGTTTCTTCTGGAAATGTAAATGGCCATTTTTGCTTCTCCTGTTTTTTTTTGCTGTAATCTGTACCTGTCTGTTGCAATGGTTAAAAATGTGAAAAAGGTTTCTCTGGAGTTACAGAAGGAGCACAGCCGGGATGGTGACCAAAATAAAAGCGTTTAATTCAATTGCAGAAGACGAAGACGAAGAAGAAGGCGAAGAAGAAGAAGAGCCGTGCAGGTTGACGGCACTTTCAAAGCATGATGGGAGTAGACCAGCTGACTGGATCTACTCTGCTCCTCTCTGTGGTTCCAGCAGCAGCAGCAGCTTTTGTGTTTGAACCTGTTTGATGGTAATTGACACGTGTTCCTCCTGTGGGCGACGCGCTGCGTGACCTTGATTCATCAGACACAGACACAGGCACAGACACAGACACACAGACAGAGAGGCGTTACAAGCATATTGACGCTGCTGCAGCCACAGTTAAACCTCATTTGCAGTAATTAGCGCTGATGGAAGGGCAGACGATGGCGGAGAGGAGCACGACGCTGAGTGGCTTCAAGGACGCTGTGGCCGTGGCATCGACACCGTTGTGTTGTTGTTGTTGTTGTTGTTAGTTGGTTTTTAGTTGATCATATTTAATAGCTTTTTAATTTTAATCTATTATTTTAATCTTTATTTATTGTTATATTTTATTGGTGACGGTGTTGCTGCTATTGGCTCACAAAGCATTGATACAGTTTATGTCTTGTTGTAACAATCTCAATATCCCTCTGAGGGGATCAATAAAGTATATTCTATTTTATTCTATTCTATTCTATTCTATTTCCTCCTGGGAGGCCCATCACTCACTGCCTGTGGGCTGTTTACAGCTGCCACGCAGCAATGTGAGTGAGGGGCCATGTGTCTTCTGCAAACGCTGCAGGTACGGCTGGTTTTAACTGTTTGCTGCTAAGTTTCCAGCGAAGAAAAAAGAGGGTGTGAAAAATGTGTGTATGTGTGTGTGCGTTTTGAATGAATTGCAGCTCCTATATTTTTATTTTTATTTTTTTTGGCAGATTCCCTGCAGACACAGATCAGCTACTGAAATTCCCATGGTGCACCATGGGAAGTGTAGTCAACCCCTGGGAATTAAAACCATAATAACCACCATCAATCAGAGGCAGGAAGCCATCACGGTGCAGCAGCACGTGCGCCTGTGCACGCATGTGGCTAAAAAAGACAAAGTAAAAAAACTGCATCGTCGTGCACTTTTTCCTTCCAAGGTTGAAGGTGGAAACACGACTAACAGTCTGTCTGACATCGTGAAGGTCACACTTATGTTGTATTATATTGGTAAAAGCTTCACATACTGCCCATAAATATATTATTACGAGTGTATAATCGCAGTAGAATAAAAGTCATTTGGTTTTCCTACCCTTTAAACAGTTCTAATATATACATGGTTCTCCATAGATCAATAAGGGTCTTGCTCCCAGTTAGCTGCCATCTTGCACCACCATATTTTTAAGGAAGCCATCTGAGGGTGAACTAAATACCAAACACAATGTCAGTCGGGCTTCCTGAAAGAAATATAATTTCTGCCTCTTCGAGCCATGATTTTCCTTGCATGTTTCAAAAAGAAAAACCTGGAGACACGATGAGGTGAAAGAGGAGCAAGCAGGAGTGTGTTGTGCTGTGTGTGTGTGTGTGTGTGTGTGTGTGTGTGTGTGTGTGTCTGTCTCAGTGTGAAGTGTTGTCTTTTTCTCTGTCTATGCGTGACTACTGAGTTCAAGGCCGCCCCCTTGCATGTCTGAACCATTTTAAACGACGCGCGACACTGAAAACATTTTCTGCATCTCAAGGCGATTGGAGGTCGCGACTCTGACTGGAGGTCGTCTCGGAGGCGGAGGCGGGGAGGTCACATGACTGTGGGGAGAGAACGTCCGTCCACAGCGAAAGCCAAAGAGGACGGTGATGAAGTTGAGTGCAGTCAGAGAGCCATGATGACTTTTTAATAGAGCAGAGAGAGAGAGAGAGAATTAGACACATCGGCCCTTTATTAGCTGCAGTGATACAATATTCACATGTGCGGCTCATTAATGAAACACTGACGGTGATGAATGTGCGACATCGTGGCCACACGGTCACAGGGATTCATCTCCATTAATTCATCTCCTTACGGCAGATTTCACAAAATATCTTGCTCGCCCATCGCTCCCTCTCTCTGTCTCTCTCGCCCTCCGCCCTCTCTCTCTCTCTCTCTCTCTCTCTCTCTCTCTCTCTCTCTCAGTGTCTCCTCAGACTTATGGATCGCTCCATAATAGATGAGGCAGCCGTCCAGGCAGACTGGACGAGGCTCTTACAGTGTGATGAATTTTCTACATCATCGAATTATATTTCTAATCAGTCCAGATTGGCGCCGTCGCCACAAACTGGCAACCAGCCTCCCAGGCCAGAAAGTCTCAGCAAAAATATTGGCTGAGATTTTATGTATTTGTTTATTTATTTATTAATTTCCCCCTCCACTGTAGCTCCACCGCTGCTGTTTGTTTTTTGTTGTTTTTTTGGCGTTGTGTGTTGATTGACAAACTAATTAAGAAAGAAGCAAAAGCTGCAAATGTTTGGCATTTTAAAATAATTTCTTCTATGTATTTACCTCCCTGCTAGCCTAACCTAGCCTAGCCTAGCCTAGCCTCCATCCGTGTTCTTTTCCACATTGCGTCTGTGACATGACACTTGACAGGATATCTTCCCTGAGGGTCTGGAGGCCTTCTGCTCTTTTTTCTTTCTGGTCTTTTCTTGCTTCTTATTCGTCAAAAACACACTGGATATTTTCAAACACCAAAGCAGCGTTTGTGCAGAGCTTTCATTCATTACGACTGCATGACACTGAGAGGAAGTCTGGCCATTGTTCGCACTAATTCACCGCTGCTATTTCTGGGACACTTTAGCTGAGCCATGGTTGTTGCTGTGTTCTACCTCTGCAGCCTGATGGTTCAACTGAGTGCTGGAAAATTCTGCTTCTTCCATTTCTCGTCCTTTTTTACTGTAATATTCTTGCTTCACAAAAACTTGTCGGCAATGTTTCCGAAATGACGTGAGTCACTGAGCTCATCTACAACTATGTTATATGTGAGCTGTTGTTCTTTCTCCTAAAATCTGACAAGACATAAAATCAGAAAAACAGAGAAACTCTTTGTTCTCTCAGATGTGTCATGTTATCAACACAATAGCAATTAAATTAATTTGTTCTTGGTTCTCCAGTCGAGGCTGTTCTTTCATTTTAAGTTCATGTCACCCTGTTAGCGGTACTTGATGGAATGACATTTATATTATCATTTATAACATTTGCATAACATTCATCATTCGTATTAACATTTGTTTTCCCCGATGTTGAAAATGACATTTACGGCTTCCTTCTCAGCAACAGTGTAACAAAAAAAAAGAAAGAAAATGTCCCAAAACCTCACAACCGTAATGACACTCTCGTGTGACTGCAGATGTAAATTCATCGTGTAGAAAAACTATTTTTTAATGAAAACGCTGTCACATGTGAATCAAGACACAGGAATTTTTCTCTTTTTCAAAGAGAACAAAGTGTCTGTGACACCAAGGTGGAAGTGGTATGATTTGAAGAGCAGCGAATAATAATGCAGCCTGACACTTAAACCTGCCAACCAAAAAAAAAAACAACCAACAACAGGAAAGTGTGTGGAGTATATTTAGCAGGAGAGTCTCCCTCCAGGCGGCAGCAGCAGCAGCAGCTCCTCCTGCTGCTGCTGCTGCTGCTGTCAACAAGTGCTGCCACCTTCTGCAGGTGGCGGCTGGCGTCTAATCTTCATCTCACACTTCCTCTCTGCGCTCAAACTACTTGAAAGAGACGAGCCGCCTTCATTAGCGCCGCTCGCTCGCTCACACGCTGAACTCATCCACGACTGAGCAAGTCGTACATACAGGGAGTAGAAGCTGCTTTTTGGATTTTTTTTTTTTAATTGTATGCTTTGCTTTTTAAAAGCAAATATTTCAGTGTTGGGATCTTCAGCTGAGTACTTTAGCTTTGGTTATTCTGACTGGAAAGATGGTGATGAACTGGATCATTTCCAAACACAGTGAACTCTGCGACGTCTTCCAGCCAATGTATGTTTGAGCTCATTGCAGCTCGTGGCCACGAGACAGTTTCATTGCATCACACAAATATATTCCCCGTCTGTCAAAGTGTGTGAAATCAGGGCGAGTCAGGCTGGTTTTTCAGTCTTCAGTACTTCCTTCAGCACTTTCAGCAACTTCAGCTGTGTTTGGGCTCCGCTGTGTGCTGGTGGTGCTGCTGGGACCAGCTGCCACACCGCAACACTCAACATGCCACTGTTCAACAAACTCTGCGGGAAAACTCTGCCTGAGCAACTCTGCTGGCTGGAGGGATTCCCAGCGCCGCCGTCTGCAGCAGCTTTACAAATTACAGAGCGAGTGAGTGAGCGAGTGAGTGAGTGAGTGAGTGAGAGAGAGAGAGAGAAAGTGAGAGAGTGCTGTAGAGCAGGTGGGTGAAGTCGGCATTGAGGCCTGAGAGAGAGAGAGAGGGTGACAGCAGAGTTTCCTTTTCAGTGAGTTGGTGTTTTCAGTTGGAAGAGGAAGACGGAGGGACGGTGCGAGCAGCCGTGCTGCTGAGCATGATGCTGAGAATCCTGGCAACAAGAAGCTGTGACTCCAACCTGAAGCTGAAGTTGGCCAGTTTCAGTTCTTTTTCTTTTCTTTTAATCAGCACTTTGCTTTGACTCCGTATCCTGAGAAAAGAAAAAAAAAAAAACTCTCTCTGTTGTCTCTGTGAGGAGGGACAAAGAAAAAAATGAGATAAATCGTCCCGACGTCCCGTCGAGTCCGAACAGGCAGTTGTGGCTGTGACTGGCGATGACTTGGTATATATATATAGTGAAATATATATATATATATATATATATATATATATAGAGAGAGAGAGGGCGGAGGGCAAGAGAGACAGAGAGAGGGAGAGATGGGCGAGCAAGAAGAAATATATAATATATATTTATAGTGAAATGAAGCTAAAAGTTATCCCTATCATGACTGACTTAGAGACTCACACACACAAACACACACACATGGAAGATGTCGAAATTTACATCTTCCATCTGTCCACAAAACACTCCCTTTTTCTCTGTTTAAAAAAAGGAGAGTAAAAAAAAAAAATTTTTTTAAAAAGAAGTATTTTTTAAAACATTTGTTAAAAAGAACTTCTGTCTACCGTTGCTCTTCCAGTCGTTATTCGTTAGTCGATATCTTTCACCTCCACAGCCACTAAACTGGGCACCTTGACAGGATGTTATGTTGTTTGACCAGGCATGGGCAAACTACGGCCTGGGGGCCATATGTGGCCCGTTAAGCTTTTTAATCCGACCAATTTTCCAGCCAATATGTTATCATATCATATCATATCATATTTACACCAGTCATGAATTTGCAACAAGTTTGCAGTTTTTTGTTGCCTTCCATCCTCTCTGCTGTCTGACCCCACCCACACACACTTCTTCTTCTTCTTCTTCTCCTTCTTCTTCTTCTCCTCTAATGGAACCTGATCTCCAGGCTGCCTTCCATCCTCGCGATTCCTCCAATTTATTTCTCCACTTCCTCCACCCACCTGACAGCTCCGAGTCCCGACCAGTCGGGGACCGAGCCAATGTCGAGGTCTCTCTCTCCACACGGCCGCCACTGGCCGCCGGATAATGATGATGTTTTGTGAAAGTGACCTGCTTAAGCTCTTTAAGCTCCTTCAACGCATCAGCAGTTATTTGGACTGGGAACAGCGGCCTGCATCCTCCGCTCGGCTCGGCTCGGCTCGGCCGTCGCTAGGCAACCCCGAGTTTCTTGGCAGCGGAAAATGTTGCTTTGCCTCTTGGCGACGCCGGGGAAAGAAAAGAGCTGGTGTTAGATTATTTCCTCCGCAGCGCCCCCTGTTGGTGAGGGAATCCACAAACTGCAACTTTTCCTTTTCTCTCCTTTTTTGATATTTTTCTTGGGTGTGTGCTGTGTTAGGGGGGTGGGGTCGGGTAGGGGTAGGTGGGGCTTCCTGAGCTCACACCCCACCCCCACCTCCACCCCCTTCGTCTATGGCACAAACTCTTATGAGATCATAAGAAATGGAGACGATGGTAATGGAGCGGCCGAGCTCTCCAGCCCGAAAATGACTTATTTTGTGTCACTTCCACTTTTTTCTCTCTCTCTCTCCTCCCTCCATCTCTCCCTTGCCCGTTCCTCCTCTTCAAGGTATTTTGGCTTGAAGTGTAAATAATTAATTTCCCTATTTAAAGAGGTGTCATGTTTGATTTATAAACGGTAGAAGTGCGACCAGGTGACCGAGCAGCGCTGGTCGTTGGCTCCTCAGCCACGGAGGCGCCGACCGCACGCTGCTGCGCATTAACACAGCCATAAATATGTTAACACAACCTTTGCAATCGTCTTTACTACCCCCCCACCCCCCTCCCGAACCTCTCTGAAGAAATACAGCAGATTTAGCCACGAAACAAAGCAAAACACGGCCGGTGCGATTCCTTTTGGCTGTGCAGGAGGCTGATAGATTTATTGTTTGACCTTTGAGGAGCAAAAGTGTGAGAATAACTGGTAATTGACCCTTCTGTGGACACACACAGACACACACATGCTTAGACAGCCCCATGATGCAGCATCTTCAGGGCTGCATCAGACTTTTGGTCGGCACGAACAGAGTCAAACATTGACTGTTTCACACTTTGTAAAGCGAGTCAGCTGCCGGTGAGGTGACGGAGCCTCACTGCACCTCTCCACCACATGGTCCTAGTGCAAGTTCTCAGAATCACAGCAGGTGCACCGCAGCCAACAGGTCAGCGTGATGGTCCAAGGCCAAGAAAAGAAAAATCGTTTTCAGCGTGTTTCACTGCGAGAAGGGAAACCTGGAGAGACGATGAGGTGAAAGAGGAGCTAGCAGGAAGGTGTTTGCGTGTGTGTGTGTGTGTGAGTGTGTTCGTGTGTGTGTGTGTGTGTGTGTGTGTACCTTTCAGGTTCCAGCCAAGCCTGCGGAACAAATCTGAGTTGGGTGATTCATCTCTCAGTGGCAAAAATATCGTGTTTTTGGACGCGCGGCATCCGTGTTGCTGATACGCTGTCAAGATGACTGCAACACAACGTGGTTGTTGTTGTGCATCATCATCATCATCATCATCATCATCATCATCGTCGGCGGTGTTGTTTCATTCAGTGAGGCTTCCAGGTCGGTTCTGTTGGCTGCTGCTGTGTCGCTCGTTGGCTGTCGAGATGGCGAGGTGGCGAGGTGGGCGGGGAGACGTGGAGGAACACACACACACACACACACACACACACACACACACACACACACACTCACACACACGCGCACACACTCACAGGGGGCGCTGTGAGTCCACTGGTGACATCAAGACATTGCAAAATGAGCCTTTTCTCAACGGTGATGAGCGGAAATACTGCACGTTCGTCCATTTCGTTGCAACGTGAAACGAGGCTCCCAGGATTTTTTACCGCCACACTTTTGAAGCACTCGTTCACTTTTTTCATCTTTGCGCTGGAATTTCCTGAGCCACCTCTCCGCCCTGCTCCCTCCTGCTCTTCCTTTCTTTCCATGAGCAACGTCTCGCCGTCCTCTTCCTCTTCTTTTTATCTGCGCCACACGCTGGGCCTCGTGTTCTCTGCCTCCTTTGTGTCAGAGATTCGGCCTTCGCTCCTTCCTCTTCCCGACTCGTTTTGTCTCGCTGCTTCGTAAGAACAGCTGCCAAACAAGATGATGCTTCTCCACAAGTCCGTCCAGAGAGGGAAGTGACTCACTGAAGGTCGAGCCTTATCTCTCCCTCTCCCTGTGTGTGTGTGTGTGTGCGTGTCGACTCTGTGTTGTCGCGCACAGCGTGACCACACACACACACACACACAACACACACACACACACACGCACACACACCATGCGTCCAGATAATAACTAGTTCCACATGGGGCCTTTGAAGCTGCTTTCTTTCATCGCAGTCTCTTGTCTCATGTTCTAATTTGGTCATTTCACGAATACGTGATGCAAGACTGTGAACTAATGTGAGGAAGATACTAATGTGCTCCTGCTGTCACTTGGTGAAAAAGAAACATGGGGCTAAAGCAACACAAAAGTGCCTTTGCATTTATTTTAAAAGTTTTAGATTAGAGTTGAAAATATAATTCACAATTTTGCTTCACAATAGAGTCACATGTTTAGATTAGTTAGCCAACTATGGAGACATTTCAGCCTTTCAATGTGCATCGTAATGGAAGTTAGAAAAAGACTCACAGTCACTCTGATGAGAAGTTGAGCGGCAACATCATCCTGTTGAGAAGATTATCGCATTAGTGTTGCGCAGCTTTGTTGATCGACTTCTCGACGCTGATCCAATCAGCAGAAAAAGAAACCTTTTAAAAAAATAACCCGTACAGTAAAGACAAAATAATTAAAAAGAACAGAAAGACGTTTTCAAAGGAAAGGCTGCTTTGAAGCACATACTCAGGTTTTTTGATCTTCAAAATTGTGTGAAAATGCCTTTAATGATTCCAAATTATCTCCAAACCTTTATTTTTCATCTCAGACTGCAGTGGACGAGACTCACATGATTCATCATCACACAAGCAATCAAATAAAAAAAACCCAGAATGTTCCAGGTTGAAGTTAAAACTTCTTCCCCACGTTGGGAAGGAGATAAACACCAGGCTGGTGTCGAAGGGCGGCGCCAACTGCTGGCTGTGAGAGGTGCAGGCGTCATTGGTGACATCACAAAGGGCTGATGTTCAGAACGGTGCTTTTTTGTTTTTGGATCACTGTCTTTGCAAAGCGCTGATTCCTCTGTGTTGGCTGACGGGTTCTAGACATTGTGCGGGGAGAACATTGATGTGAGCACATTCATTGATGGGATGTTTTAAAGTTTCAACACGCAGAAACAACAAGAGAAACAACAACAGAACAAAAGCAGAAATCATGTCTTTGGAGTCTGGAATCTTTGGAAATCCTCAAGCAGGAAGAGGAAGTAGCTCTGAGTTAATTAGCTGGAAGAAAAGAGATGCTCTCAAGAGACGTGTAGATTAAAGGCGTCGGGAGTTGAGATGACCAGCAGTAGCAGCAGCAGCAGCAGCAGCAGCAGCAGCAGCAGCAGATTGTCTTCAGCCCCTCCTATCCCCACACCCTCTGTTATCAGGCCGGGTGCAGGCATGGCGGCCGCCTGCGGACGGGTGCCTGTGAGGCTCAAACCTCACGGCCGTCTCGCTCCCGCTGGAGCTCCAACACCATCAGGGGGTTCGCTTGGCTGCGATAAATCGCCATCGCAATCCCCCGTTAAAACCCACACACACACACACACACTGAGTTGAATCGAGTTCAGAAGAGCAGCCAGTCACGCCCTCCTTTCTCCACAGTGAAGTCACCGTCGTGCTGCATATTATTCAACAGCCGCTTCTCAATATCTTTTCATTTTTGTGGGGACGACAGAATTGAAAAAAACAACTACAATTTGGCCTCAAAGAATCAACTGCTATTGACGTAGCATTGTAGCGACATAGCTAACGCTCAGCTAACGTTAGCTATGTCTGAGGACGTTAAACTGAGGACGTTTTTTCGCCACATCTTTCCTGACAGTATTTTCTCAAACCCTCTCTCTCCATTCTCCCTCTCTCTCTCTCTCCCTCTCTCTCTCTCTTTTCATTCTCTCTCCTACTGGCTTTCTTTCCCTCTGCTCTTCCCTGCTTAATCCCGCACCGCCATCCCGTGACGTGACTCCACTTTGCGTGGCCTTGTTAATTTGCATCAAATCACTGTATGGAAATGTGGCAGCAGTGTTTTTTTTTCAAAGCAAATTTTGTCTGTGAGTATATCAGTGTGTGTCTGTGTGTGTGTGTGTGTGTGTGTGTGTGTGTGTGTGTTCCAACATATGCAGTCATTTTACATCAGGTAAAGGTCAGAGCCATTGTATGCATATAAAATGAAATACATTTTGTTCCCGAGCAGTAGACAGAACGTTGCTGTTCCCTCTTCAATTAAAAGAATCATTTCACACTACGGAGACGTGTCTATTGGAGGAATTCGTATTTACTTTTGGCCTGAAGTTCCTCCTGCAAGACACTCTGGGATACTATTACCATTACATTACATTATTATTAATTTCTTGACATTAGCTGTTAGCGTCGCTGCTACTTTTCAGTCCTTTTTTGCATATTTATTGAAATTTTTCCAAAGATGAAAACCTGAGGTGTGTTTTTGAGGATGCTACTTTACTGTAAAATGTCGTCATTAGGTTTTTTTGTGATAAATTTTCTCTTTTATGCGATAAAAAAAAAAAAATGAAATGGCTGGTAGATACATGCCCTCCCTCTTCTTTTCATATGCAGCATCATAACACCTGTTGTGTCCTGAACGCAGAGACCGAACCTCCTGTTCGGCGGCGCTGAACAACGCGATATTATCACAATATTTACTTATGGTCTGATGTTATTGCAATATGCTTAGTCTGACAATACATATTGCATTTTGCTCCCCTGAGGAGGAACGACGAGGTCGGACGGACTCTTCCAGTTGGACGCTTTTTATTAAATCTGGCTTGTTTGGAGTTTGCATTTGGAAGGTTTATTAAGAATTAGCAAATTTCTGATCTTCTCACCTCTTCAAATCCATGTAACTTCATCATGTAAGCCATAGGTGTCAAACCCTGGCCCACGGGCCAAATTTGGCCCAGAGTGTCATTATATTTGGCCCACCACTATTATACAGAACATGTAGCGCTAATACTAGAAATCCCAGAACGCTCTGCTGGGATTTTGCCGCATCATGGACATCAGGACAGGATGTTCATTAAAGGATATTATTATTATGACTTACCTGGTTTACTGTTGCTGTCTTATCTTATCTAAGTATCATCAGGCCATGGAAAAAGATTACTGTTGAAATTGAAATCAGAAGGCTGCAAATACAAAAAGAGCCATGATTTTTAGTTACATTTTATTCAATTTTAATTTTGGAATTCAATTTTATCATATGTGCAACATTAAAGTTATTGATTGTCTAGTATGACGCTTTGCTTTATTTCATATTCCGCTTGTTTGGCTCCATATAGAATGGTTCACTGTGCTATCTGGAGGAAGATTAGCTCAGTCAGTATCAATGTTGGACCGAGACCTTGTCCCACTTTGACATTTTGGCCTCACTGTGTGTTTGAGTTTTGACACTGCTGGTGTAAACCATCACATTTGACAATTTGTGCCTCGTTCAACGGCACAACCAGTCCCCCAAAATGCTGGTCTGTACTGCTGTCGCTCTGTTCGCTTCTTTTCCAAAGCTGACTGTGAAACTGAAACTGAATTCCTGCTTTATGGCTCTTTGATGGGCTGTGCTCGTGTCCTGGGTGAGGAGGCGAGATTCTGGGGGTCCAATTGGTTTTCACACTATCACATACATTTGAATGTGTTTTTCTTTTAACTGTGGGAGTATTGATACAACCTGGTCAAAATGAACTGTTTCAATCTGAGCCACTGTTTATCATTTCACTCTGTGTCTTCCTAAAAGTACCACCAATATATTATCAACGAGTCAACAAGCTGACGCAAGGCAGTGTTAAAAATCCCACCCGTGTTTGTGAGTTGGAATTTTGTCCCTTTTTTCCTCCGGTGGCAAAACACAGAGGCGCTGAAATCACCTCAGGCTTTGCTCCATTGCTGCCTCCACCCAAACACACACATGCACACACACACACACACACACACACACACTTCTAAATGAACACAGCACAGATTATCTTAATTCCAGCCGAGGCGTCGACACCCCGACGTCTCGTGTCTCTGTCTGTCCTCGTGACCTCTTGACCTCCATGTGTCTCTCACTTTTAATTCTTCCTGACTCCTTGTTCCTGCTGTCAGCGGCAGTGTGTGTGTGTGTGTGTGTGTGTGTGTGTGTGTGTGTGTGTGTGTCTCCAGGGTGGTCGCCGGCTCGACATGCCGTTCAAGTGTATTTGCATCTTGTGTCATTGAGTGAGGACAGAGTGAATAATCCCAGTGACGGCTGACGGGCAGTTTGGCTTCCTCAGCCTAAATAAAGGCCTTCTATTGATTTCTCTTTCTCAGTTGTTGTTTTTTCTGCATTGATGTCAGCTACAATCGGAGCATTGAACCCTGTAAGCAGCCGCTCTTGCCGGGGAAATGGTGCCCACCATTATATATCTTTCTTTAGCTCTAAGCGCAGCTTCAGTGACTTACAGACGCGTCATCTCTGATACTCGTTTTTATTGTTTTTATGTCCAGATTGTCCTTGCGCTATTGGTTGTGGCGATACCAAACTATATTCTGGCATTGTGCCTTTAGGTCAACACACCAGTCTGATACATTCTGATGCTGATGCTGAAACCATACCACAAAAAAAGGCACCAAGAAACACCTGGAGACGTGATGAACATCCTGACCTGACAGAAATAAGAAGAAAGCGGACAGTTGGTAGTCGTGGTAAATACGGGCCTTTTATAGTCAGTTTATTAACATCATTATTATAGTAGAAAAGAGATGGTGATGTTTGTAGGGCTCAGAGGTGGAAGCACAGAACCACAGAAATAAAACCAGAGCTTATTCAGTGTATTTATATAAAACAGAAGGCAAAAAGCTGTAAAGCTTCAGCTTAAAGTGTTGGTATTTGTTACAGGAAAACACTATTTAACTCTTGACTTCAGTACGCAGCGCCTGCAGGCGCAACACACTCCACTTGACAACTAAATCACACTCATCTCCAATTAAGTGAGTCTGATCGCAACTTTGTTTGAAACTAGTTGAAAAACATTTTATATGATACGACCCAATCAGGCCGTGTTTTGTGCGTGTGTGTGTCATGTTTGCATTTTTCTGGAGAAAAGTTTTGTTCTCTGAAGACAGATTCTGCCTGCGAAACCATTAATTAGAGTTTCCACCAGACGTCAGATTTTTTTCCCCCCTTATCTTATGTTTTAATCCCTGTGAGATCCAACTCGTCCTTAATGATCTGTCTCTCCGTCGCACTCAACCCCCCCCCCCCCCATCCCTTCCTCAACCCCCTCCGAGCCCCCCAACCCCTCCGACACACACACACACACACACACACACACACACACACACACACACGAAGGGCGCCTTTTTTTCATGCTGGAAACTAATGATGTTTATGAGTAAGAGTGGCAGAGACCCGCTTTAAAATTATTCTGCTTTGTGATTTTGAAGAAGAAGACGAAGAAGAAGCCAGTTCAGACTTTGTCGGGTCGCTGGTTCTGTTCCCGACTGTGAGCAACAGTGAACAGAGTCGACTTCATCTCGTCAGATGAACTCGACGATGGTGTCGACAACAGCCGCGTAACTACCGCAATCCATTAGGGCTTTTTTCCCCCATCTGATTAGAATTCATTTTCATAAATCCGTTCCCCTAGGAGGCGTGTTGCTGATTCAATACAACCAAAGTGCGACTGAACGGTTCTCTAATGAGTCAAATAGGGCAACACATACTGAAGCTCACATTCTCAAAGTGCAAAGTGCTTCATGTTGCATGGAGCTATTTTTTTCCTCCCCCCCTCCCCCCTTCCAGCAAGTTTTCACCACTTGTTGCTTTAATTGGCTGATTTGTCTTCAGCTCCACTGGGGCCTCAGCACTTCACCTCCATGGAAACTGCTTCCAACCAGCAGAACAACCAGAAACATTTCAGTCCACTTGTGAGCAAGCCTTTGTTTTTCTTCTTCCTTCTTCCTTCTTCCCTCTTTTCTCTTTTCTCTCGCTACTATTTGTGTTTGACTCTCTGCTCACCTGAATCCTTTGACGGCTGATGTTGTTTTTGTGAGTCCCGACTGCATTTCCCTCCCCGGAGTCTCACAGTTCAGTTCATCGCCTCACTTTGTTTGGTACTGCGGCACTTTGAATTGACAGTGGGGATATTTTTTTGTTTGTTTGTGTGTGTGTGTGTGTGTGTGTGTGCGTGTGTGTGTGTGTGTGTGTGTGTGTGTGTGTGTGTGGGGGGGGGGGGGTAGTGAGAGTGTGTGTGGCATTTTCAATCACGGACGCTTCTTTTTCCTTCCTGCTCGGCCCTCCTTCCTGTTTAACACAGCAGTGGCAGTGAAGAGCAGAGTGACAGAATGGGACCAGGAGTAAAAAAAATAAAATAAATGTGAGCGAGCATAAAAGTAAAGGATGCACAAATATGATCTCTATGTAATATGATAGGTTTCAGATGGAGGATGGAATATAAAAGTGTTTATTACAACGATAAAAAAAAAAACTCCAACCAACCGGTAATTTCCCTCCTATTGAAGTCCGAAACGCTGAACTCCCCTCCACCTCCTCCTCCTCCTCCTCCTCCACCTCCTCCTAGGCCTCAGTTCATGGAGCTGCATTTCTCCTCATAATAATAGACCCTGGCAATAACTGTAGGAGGTGTATGTGGTTGTCACGGTGATGAATGGTTTCCAGGGGCAACACAGGAAGTCCATCTGGGGAGACTTTTCAAAGAGGAAGTGAGTAACAGAGATGGAGGAGACACAATCCCTCGCAGATATATTTTTTTCGCCCCCCTACATCCGTCATCTAAAAGTCTAAATGATTGTTTCCCCCCCTGACGGAAGAAATGGCCTTTAAACTTTTTTCGTGTGTGTTTTTTTTGCATTTAGGAAAAAAAAAAGCACACACACACACAGTAAAGTCAGCAGGAACTGTGAATCAAAAAGTTTTAAATAAAAGGTGAAAGCGTTCATGGTTCGTTTGGACGCTCAAAGCCGTGGATGCGTGAGTGCGTTTTCACGGACGGGTGGAGGACAAGCAGCGCCTGTGAGGAGCTTCAGTCAGCGTGGAGGTGCAGAGAAGTGCGACGACAGTGTGGTCCAGCTACCATTCATTCATTGCGATAGCTGGACGTCTGGAGCCGTCGCAGGCGTCCATCTGGCTCCGAAAACATTTCGTTTTGTTTTTAAATAAAGTTAAAGAAACACAACTAGAATGGTGATGGAGTGTGAAAACATCACAGGCCACGACGTGAGCAACACTTGTGTTTCGCTTCCGACAGAGTCGTCCGACGGCAAAATGAAAAAAGAAAAACTTTTTCGACCGCAAAAAATGCCTTCAGTGTGATTTTGTTATCCTGTGCTATAAACATGCTGCCCAGTGCCGCTGCTGCAGCACGCGGGAAAGTCTCCTCAGCAGCAGCCATGATATTGTGATCCATGATCAACTTTCTTTCTCTCTCTCTCTCGCTCCTTCTCCTTCGTCTCCCTCCCTGAGGTCTCTTGTTCGACGCTCCTCGCGGTCTCAGTTTAGCATACGAGCCTCTCTAATGATGTGTGAGCTGTTACAATGGAAGTGCTGTCGCTGTGATTTTGTAGCCAGTCGCTCCGGAACAGCGTCTGTGCTTGCGAACATGCATGTTCCCTCCCCTCCTGCTTCGCTTATTGTGTGATTAGCACACAGCAGCGCACACAAACATCAAAGAGAGTTTGTCACGCTGGAAATTGTTACGTTGTGTGTGTGTGTGTGTGTGCGCGCTTCCCTCCAGTGAAAGTGTGTTAGCGTGTGTTGGGGTTATCACGCTGTGTGTGAGCGAGGAATCCTTGTTTGTTTGTTTCCAGAAAACGGTGTAAACAAACAGGAAAATTATTAATTTTTTTTTTCTGTGATGAAGACGCGTGTTGATCACATGTCGTATGTTGTCATGTTGTATTGTATTTGTACTGTATATGTTTGGACGGGGATGGCACAATTTCGTTGTACACGTTTACGTGTTGCAATGACAATAAAGGCCATATCATATCATATATATATCATATCACAAGACACTCTGACCTGCTCACGTGTCCATTCGTCCTGTGAGCATCCACTTTTAACTTAATTTGCTTGCTCCACTTTTCAAAAGGTGTGTACCAATAAAATAAATCAATGAATAAAGGCGCAGGTATCTTTCCCAGGTTTGTGACTCCAACCCCAAACCGCTGCTGGCTCCGCCCTCTGGTGGCACCGCCCTCTGGGACCTGCAACATCCATCAGTGCACCAGTCTCAACCAGGAGCTTAAGATGGATAGATAAGATAGATAATTACTTTATTCATCCCAAAGGGAAATTCAACCAAAGTTGAACCAGGAAAAGGGGGGAAACCAGATGGGAACTGGTATCAGTGTCATTTTATACTCCCTGCAACCTGCTGTCTGACCATTAGACGGCGTTAAATCCTCTAAAACTGGGCCTTTAACATGCAAATATCTCACCAGCTCTTGTTGACGGTAAAGACAAAGAAAAAAGAAAAAGAAAAAAGAAAAAAGCACCAGAGCTGATGTTGCATTTTGAGCGGAAGGACTGAAGGCAGGTGAGACTCAGACCTTGAAATGCACCTTTACCTCAACCGTCTTCAACGACATGAGAGGAAAAATAAAGCAGGCAAGTCAAATATGAAGAGACGAGCCACCTGAAGTATTTTCAATATTGAAATGAAAAGTTATCACCGCAAAAAAGAACACATTCACATTAAAAAGCCCAGACTTTTTCTGCCCTCCCGGCTGAATGGCTGCATGTCTAGACTCTCAGCCGTCCAAGTCAGAGGAAACGACTCTGTATTCGTTTCTTTCAATCCTTTCATTTGCATCCTCTCAGAATGCAAAGTTTCAGAGTGGTGATGAATCAGACGGAGGTGAAGGCACCTGGTGGATGGATGGGGGACGGGACACTTGTGGTGATGGTGGAGGTGAAGGAGGTGGTGGTTGTGATGGTGGTGGTGATGCTGGTGGTGATGCTGGTGGTGGTGGAGGTGGAGTTGATGCTGGTGGTGGTTGTGATGCTGGTTGTGATGCTGGTGGTAATGGAGGTGGTGGTGGGAGGGGCTGCGGGGAAGGAAAGTGGGTCGCTCGTGTCACTTGATGATGACAGGCTGTGTGTCACTGCTGCCTCCCTGACACTGACACAGGGCAAGAGGCTGCCACCTCGCCCTGTGTGTGAGTGTGTGTGTGTGTGTGTGTGTGTGTGTATGTGCGGCTCCAGACCTGCCACACTGTGTTCCCTCGTGTGTCATGCCTTCATGGTCCTCGATAAAATTTGTGTGTGTGCATGTGGTGTGTGTGCATTTCGCTTTCGACTCCAGCGCTGCACTGCGGAATCAAACAGACAAACTCTGCTCTCTAAAGGAGGAGGTGTGTAGTGATGTTTGCTTCAGTTCTTTACTTGTTCTTGTTTTTGGCAAATGGTTCCTCCACTGCTCTGCTGCTGTTTGGAAAGTAAACACTCTCCGTTTGTTTGTTTGCTCCTCTGTTTGTTGGTTCTTGGTTGTCGCTGCTTAAATAAGTGATAATTAGTAAGGATTTGTAAGGATTCGGTTGATAAAAGTTGATTAAAAAGATAAAATACGCAAACAAAAAAAATCTGTTAGTTGAACTGACGGCTGAATGTTGCTTCAGTCCATTGAGTTTCTAATTAACGTGATCCCAATTCCCTCAGTGAAACGCACTGAGAGGATTGTGTGTGTGTGTGTGTGTGTGTGTGTGTGTGTGCGTGTGCCATGTGACTTGATTCACCGAGTCATTTCTGACCTACACTACAACCACTTTGATAACAAAGCCCAAGCTTCGCTGTGAATGTGATGATGTCACACTCGTGCACTTGGCCTGGTGATTAACTGAGAGACAGGAAGTTGCTTTCACCGTCGTCCACATCAGACACAGTGACTCACGGTAAATATGGAGCACCACTGTGGTCGGAAAGGGAGGAAAGTCCCAGACAAAGTGATTTAATCCAACAATGATTTGCGATAAACCTGAGTGGATTTTTGGCTGAACCTGAGAAATCTTCAGCCGCAGCCTGTAAATCCAGAGGGGACACAAAGCAGTGGAGCAACTTTAAACTGTCTCCCGCTTTTAAACCACCACCAGCAGCAGGGACTCTGTAGTCTGGCTCCTCCATCTTGCCAACCTCAAGGGTTTTAATTGGTCCGTAAACGGGATTTGAGTCTGTCACCGATCAAATTCCCAATGTGTGTATCAACAGGTGGGAAGCAGCAGAGCAGCACCCAACCAAGCTGCTGCCAAACCCACAGGAAGAGGAGATGGAGGAGGAGAGGCAGCTAGCTGCTAGCTGTTAGTCACCACTGGCTGTGGCTAACTGCCTGGCGTGAAGGCTGCAGGACTGCAGGGCAGTGAGTCGCATCAACTGGAGGGAGGCGAACAGCAACGAAGAGCCTGGAAACCTCAGCAGACTGGGAGCTCTTAGTGACGGAGAGTTACACATGTCACACTGCGTTACCATGCGTTTCTGCGCTCGTATTTCTGCCTCGTGTGTTTGTGTGAGAGAGAGAGAGAGAGAAAGAGGGGGAGAGAGAGACGCCCTCGGCTGAGGAAGAAACTTCAGTGGCCTGCTGCTTTCCTTAACCCAACACACACACACACACACACACACACACACACTAAGGTCTAAACTAACTGTTTGCACTTTAAGAAGCTAGAAAAGCAACTTGCACCAACTCTCACCTGCCATCTGTTTGCCTCTCAGCCGACTCTTCCCCGCCCACTGCAATCTGCTGCAACACACACACGCACGCACGTGTGCGCACGCACACACACACACACACACACGCTTCCTCTCTCTCTCACACACACACACACACACACACACACAATGCAGTTTAGTTGTGTTGTGAGCCTCCACACTGCCTCCCTTATTACTGCGTAATACCTCCAAGTTCTGCTGCCCTGCACCTGTGAGCGCCTCCTCCTGGTGCCTCCAGGTCACTCAGCTTGTGTGGCCCTTCAGCTGTGGGTGTCCCACCCCCACAGCTCCCACCCCCTCCAACACATAGAGGAAGGAGCAGGACTGTGGAAAACTCTGACGACTGGTTTCATTCAACCCAGCAAGAGGAAATGACATCTTACGCCGGTTATCGAATCTTATTTGGCCAACGCACACACGCACGTGCGTGTGTGAGAGTGTGTGTGTGTGTGTGTGTGTTGAGGCAGTGATGGTGTGAGACAGGGTTTCAGCTGTTCCACAGTGAAGTAGCAGGAGAGTAAAACTAATCAGTCAGAGTCTCTGGAACTAGTTTGACAAAAAAACGCATGACGGGCCCGGTGCTCGGAAGCTGCAGCCAAGCGTCCTGGTGCTTTTTGATAAAAAAAGGAAAAAAATTACAAGCGACTGCGGTAACAACGAAGCAGGTTGTGCCTTTATGCAACACAACACACAGCGTGAAACCTCTCCTCCTTCTCCTCACAAAAACGACGTCTTTGTCATTTTCTCGGCGCCCTGCAGATGCTTCCTCGCCGTGGTCCTCTGATTAAAAATAATATTTCCATATGGCTTGTTGCGATGGGAGAGGAGCTGCGAGATTGACAGCGAAGGCGGGACGCTGGCAGCAGCTCCTGTGGGAACGCTTGACAGCTATATTCATCCCGGCTTGTATCCTCCACAGGCGTCTCCACCGAGAGCTTTCTAGGGAGAAGCAGCGCTGACAGATCTGCATCGGTGGCTTCAGTCATATGCAGATGACACACGCAAACGGAGGGAGAATGGCTGGCGGGGGCCAGAGGGGGCGTCTGCCAAGCCTGCAGACAGGAAAAAAATTGAAAAAAAATAAAAGAAAAAAAATAAAAGCCCAGCCAGTGCTGCGCTGGAGAATTAAGTCTGTAGAAATACGGGCTACGTACCGCAAATTTGAATTTCACACGTTTCAGGGAGCGTTCGGAGGAATCAAAGCGAAATTAGTGCAAAGAAAATGAAGCAGCGGCGCCGAGCCTTCGCTCTTAACGGGACGCTACGCGCTGGAATTTGATTTGCGTTCTATAATAAATGTGTTTCATTTTGTTTGTTGGTGTTTTATTAAAACTGGAACGCAGATGAGTGAATCTCGGTCTCTCCACGGCTATTTGTGCCGTTTAGAGCCAGGATTTGGATTTGGATTTCTTGCTGGCTGCTGTCTTGATGTTCTGTTTGTGAGCGTGAGAAAAAAAACAAAACAAACGGAAATAAATAAATAAATCAACATATTCCAGGAGAGGGAAGATGTAATTGCTCCCAGTTGTATTTGACAACGTGTCTGGATCAGCGCTGCCATCACTTCCAATTCAGCACTTTTTCACAGCAGCCTTGTCAGTGTTTGGAAGGAACTTCATTTAGGGAGCTCCACCGCTCCGTGTGCAGATGGTCTCCTAACTTGGCTCTGTGCAAAATACTGTGCAGTGCCGTCGTGCTCTGCTTAAATTGCATTGAATGAAGATTGTCATTTTCCAAGATTGCCCAATCACATGTTTTGAGAATTAACTGGAGGTAAAACAAACCATTACTCAACACTGGCTGACGTCTCACTTTGTTTACACTAAAACACATGCAGTTGCATGTTGCATGTCATGCACTGACCTGATTTGCAGCACAGCAAAACGACACGACAAGTGCGTGTGTGTTTTTGTTTAATCGGATGTGGATCCACCCTGGAGTAGATGAAAAACGGGAATGTGCAGATTAAAGGGGAAGAAACCTGCCTTGATTATCACTTCAGGACAGTGAATCTTCCCTCCTGCTCACATTAGAAATCAGGCTCAAATCTTGAACATCCACTTTGCAAAACTCTAACCTAAAGTGCTTTGAGATAGTCTGAGTAGTCCAAGAAGTCAGCCGCTCTTGGAAGAACCAATCAGCTTTCTTCTCGTTGTGACTCAGACAGGAAGTGCCGAGGACTTTGTGCACAAAGCCAAATCATTTTGAAGGCAGTTCAATCATGAGCGGCTCCAGTCGGCATCCTTTGAGGAGAATGACACAAATACTGAGTGACAGTTTGACAAGATCACTCAGAGTCTCTACCTCTGGCTGGCTTCTGTCAGAATCACCCAGTGTTAGCAATTGGCTAACCTGCTAGCCTTCAAAACTCCAGAACCTAAACTTCACAAATTGCGTCCCCTCTTTATTCCCCAGTTCTGGCTTTTATTTAGAGAGCCAAGTAACTCGACCACGTCTCTCTGTCTCGTTCCGACTCTCTCACCTCCTACCTCTCGCTCCCCTTCTTCTTCTTCTCCCCCTCTCTCTCTCTCACTCTCTCTTTCTCTTTCCTTCTAGCTTCACTTTGAAGTGAGAATGCTCCAGGCCCAAACTGCTAATCTACAATTCCTTTCATGATTATTGTCTGATGGAGTGTTAGTGGTGGTGGGGTTTGTGCGTGCATGTGTGTGTGTGTGAGGGGGGCGGGGGGGGGGTTGTTTCTGTGCAATTGGTAAACTTTGCTGGGGATAAATACTCAGCGTTGCGGCGAAGTCGGGCTCAAGGTGAAAGACTTGGGCCCCATCGCTGTGCCTTCATCACGGCTGTAGGTCTTCAGTGGAACTGAGTGTGTAAAAAACATCTGCCATGGCTTGATATTATGATCTACGCACTGCTTTTCCATCCGAGATATAAAGTATCAAAGTCGCAGTGCTATACAAGTTTGTTGCAGCAGCCATCCATCCATCCATCCATCCATCCTCCAAGTAATCATCCAGCTGATGTTTGATTACCTGTAGAGGAACCAACACCATCAGTGTTGTATTTATGTAAAACTTTCATTTGGAAATTACTGTTGCCCGTGTGTATTGATTACGGGATTAAGCAGGGAAGAGCAGAGGGAAAGAAAGCCCGTCGGAGAGAGAATGAAAAGAGAGAGAGAGAGAGAGAGAGAGAGAGAGAAGTCAAAACTTTGTTTTGTTAAAGTTTTTACTTTCTTCCCACTTTTTTCTTTCCTTTTGCGCAGTTTGTCAGACTGTCTTTCTGTCTGTCTGTCCACTATAATGTGTGGTTTTTTTTCTTTATCTTTTTTGGAAAAGCCAATTTATTTTCTAGATCAAACTTTTGAATGGCGGCTGAACTGATCAGCACGCGAGCGCCTCTATTGATCGCCATGTGTAGCAGGCCTGCGGTGGCTCTCGTCCTTGTGGAGTCGATGATTAACACTTCACTCGGTGAAAGGAGGCGGCTGTCAATATCTGACTGTGACTCCGTGTCAGGACTTTTGACATTCCATCTACAGGCCTGTGAAATAATTCACAACTTTTGTGGCGCTTGCCCGCCATGAGTCACGGTTCCCCCTCCTCACTCACTATTTTTCCTCATTATTATTATTATCATTTTTAATGCATTTTCATATATTTTCCTCACTTGGTCAACCATTTTGTCTTTCTTCCGTGTTTACCCCCCACCCCTCTTGCCTTTCCAATCCCTCCTTCATTCTCCTTTACCTACTTTTTCTGAGCTGAAGCCTGCAGACTGACAGCCAAGTCGGTTTGGGCCTCGTCTCCGCCCTTCACTTCCTCTCTGCCGTATCTGTGTCACGTCTCTCAGGTCCTGCTGACCCTCGCACTGTTCCGAAGAAGAAGAAGGAGGGCAAAAAAGAGCTGAAACACAAACGCCCACTCACTCGCTGTGTAGCAGCAGCAGCAGCAGCAGCAGCAGAGATGTGGTGCAGTATTTACATGCAAGGACAAGCAGGACAGATGCTAAGTTGTGTGGAGGTCGAAGCGCAGGGCCACCCCACATCAGGGCGTGTTGGGATTATGTTGGAGTGTTTAACCTGCAGTCACTCTTCACGCAGGTCTCTAAAGGTTTTGCACAAGAAATGCATTTATTAATTTCCATGGAAGATATGAACGGTGCACAGACAGCAACTTTGGTTTTGCAGCATCAAGGTGACGAAAGTTTCTGGACGCCGTCTCAGAAAGACTGACGGACTGATGTATTATGTGCACCTATGTCTTTTGTAGACCACCGCTGTACATTCTACATGAACTACTATATTCTGTAAGATCTGTGTGGTTTAGAGTGTTTAAATATTGGAGCAAATGACTCAGAGAACGTTGTGTCATTGAGTCCAAATAGTCGTCAGTGTTGTTTGTTTTTAAAGAACTCGGTTAGAGACCAAGAGCAGTTTGACGACCAAACAAGAGTTGAAATGACTTTGAATGTCATTTCATGAGTCTGAGAGTCTCCAAGCATGTCCTAAAATTTGACACCCTGCATTTATGCTAGAACCCTGATTGTCCTGCTCACTGCCACGTCTGGAAATATGCAGATGACTCTGATGTTCTGACGTCCAAAATTTTCCCCTCGTCAGCTGTAAGATTGCCTCCGGCTGAGGAGGAGGTTTATTGTAATCGCAGGGATTTACTTCTTCATTGACGTGTGATTGCCCCCCTTTTCACAGACCTGGTTCACAGACTGGTTCTGATTTTTGATATCATACGTTTCATGAATCATAGATGAGGCGGAATGAGCCAACCTCCACCACCGTCTTACTTCCAATTTATTACCGCGCATTTATTGATCTTAAAGTGGGAATTACAAGAAAGAAAATGCCTCCGCGGTTTTATACATCCGAGGCAGTGCTGACAAATTACGGCTACTGTTGCCTTGGATACAAACTGCTGGACTCTATTAAGACACTCACAGGCCTTTCAAGAGTATCTGGCAAAATTTAGTGTCGATAAGAAGTAAACTAAACAAAAACAGAACAAGAAAGCAAATTGTACGGCTACTCTTTTTACGTCTAGAACATTTCGATCAGAGCGCAGCATCATCTGCGTAGGACATGAATAAGCAGAAGGAGCCCTGGAGCTGTGGATGAAGCAGAAGGAGCATCTTTTACCATGCATCCCCTGCAGCGACAGCACACCATGGAAATGAAAAATGTAAACCTACATAAAACAACAACAACAACAACAAAAACAACAACAATTGACATGTTTCACATATTAGTGGCTCTAAACGGAGACGAGCTGCAGTAACATCCTGTGCTCCGGCGCTGCAGACTCGTTGTTAGAGGTGTTTTCATTCTCAAACAATTTTCAACCCACCAGTTCTCGTTTCAAGGGAGCCAAAGTCTGAATAACCCCGAGGTCTTATTTGGCAACACATCAGCATATAAATGTGAGTTAAGCTGTTGCACAAGAAAGAGGCCTGCGACTCGGCAGCGTGTTACTGCACGCGCGCGCACGCCGCTCGTATGAATTTCACATGATCCCTGTCTTCCTGCAGGCCGAGGGTGCAGGAGTTAAAAAGTGAAAAACATCCTGTTTGCTTGGCAGGAATGAGATGGAAGGAGGGAGAGAGGGATGGAGGAATGGAGGGAGGCTCCCGGAGATCTGGGGACGATTCACACTCATTACGTTTCCAAAAGTAACTTCACCTCGTGGAGGACGGCCAAGAGAGAGAGACACACTAGACTGTCTGTCTTCTCAATGTTTTTCTTGTTGTTGCTTTTGTGGGTTATATCATCGCAGCCTGTGCCTCGGGGTAAAATCATGCTCGTAAAAGGCTGTAAATCATAAATCACAAGCGTTTGACCGCCTTTGACTTCAGCACAGACACTTTTGCACACATCCATCCAGGAGAATGGTTTGGAGGAGGCGCTCGCTTTCTCTGTCGTTGAACTAGTGTTGTAGTTGAGACGACACAAACCAACCGAGACCAAAACATTATCAATTGCTAATATTCTTTACATGCTTTGACATGCCAAGCATAAACAAAATGCATAAAAATCTTTAATGTCTGAGTGTCTCAACACTAAAAATAGACTCATCAATCTCACTCATGGTGGTTGTGTGTGTGTGTGTGTGTGTGTGTGTGCGTGTGTGTGTGTGTGTGCGTGTGTGAGCCATTTTTTCACGTTTTACCAATATAATATACATTTGCGAAAGTAAAACGTGGTTTGGTTCTCGATACACCCACTCTGAGGACCGGAGGGCTTCCATCCAGCCACTTCCTGTTTGGGAAACCTTTTAACGCACGATAAGAGAGGTTGGATTTTGTAGATTCTCCCATAAACTGAACGGTCACCTCATGAAAGCGTCCCCCTCTCCTCTGTCTCTGAGTCACAGGTTCCATTTGGAGGAAAACTTCCTGCAGCACGACGTCAGCGCGGCTCGGTTTCGTCTTCTGTGGCCATCTCTCCTCCGCACAAATCACATTACGGCTGATTTGTATTGATCATCTCCCTTGTATAACCGTGCTGCAATTAATTTGCCCATGCTTTTACAGTTGTACGGAGCCGCGGTGGTTTGTTTGACTTTGCTGGAAGGCAACTCCTCATAAGAAACTGAGTGCAGGACTTTGTCCCCCCCCCACCTGATTAAAAAAAAAAAAAAAAAAAAAGATGCGGAACATCAAACAAAGAAATGTAAATACTGATTATGTACTGTAGTCCTTAACTGTGTCCTAGAATATATTTTTTGGAAAGCAAGGATGATAATCCAAACACAAAGTGTCGTACATTCTCATAGGCCGCAGGGTTTCACTCAAACCACAGCTTTCTTCTTCCTCTTTTTCTTCTTTTTCTTCTTCCTTCCCTGAAGCAGCTGCTGCTGTCTGCAAGCAGCTGATCCTACCTGACAATTTATTGTCAGAAACAGCAACGATTCACAGCAGCACCGCGGCCTGCGAATAACAATTTGCGTTGTTGTGTTTTTAATTAATTAATTGGCGAGTTGTTTTTCTAACACCAGACATCTGTGGATTAATAGCCAGAATGAAGATAACAAAACAGGGAAGGTGGTGTTGTTGGTCCTGAAAGTGTGAAAAGAGGCAAGAAAAAACAGGCTGTGTTTGTTTCAGGTGTTATAGCACATCAGGAGCAAATTTGAAAATCATCTCTCGCCTTTTTCTCTTTGTAAAGGAAAGAACTTGCGGTACTATTACAGCAAATTAACTCAATTCAATTGAATCATATAAACCAGATTGAACCCGACCAGCCCAGCTTGAATAATGTTCATTTGTCATGGTTTCGCCCACACTAGAGGCTTATTGCAGCTTCTAGTGTGTTTGTCACCACTGAGCTGCTCATGGCCACTGACTCTGTTCTAACATCCGTCAAGGCCTCACATTAGGTCGAGGATCAGGTGACCGCAGTAATGAAATGGAAATTGGGGACATGGTCAGTGCAATCATTACATGTTTCCATGTTGAAATAAGAAATTCTGTCCCATAGATTATGGCAACGCTTATTACAGAAAGGTCTCTAATGGTCTTGGAGGCCTCTGCCCCCCTGGTCCCAGTAGAATAAGAGCTACAGAAGCATGATGGCGTGGTTGACTACTCTACTTGTACTGGTGAAATATGTGCCAATACCATGATACCAACGCCAGTTGTCTATGTATGTATATGACAATTTAATCAAATTTGTGTTTGTACTGCAGTGAAACCTGTTCTAGAAAAACATGAAGAGGATTGGTGTTCAAATAACACATCTGTGTGAAAGTGAAAAAAAAAAAAAATGAAAGTAATTTGATAATGTGCAATGACCTTACTAAGTACTCAGTATCGGTATTTGTGAGAACCAAAGTGAGTGCTGGGTACTCGACTCATCTGAAAGGTTTCTTCACTTGCTCGACAAAGGTTGTCTTTAGAAGTGAAGGAGTCTTTCAGCAGCAGGGGGAGGTTGGAGCAACAGCTTCTGGCTGCTGGTCTCCTATTGGCAAAGGAACCACTGAACAACTCATGAAAGTACCTTTAAAAAAGCTTGCAAAGCGACTGCAGGTTCTGTTTCTGTCGACCTTCCCTTCCTCTTGCAGCCTGCCGTTCTCCACCGCCGTGCTGGGGTTTGGCTCCGGAGGCGACAACATGCGTGCGTTTGCTAATGCGTCATCTGGCTGTGCCTGTGGCCAATCGGGTGGCACCGGTCGTGGCATCTGTACCAGGAGGGAAACCATACAAGCCGTTCCATCTCCGTCAGAGGCACATATGGCCGCGCTTAATTCCCTCTGCTTGGACCGGCGAGCGAGAGCGCTCCATTATTTCCTTGCATGTCCATTGTATGTTGGCGTGAATTAGTCTTGCTAAGCCTGTTTCATGGTCTTTTCATCAACACTCACCCATGGGATGCCGACAGCCGTGTGGGCGGACGTTTGCCAAGATGCTTTTTTTCATTTATTATTTTGGGGGGGTGGGGGTGGGGGTTTGGAAAGTGGTCGTGTTTGTGTGTTTGGGGTCCTTGGTGTTTCTCCAAAATGGTCTCATCATGTTCTAAGTGTAATGGGGTGTTTTTCAATGGGTCTGCTTAATGTCCCTAATGCTGAGCTTGTGCACACACACACACAGACACACACAGACAGACAGACACACACACACACACACACACACGCAGATTAAAGGGGGCGGAAATAACAGGGGGGTAGAACCTGATAAAAAGAAAGAGCTGTTTACTTTCCAACACACAGGCTGCAGACCTCAAGGAATTTGCAGTCCCCCGTTCACTGCGTTTCTTTTTTTCAGAAGACAGAATTTCATTTCACAAAGAAATTCTCACAGATGTCACGGTGCGTCAGCATGAGGTGAGGAAGAGAAAGAGCTGCGGTGCTCAGATATGGAGGTAGAGCCGCTTTGGCTTGTCAGGACGGATGCTACGCAGCAAAACAAGCAACAATAACAACAAAAAAGAAATTATATATACATTAGCCAACACTCTCCTCCAGCGCTTCCCTCATCCTGTGCTATCTGGAGAAGAGCTGCGACTGGAGACGCACGTAATGCTCGCTCATTTAAAACAAAACACTTTAAAGTGAGGAACCCTCCTGCCTCTCGCTTTGCTGCACTTCTGCTGTGCGCGGGAAAAATTGTTCAGTCTCGGGTGGTCGGGGGGTTGGTGTGGGTGCCTCGGCTGGGAAATATTTTTTTCTGCTGTTTATTTTTTATTTCCCTCCCTGGTTTGCATATCTCTCGCCTCGCAGCCAAGTGCTGTTAATTAGGTAAACAGGTAATTCCCAGCACGAGCCTCCGCAAGCCGCACGTGCAAGTGCGCACGTGCCTTTGTGCTCGGCGCAGGTGCTCGAGAGTGATGCGACCGCTGCCGCCACCATCACGTCGCATGGTCGTAACGCAGTCGCTGCGAGCGAGCGAGCGAGCGCACTGAGAAATGCAGCATGAGAAGGTGCTTAGGGGCGGACGACAGAAGGCCAAGTTGCAAACCTGCAGCTGCAACTTTGCTTTGGGTTGATTTGAAATACAATCAAGCCAAAGCAAAGGGCCGGGGGTGGGGGGGGGTGCATATACATACGCAGGGGAAAGTATTATAAAATGAAAGATGAGGAGCGGATGGTGAAAGAGGGAGAATTCGATGGCCCTCCTCTATGTGTCGTCGTCACTGGTGTGTAACGCGTAGCCTCCGTCTCAGCGGTGACTTCCTGCCTCCCGCTTTTCCATCTGTTTTTTTTTTCTTTTTTGACCCCCCCCCCCCCCCCCCCGCCCCTTCCCCCCCAGGGCATCAGAACACATTCTCTTCGCTCCTCTTGATTCGCCGCCGCTATCCCTCCATGTCTCCTTCCCTCTGCTCGCCCTCCCTTTCATCTACAGCAATTTCCTTACGTTACCAACCGTTTTGCTTCCAAATCACACACACACACACACACACACACATTCAAAGACACACACACACGTATATATAACATTTATCTGGGAATAATTCTACAGCTCAGCATTGTAAGCAGTGTTCTGTTGAAGTGTATTTGAAAAGTGTAATTAGCTCACAGTCTTGAAAGCATGTCATTGAAATGTCGACTTTCATATGATACGCTGCTCTCAAATTTGATTGGTTTGCAGTAAATCTTGTTTCGTGATATATAATCAGACAGACTGAGCTGGTTGGCTGGTTGTTTTTGCTGGACAGAGGGATGAATGAACCATGGACCCATAGGTTGATAGGTAGGGACAGACTGTGGGACAGAATTAAGTATGTGAGATAAAATGGAAACGTGTATTTACATAGTAGGTGACCATCACATACCTCCAGCCCTCCTGGATGTTACTCCACTCGGGGTTCCATCATTTCTACGCCGGTGACACAGCTGACATAACAAAGTTTTGACATGAGAAAATCGCGGATTAACGCAAACATTGCCTGCAGTGCACATTCTGACCAGTAGATGTCACAAAACTCTCCACACCTGCCCTTTGAAGACCCCTCAAGCATATGTCGGCCGTTGCGACGCTATCAGTGCACGCTGTCACTCAACGCTAACTGGCCGGCTGCTCGATTCCCTCATAAAGTGCAGGCGAGTCTTGAGAGGAGTCACTCATTATCTGGCCAAACAAACAGTCCTGCTCTCCGCACTGAAGGGACACTGATTGTGGATGTAACAAATGAGTTTCTCAAGGTTAAACACACACGGTGAGACCAGCGTTTATGCTCCCATTAACGTGCTGGAGACAGAGAGGTTGCAAACCGAACAATGGGAGCCAAGAAAGACGTATTTGACATTTGACTTGTGTGGAATGTGTGTCCTGGGTGGACGCAACTTCTATTTCAAAACCTGAAAAACCAGAACCTGAAAACCAAAACCAACTTTGATTAAAGTCTGGTTTTACCCCCGCCCTCCCCCCCCTTTTTTTTTTTTTTTTTAATTAACAATTGAGATGTTGAAATTGAATAGACGGAACAAAATATGTATGTTCTGCATGGAGCTGGATGTATGAATTCCCAGCTACAGTATGTCTTGGGGCTGTGGGACGCATGTTTGTGAAACAGCTATCGTGAGATAATCATGGGTTGCAGGGATAAATATAGCTGCCTGTTATTCTTCACCAGAAAGTAGCTGAAAAGGAACTTGAGAAACGAGACAGAGGCACCATCTGCACCAAGTGGAGGTTCTGCTGAATATGTGAATAAGTGACTATGTGTGGAAATGATTGCGTCTTATGGCTCCTCGGTGGTATCCATAGCAACAAGTAGTTCTTAACCAATGCGTCAATGGGAAGTGGTGATTTAATTTAAGGGTTTGTTAAGTGCCTTCCTAAATTCCGAAGGTAAAATAACAAAAAAAAAAAAGGTACCGCTATTGTGACCGTGCAGCGCAGCTAATGGGATGAAATGATGAAAAATAGAGCAACAGGAATAAGGAGTTGGAAAAAGAAATGGCACATTTGATCGTTTCTATGTGTGATAGCAT
This sequence comes from Nelusetta ayraudi, assembly GCF_046127955.1. Lineage (NCBI taxonomy): Eukaryota > Metazoa > Chordata > Actinopteri > Tetraodontiformes > Monacanthidae > Nelusetta > Nelusetta ayraudi. The sequence continues at coordinate 2,845,954 of NW_027466142.1, forward strand.
GAGACTCTGACTGAATGCAATCAGCCAAACTCTGTCACTTCTGCAGCAAGTTGGGTCGGCAAATGCTGTAGCAGCCTAATTGATCTGCTTTGTGTCGAGGCGGCCTGCCTCACCCTTTATTTCCACCCGTCTGGCAGCATGTGTCATATCTCCCTGCGCCCCGTTGTCCTTTACTTTGTAACAAAGTCTCGCTCTGAAACACCGTCTTTCATTATGAAACTACAAGCTGGCTGGTAAACTCCAGAGCTGGAGCTGCACTGGGAAGGAAACTTGTGAAATCAAAACAAAACTTAGTTCTGGGTAAAGGAGATTTGGGCTATAATTGTATTGTGAATGTTTGCAGAGGTGCTTTGAAGAAAGACAAGTTTGGTAAAACAAGTATGCTTTACTAATCCGAGTGCCGATGTGAATCTGTTACAGTCATAACCATGTGAATTTGCACCAGATGACAGGAAAGCCTCCACTAACTACGGCGTCTGCAGTGGCTTAGAATGAACTCTTGAGAACATTGTGACTGATCTACAGTGAAAACAAAAGTGGTCATATTACAGCACGACTGCGGCTGTTTACTGTTCATATGGAAAAACAATGACACCTGTAAAGTTAAATGTGGGGTTTTTAGTCATGTCTCTCCGCAGTCGTCAGAAAAAAATTAGAATACAATTTATGAGTGGAAAAAATCAGTTTGAAAATCCTAAAGAAAAGCCAACAGGAATGTTCACAATGTGCAGGTGGTGCAGGTCATTTCAAAGTATGATTTCTTATTGTGAAGGCCACAAACTTATAAGATCAGCATATTGTGTGCTGCTAATGTTCTTGTACAGCCAGGTGTATCAGTACTTTATTACAGCTCATGTTGAGTTAGTGTTTATCACTTGCTATTATTTATGGCTCTGTCTAAACTCTGTTGACTGCACAGATACTGCGAGCAAAGGCAACACACAGCTGATAGCCAAGCATTCTTGTTTGCTACCCTTATCAAAGTTAGCACAGTGAGCTAACTGGCAGGTGGACGAGTGAGTACGAGGATTCAAGGAGATGTTTGATATTCTTCAGGCTTCATTCCTCTCCCAGCCAGCGTCAAACAACAACAGCAACACATTAATACAAATGAAGCCTAAGTGACGTTCAGGGAACGTGAGCGCCAAATGTATCCAAGCTCAAAGTGAAGCTAACAGGCACAGCAGCAAATTAAGGTGTTGAAGGTTTTTAACACCGATTCACACTTCATGTCAAATTAGTAATTGTCGCGCAGGTCTTTGCTCGCTGATTCTACATGTCTTAGCGTCTACTAAGAGCTCAACACGCCTCCGATGCAAGTGTGATGGCGGCTGGGTCACTCATCAAGCGCTTTTTTGATATGGAGCTCTTTCATCATGTCAAGTGTTGTTTGCAGTGTTCAGTAAATCATCTGCCCTGTTGCGACAAACATTTCTGTCACAACAGCAGCAAACCCGTCGCTAAATCTAAAAATGTCAACAGTATCCTGAGGCTCTTTTTCTTTTTTTTTTTTAACCCTCTCCGGGGAAATTAGGGCAGATTTCAATAAATCCAAACTCTGTAATGAGATAAAGACACCACCGTCTCCATCAGCGCTGGGGGCTGAACGTCTGTTTCGCCGCTCAGCACAGGGTGACACTTCCTGTCACATGGACGGAGGAGGTCAGAGGTCAAGGCGGGGGGGCAGTGGGGTCGGCGGTCTGTCTCGCATCAACACCCATCAGCCGTATCTCCGCCTCCGTCCGTCCGTTTCTGCCGCATTCTTTCACTCTATTTTAACGTCGCTACTTCAGGCTCTCTGTGTGGCACCGAACATCAAGCCCTCCTCAAACCCCTCCTTCTGTTTCCTCCTCTCTCTCGCTCTCTCTCTCTCTCTCTCCCTCCCCCAGTCGCCCCGAGGCGAGCGCACACACCAGAACAGACCCGACTATATCACCCATTCAGCCTCCCAAATCAAATTACCATGGACAAAACAGAGTAATAAAAAGTAATGGCTTGCTAGACGAGGTGCACGGCACACTCCAAAGTGGAACAAGTCCTTTGGCGCTCGGATCCACATTATTCAACGTGTTACTTACTTCTCGACTGGCTCCCACCCCGGTCGCCGACGCCAATTCACAGTCTTTGCTAAGCAAACTGTTTTTTCTCATTGCACCGTCCAGATTTCGTGCTCCGGTACCACAGAAAGAAACGGCACAGACACAAAGAAGCTGCACCGTCATTTAGGCTGTTTGGATCTTTGGTAACGTTTCGGATGAGAACATGTTTTTGTGTCTGAGAGGCTCTTTGCCAAAGTTCGCACCAAAAACGTATTTCAAAAAATAATCTAACGACTGTTAGCACACGAGCGCGAGCCATGTTGCTGAAGGGGAAATGTTCCCTCTTAGTCAAATTCATCCACCTCCACCAAAATGAACACACTTGCTGCGTCTCAATTCAGGTTCTGCACCCTTGAGACCGAGTGTCCTCCGTCTGAAGGAAGCGTTCTTCGAGTACCCAGCCAAGAAGGACGGACCAAACCCCGCCTCCCCGGTCACCACTCGGGACGGTCTAGCCTTCGGCGTATTTCCTCGTTTCGTCACCGCCGTTCCCTCTGGCTGGCCAACCCCGGAAGTGACGTTTTTATAGTATCAAGCTAACCATTGGTTCGCCATCTAACGATGGCGTTGGATGATAAAATAAGTAAAATTCTATGTTAAAAACTGGATACTTTATGTGAAACTTCAATATTTAAATTTATACGAAGTGTCTTTGCCAGTAGATGCCGCTAATTTCAGCTGACTTCCCAGGATCCCACGATGCTTTGCAGCAGCACGCAAAGCATCATGGGATACCCAAGTGCGCGAAGGATAGTAGCGGTGTATCCTTGGAATCGGCTAAAACTAGTGCGTATTTCCGAGGGCGCATTTTCAGCGTCCTAAGCACCCTCGGAAATTGGGACAAGCCTTCATGCAGTGCTCTGACGCAACTTCCTTTCAAAATGCGCACTTCAAGGACGCAGAACCTGAATTGAGACACAGCAAGAGAAACGCATCCTTCTCTTGGTTTAAAGAGGAACCGATCCCGCAGAGGTTGGTCGCTCCCTCGGTTTGGTGCCCCCTAGTGGCTTGGTGCACTTCCGTTTTCTTTTGTGAATTTGCAGCGTTTCTGTGTTTGCAGCTGGTTTGCAGCTCTCAGCCACTGTACAAATCTCTAAAATGCCACCGTTGCATTTCTGTGCCTCAAGCGATGACATCATAGCCCCACCCCCACCTTAACCAACACCTGCTAAAGCCGTTGACATTGGCGGATTACAGTGAAGCCTTCGTTTGGAGCTCGTTGTTTCTCCCGCAGCACCAGGCATGGATTTGTTTTTGTTGAGTCACATGGCACAAAAGATATTTATTCGTTTTTTTCATAGAAAACATTGATTTTAAATGAATATTAATCCTTAATCCTTAATCCTAAAATAGAAGCACGATTTAAAAAAAGAACTAGGCCTTTTTTTTTAGTAAAATATGGCACTGAATTCCAGTCAGTGGATGTCACGACGAGGAAGTTGCTCCAAATATTGCTGCGGGTTTCATAAAGAAAAAAAAAATAGAACGTAGAAGACGAGCCAATATTCGCTCAAACAAAAGGTGCCTGTGTGCTTTTATTTAATCGTCCTCCCACTCTTGGCTCTTCCTTGGCAGATGCTTTTTTTTTCTTCCAGGTTTTGTTTTGTTTTGGCAACCAATCGTGTGCTGACACACGCAACCATCCATCCGGGTGCTGCAGCCAAAACCATTACTTGCCACCGCAGGGGGTCTTCATGCAGCCGTCTTCAGCCCAGTAGCTGCTTAGCAGCAAAAAACAATCCCATGAGAAAGACACGGATGTGTTGATGTTCTTCTTCTTGCTATATTCGGACTAAACACCAGAAATGTAATTCACTGACTTTCCACTTGACAGCCGCAGTTTTACTGTGGTAGGTTTTAAAAATTTCCTGAAGAAGACAATAAGGTTCATCCTCAAATGTCAATAATAAGTCAATTTATTCTTCAAAAGCAAAATGTGAATTTTTTATTTTCTAACTGGAAGCGCACTGACTGCCAGTGACTTCGAGGTTTCCAGTCAACAAGGCAGCCTTCATCTGCATTTATAGAAGAGAAAAATCCAGTAATTCTGAGACGGTAAAACCGCCGTTCCTATGTGGGAAGTAATTAAAGTCATTAAACAACCAAGCAAGATTTGCTTTAGGTTGTGCGGCTATGTTCGGAGTATTACAGGCCCAGTGTGGTGGATTTACTATGGCCTAGTGGAAAGAGAGCATATTGCAAACCAATGAACACTCGATAATTATGATTATGTATTGTTTTATCACTAGCTAGAAAATGTAAGTATGTATTTTGTATTCTGTTTGATGCCAGCGGATGACAATATGTTTTAGATACTGGGCCTTTGACTCAAACCCGGCCGTAATTGAGTTGACAAATTTTGTAGCGACAGCGGAACTGAATCTTGACTTTCCTCCTAAGCTTTTAGTGACATTTCTAATGATGGAGTTGAATATTGGACATGGCGCCCAGTCAAGACAGGCGTCTGTCACCCAGCGGCTGCCTGGCAGAATCTGTTCTGGAGCAGATCAGCTAGTGATGGACCCAAATCTGCCCTCAGCTTCATTGTAATTCTGCAACTGGAAAAAGTTGTTTTTTTTGTGACATCTTCTGCTTGACATGTTGCACGCACACACACACACACACAAACACAAACACACACACACACACACACACACACACACACACACACACACATAAACCAAACTCATGATGGCCTGCTTCGTGAACAGGTGTGTCGATGTCATAAAGAGTTGGAGACAATTGACAGGAAGTGCAAGACTTTAGACTTCCTTACACACACACAGTCACACACACACACACACTAGACAGGCTGAGTCATTGGTCTGTTCCTGTAGAGTGCTGATAACACAGTTTGCTTTGGGGCTCCTGGAGAAGGGAGTAAATGTGTGCATTCGTGTGTGTGTGTGTGTTATTCCTCATGTCTGCAGAAGCGGTGGAGATTAAGGAAAAGATACGAGGAAAGAGTCAAAACAAAAGACAAGAAATGGACCCATCTAAGGAGGTTGTGTGTGTGTGTGTGTGTGTGTGTGTGTGTGTGTGTGTGTGTGTGTGTGTCTGTTTCTGGGGGTGTGTTTGTGTTCCCATTAAAAGAACAGAAGTCAGATAATCTCTTGTTGGTCCCCAAATAAACTATAATGATTTGAAACAGCGAAAACAAAGTCTCACAGCAGACGAGGATGGAAGGAAACAGGACAGAAGGAACTAAATGTCCAACATGATGGTGAAAACATGACACCACAACATATTGGAGAACTCTCTAAGGCCCAATTCCATTTTCTTTTCTAAATTTCTTTTTAGGGCTACCTCTACATCTGGCCCCGAGGAGCTGAATGACGGAGGGCCGAACTCTCCTCCCTGAGAAACGCAACCCTCTTAAAGCCCCCAGTTAATGCTTAACTGCGGTCGTAAGGTAGCCACCAGTCTGCTCTCTGGTTGGCCAACTTCTCGCCAGAGACTCATTTGTTCTCCTGTTGCATTCTTAATGTTTCATTCTTTTACAGATTGGTAACTGAACAGGGCCCAACAAAGTTTTAGTTTAGCAGTTAAGCTTGACGTGACCAAGCCAGCCTTGTGGAGAGACACTCACAGGGTTCCTACCTATGGTCTGCGATGTTTATTTTTAATAATATAAAAAAAACAAAAATCTAATATCAAAAACAAAAGCAACACATATCAATACTAAAACACAACATTCGTGGGAACCTCTCGTTCCTTTTATCTTAAAACTTTGGCTACATTAGTTAGAAACACTTACAAGCAGAAACTCCAGACACGCTCAACACATAAAGTTCTACATACTTTGTTTTTTCAAACCTAGTCAACTCTTCTTTGGTTTCATCTGGCAGGAAACAGTTCCGACGCACACTAGACGATGGGAAATCATTGCCTGTCACAACTCAGTGCAGGAAGTTTTGCAGCGTGAACGAGCCGCATGCAGAGACATTAACTTGGCTTCCAGCACTTCTCGCCGCCGTCTCCACTTTACTCAGTTAAGCAAATGGGCAGGAGGGAAGCTTGGAGCCGCCGAGGCGTTGATCACATTAAAATACAAGCCAACAACCGCGCTGCCGCAGCCACGGTGAAGAGCAGTACCAGCCGCGACCCCAATCCACTCTAGAAATAGTGCAGAGGATCTTTTGAAAAATAGCTTCTCTGTCTTTCGCAATTTTGGAGTTTCCAATAAGAGACTTCTTAAAAGAAGTTTTGGAAAGAAATGACAATTTTGCCGCCTGGACGATGAATATCACATCCCTGCCTGAGTATTTCTTAAATCACCTGTCTTTGTTTAAATCTATAGCTTTATTGTAAATTGATAGTTCAGGGGTAGTATTTAAATTTGGGGCCTTCTTGAGTAATATTTTACCCTTTTTTTTTTCTTTTTTTTTTTTTTTAACTAAAAACTATTTGTAGCAGGACTCAAAATGGACTCTTTCAAGTTCTGGGCTGAGTTTTGTTTCGTTCGGAATTATCTGAATTTGTTTCCAACGCTGTTTAATGTTTCTTTGACTTGTTTGTTTGTTTGTTTGTTTGTTTGCACACAGTTGTGGTTGAGGGAGCCCAATAAATGTCAGTCTGTTTATCACCGTGACCAAAAATCCAGCGCTAGCCCTCAAGATGTTGTTGACTTATCGAAAATACTGTCCACCCACGTCCATCATAATGGGAGCAAAAAAGCCCTCACACAGGTTTTTACTGCGAACTGAGGAATTGTAGTTTTTGCCCGACAGGCAGATCATCTGTGGAGTGGAAGGTACATTGACGGACAGGTCCGAGGTGTGGAGAGCCAAGAGACTCACCATCTTCTCCTACTACTCTCCTACTTTCTGTCTCCTCGCAGCTCTGGGGACAAGCGAGAAGCTGCGGCCTCCCGACTCCTGTGTGGGAGTGACCGACACAGCGCGGAGAGTCTTTGGACAGTCAGCCTCCCGAATGCCTCTTCAGCCGGAACGGTGAGAGTAGAACGAGAAGAAACAAAAGCTTGCAAAAGGTCAACGTAGAAACTTACAAACTCGCACTTCTCTTCTTTGCCGCCCAAGGGGCTTCACATTACCGAGCATGGATGGCGAGCGAGCACACTCAACGTGCACGTTGGTGGCGATGACCGACAACAGTCTGCTTCAGAGATCTTCTCCTTCCACACCTACCGCGCAGCGGAGAGGAGGAAGTGACTCCTCCATGCAGGAATTTGGCGTTCGGCAGCTTTTTGAAGCGACCGCAGTGGATTCTATTGTTTCCTTGGGTTCCATCTCTCATCAGACGTCCTTGCGCTGGAGCTGGAGACCACTCGCAGTTCAAAGACTTCAGGGTCCCAGACAACAGGGTGTGATTGTGACTTTGGCTCTTTGCATGGATTCACATCAACATTCCAACGTTCACCCCTTTTGGCTTCTCCTGCACTGTTGAGCTGCTGTTGCCTATTGCAGCTGTCTGTAGGGGAAAAAAAAGTGGCAACACACAAGTGAACATGTGCCATTTATTTAAGCATGATGTGGAAACCAGTATGTAAATGACAAATAAAAGAGAGATTAGTGATGCAATGTTTTGACAAACAGAACCGACCAGTTGCTGCGAACGTCACTCTGCTTTGTTGGTTTTGGTAAAAAACATTTTTTGCTTAATTTGCTCCACCGATGGCTCCGGTTGCTCCTTTTTGGCCTCTTGGCCTCTTGGCCCTCTCACTACATGTTTAGTCCGCCCATGTGATTAACAACGTGCCAGTAGTAAATGGAATGCATGAACTTTTTATTGTTTTACCATGTCAGAAGACAACGATTTCTTTATTTATTACATTCTTTTTTTTTTTTTGGTTGTTGCTGCGGAAAATCCCCAGAGAAGCACCCTCGCCTGAGGAGCCTAAACACTTAATACTTGTAGGAGCAACTTTTGACTGCTGGTTTCACTCCCTTCCCAAACTCGGCTCAGTTTCCCAGGAAGGATGTGCCGTCACGTTGCTCGAAAAATTCGCCGGTTGCATCACAGCTTCATGGCTCGGAGGCAGGACAGCCTGAGGGGTGATTACCAGCGCGCTGCATTAATTACGCAGCTCGTTCTTGGTGTTCATGCAAATTCAACAGTGTATTGAGTGAACTCTCCAGTCTGTTAGTCAGTTTGTCAGCCTATCGTCTCTCTAGAAACTCGTCCTACCTATGAAAGTTTGACGATCCGCCGTGGCGGCGGCGAGGAAACCTCCCAGCTGGAGAGAAGTGGGAGGACTCAAGTCATATGTGGTGCACGTGGCTCTATTCGTATTGGTCGGCGTCGTTATGATACATTATAGAACAGTATTGTGCAACTTTTGTGGGAATGTGGACGTGCGAGCTGAAGCTGCGCTAGTTAAGCGTGTAACTGGTTGGTGAAGCCTGATGTGGATGAGAATTGAATAATCTTTTCATTTGAGTTTCACTTGTAAATGTTCAGTCTAGTGTTTTAAAGACAGATGGTCATTTTCAAGTTTAAATCAGGACTTAAACCCAGCTGAGAAAATTACACAGAGGCCTTTTGTACAAAGTTGTTATGCTGAAATTGCTTTGAATTTAGATTTATTTGGCGTTTCTCAACGGAAATAAGCACAGAACAATGTTTTTCAGAATCTTAAAAAAATCAGCAACTTTTTGAACATAGTTCTCTATTTATTCTGCTTTTACTTGAACCCACTGCTAAATCTTTGACATTTCTGCACTTCAGTTCTTGTCTTGGTAAAGTATTTGTTCCAACCACAGTGAAAAGTGAAGAAGTTGCTGCTTTATTCACTGCTGGAACCTTTTGGTCGGCTGTATCGCACCTTCCTTCACCTCGCCTCTCCTCCACTTGTCTCTTTGCCTGCCTCCCTGCAAACATTTTCAATAATTATACGAGGCAGAGTGGGAACACAGCAAGGCCTTTCTTTGTTTTACATTCAGCAGTGAGCCGCGCAGCCACCTCTGCTGCTAGCTGGTTTCGTAATCAAATCTTTCTGTGAAAAACTCTTTTCAAAATTGGCGAGTCACCGACTGGATCCGACCGTTGCTCTTGGCTTTGCTAATTTATTGGAGCTACGGTACTTTTTAGGAATACTAAAGGTGCTAAAATACAGCATGAAACTTTCCCTTTAGTACAATCATCTATTGCGATAAAGTGACCAGTGATAACGTTTCAGTTAATTAAATTTGCTGTGTGCAAAGTAGCTGTGGTTTATGGTGTTTTTTGAAAGGCACAGTTATTTTTGACTTGAACTGATAAAATGCAGTTTTTCATATTCCAATGAATGGGAAAAGATACAAAGAAAGACTTTTCAAAGGGAAAATTACATTTACGCCTTGTCCTCTACACTGCATTCACATAATGTTCAATGTTTTTCACTCCAGCAGTAAACCCTCCCAAACAAGGAACAGGTTCCTCTATGGATCCACTTGAGAATTTCAGACTTCGTTGATCATTTCCAAGGTTTATCCACACCAGCGCTTCCTTGCTGGAAGGTCGGATGTTTGCATTCATAACACAACGCTGTGCGTCATCCAATCCGCGCCGCTGCCACTGCCTTCATGTACACATGTCAGCAATTTCATTTCCTCGTCTTTAGTATGCAAATGATTTATGCGTGGGATCTTCCGGCGGAAACACTCACATTTAACCCTCCTCTCTCTTAAAACACCTTCTGTATTCACAACCTGCCTTGGTTTTCCATGAATCGGCAGCGAGGCTTCCAGCTTTCCTCATTCCTGAATTCCAAAACAGTTCTGCACACCTCCCCTGCACCGCTAAAAAGCTTTTCTGATAATCAACACCACTCTTCCTTTGGGGCAGCGTGAAGAGCGGCAGGGAGGGAGGGGAGGGAGGGACGGAGCGAGGGAGGGAGGAAGAGGCAGACAAACATTCAGATGTGTTGCTCCGTCAAAGGTAATGAAAGAGGCGCCGTGTTCTTTGATCACATGGCAAGGGCATCGAGCCCACGTTACATCTCAGAAATATCTCAGATGCTCAAAGCTTTATCTCTTTGCACACAAATAAGCACCCGCGCACACACACTGGGGTTCTTGTGTGGATGACACTGGCACACAAGTGTTCGTGTGAACAAATAGAAAGAGGGAGCGAGACGCTTTCATCGCCGTCAAAGGTAGAGACGTCTGACAAGATGAACGGCCGGCGCTGATTTCCATCACTCTGCCTGCTGATGTTGACACCAATAAAAAAGAATAAAAAAAGGCCTGTTTTTTTTTTTTTTTTGCCTCATCCCTCTTTCGCCCTGCGCAACCTTTTCCCTCTTTTATCGGTTTCTTTTAATTCGAGAATCTTTCAGAGCAATATTTCATCAGAGGGCCGCGTCTGCAGAGCTCCGCTGCCAAACACTTTGCTTCTAAATAAGTAAAATGCACTTTTAGAGACACTGTGCAGTGTATATTCAATATGCATCACCTCGGCTGTTTTTCCTCCGTGGACCTTCTGGTCGTCCGCCAGGCTTCAAACATCAGAAAGTCGTGCTGCGTCTTCTCTGCGGATTACTATTTGATCGATCTGTTTTCCTCCCTCCGAATCCGTCTGAATGCTTTTTAAACACTCGCAGCAACGCCAGCATGTTTTCAGGCTGGAGACGGATTTGGGATGGTGGATGGACTCAGCCTGGCTGCAGGGCGGGAAGATGGAAAAAAAAAAGATAAACTGTAAGTGGAGAGCTAGAAACCAGCAAAAGGCAGCCGCGGCGTTCGTTCCTCACGCATAGCTGTGCACCAAGACCGGAAACAGGGAGCTGCTGCTTCCCACTGTGTGTGAAGGTAACGCAAACCTACAGAACTTTTCTGTGCTGCGTTGGTAGGCGGAGGAATTCCCAGGAAAAATCTGATGCTGTAGAAGCAAGAAGATCCAGCAGTAATGAAAGAATTCCGAGTGTATTAGAATTCAGGTGTAAATCAGAGGAAGGAATGGGGTCCTAAGAGACTGGACTGATCTGTCATGGGTTGCAATTATCATCTGTTGGTTGTGTTTACTGAACGTTGCTTTTGCACTTATTGCTCTTGTCACTTGGCTGGTTGTGTTTCTATTGCCGACGGTGGCTTTACTACCTGTGGATCTACTGGAGCAGCTCCTTTCTTTGTTTTCCACCACTGAGCCCAGTTCAAATTTCCCCTGCAGGAATGATAAATGGTATCATATCATATTAGTAGTAGTATGGCATTTGGCTGCGTCAAACTCATTCCAGCCCTGCTATGTTGACGACATTATCAGCTGCTAGCCAACTTGTAGTTTCAGTTCGATGAAAATAAAAAGATGCGGTCAGGGGTAGCGTTAAACTTTAAAAGGCTAAACTGAGATCCTTCCTCTGAGGCGCAGAGGGTCGCCAAGTGCTCCGTTAAGTCTGCGGTGCATTGTCTTCTCACACCCACTTCAGGAAGTCAGTGGAGATATGGAAGGTCAGGGTGAAGAAGTCAATGTAGCGTAAAAGTGGTGTTGTTGGAGGGGGAGGAGTGGTGACGCTGGGATCGCACTGGTTAAAACCGGACGGAAGGGAGATGAAAGAAGCGACTTCAGATGGAGAAGGCGAGCGAATGAACCTTCTCAGACCTGGAATGGCCGACGGTCACGTTGTCCATGCTGTAGGGCAGCAGGTCAAGAGATGAGATGAGAAGTGGAGCTTTGATTTGAACCCCCTGCTGCGCTGCTTTCAAAGTGTGAATATGTCGTACTGAAAAAAAATAATAATAAAAAGCATCCGAAGCCTCCGGCAGCGGAGACTCGCTGCTCCGCCGTGAATTCGCCGAGCGCACGCACAGAAGAAGAAAACAGATTCTCCTCTTCAACCGAAAGATGTTTCAGCCGGCGTTATGTTGCTGTCAGGAGGCTAATGAATCGGGGGGAGGAGGAGGAGGAGGAAGAAAAGGAAGGTGGAGACGAAGGGATGGAGGTGAGTGGGTGGAAGTAGAGGAGTGGAGCGTGGCAGATGGGTGGTGGTGGCCAGATAAAAGATGGGAGGATGAGTAGGAGGAGGAGGAGGGTGGAGCGAGAGAGAGAGAGAGAGCGAGGAGAGAAAAGGAAAGGAAGAAAAAATCTGTGTGTGTGTGCGAGGAGAGCGTGGAGGAGCCTCGACTGTCAGCAGCAGCGGTGCCTCCGTCTGCTTAATGCACTTCTGATGCTGCGCCACGTATGTTGCAGTAAATGACTTTTAAGCTTCGCATTAGACCAAGCAGAGGCAAACTAAGGCCCGGGTGCCGTATGTGGCCAGTTAAGCTTTTCGAACTGGCTCCCCTTACTTGAAGAAATTGTGAGTAAGTTATAAAATAGCTGCATTTCCTCCTTGTTTCCTGTGTTTTCAGAGTCATTTCAATAAAGAGCTAAATACGGTGGGGCTTGAAAGACACTGATTTGGTTGCAACTTTGCTTTGGTTCATTTCACATGTTTTCTACATCTCCCATGATAGATGATTTCCTCCTATGAGGTAGGTCCAGCTTCCTCAGAATTCTTTCCTCATCATCCATCCTTTTGTCCTCCGTCGGTCTGATAATTCCCTTTTCTCTCCCTCCATTGGTGGATTGCCGCCCGCATGCTTGCAGCCACCAGGTTTTTTTTCTCCCCCCCCGCTGGTTACGAGGGCCTTTTAAGATGCAGCGAGTGGGTGTTTTTTGATTTTTTGATGTTTTGCGTTTTCTTCATTTGCAAGAAAATCTGCCAGCTTGGCTGCCCAGAAAACTTTCCAAACAAACTAAACTTCGTTTTTCAAATTCGCCTCCATTGCAAAAAAAATAAGAAAAAGAATGAAAAAAAACAAACTGTTTGGGTGAACAGATCCGGAACACTGACAAGTGCATTTCGTTTTGCAAATTTAACAAACACATCATGTTTTTATAACGAGCGCTGCTCTGAAAACGAGAAGGTCTCTGTCATCACATAGATCGAGCTCTTCATCAACCTTCAAGACGAACTGCATATGCAAAAACATGCAATATGCAAAAAATGTTTCTCATTGAGAAACAAGTGCATTTTGTTTCACACTTCCAGCGAAAGCGGCACGTCAGTGTGACGTTACTGGAGGGAATCCTGGCGCTGCTGCGACTGCGTCGCGAAAAACAATCTGCGAATGCTGTGTCCACGTTGCAGAGCCCCTCCCAAAATGCAGCAGTTACTGACGGAGAGAGAGAGAGAGAGAGAAGACAGAAGCAGCAGAGATAAGTGGAAGTGCATTTAATGCGCTGCTGCTTTTAATGTAGATGTTGGCGCAATCTGGAACACGTCCTGTATTTATAGAGGCAAAGTCATTATGCTGCTCCTGTTCCGGTGGCGGCGCAAATTAACGTGGCGCCGAGGCTCATCTAATAAACGGCAGGAAGTCACGACTCATCCTGGTGCTCGGTCTGATGAGAGCCGACGCTCTGCAGAGTGGAGCGCACACATCATCTGGAGGCCCTCAGAGCAGAGTTTGGAGTTTGGACCCAGTTAGCTGCCTATTCTGCTATAGTTGTGCTATAGTTGTGCTTTGGGTGGTGACATTCAATGTCAAATATGTATATATATATATATAAATATAAATATTCAAATACCCCCCGCCCCCATTATTCAAGTGAGCGTTAAACAGTAAATCTCCATCAGCATTACAAATAAAAAGTGCTCCAGACCTCCAGGTGGCGACAAACCACTGCAAGCACAAGCCCTTGAATGTCTTTATGATGAGAGTTACAGGTCATATTCTGACTCATGACTCGGACATGAGTCATGAGATTTTGCTCTCTGCAACTCTTGTCTCATGATAGAATGTCGTAGGGCGCTCATTTTGCTGAGCTTTCGGCTGTTTAAAGTATTTGTGTTTAAAGTTTAAAAAAAAAGAAAGAAAGAAAAAGAAAGAAAGAAAAGCAACATTTTTTTTAACCAGATCATTTTTAAAGTGATTTTTTTGCTGCTCTTTTCACTTTCTCAAATTATATAGTGCCATCTCTGAAAAGTTAAAAATAACAACAAAAAAGCAGGAGTTGGTGGAGAATTGAACCAACAACCTAAAGCACTACAGTCAGTCTTTCTCCAGCCTGAGCCATCTGTCCTGATGAGATGGTGTTTCATTTTCTTGCCCTTCTATCTCACCTTGATATTAAAACAGAGATTCATGGTTGGGACCAGGATTCGACCCCTGGTCTCCCACACCAGAGTAAGCTGCCTAACCCACTGAGCTAACCTGCTGACCTGCTAACCACCTTCCTTAGGACTGAGGAAGGATGTCAGTGCATCAATAACACAACAAGTAGAGCTGAAGCCTTTTATGTCCAATTTTGACAAAATAAAAATACAATTTCCCTCGCTCTCTTTTAAAATTGAGTGAAGAAAGAGGGAGCTAGCTGGTTAGCTAGCTCCACTTACCTTGTTGCTGTTCCCTGTTGATCACAGTTGAAGGAAATTCCAAATGCTGGAAGTTTGAAATGCTCAGAAGTTTGACGGATGCAAGGCAACGCAAGTTTTGAGTGTTTTTGATTTCACACACACACACACACACACCAGCTACAGAGACACACACAAAAAATAAAATAAAGGAGAACAAGTAAGCAAAATCAAAGATTCTTCAGCTCATTTACTCAGAACTTCAGAATCACGATTAAATCAAGAAGATCAAATCACATTGGTATATATAACATAAAGATCAGTGTATACTACAATAAAACAGTTGACAGTAGTGTGTTTATCATGAGCAGGCTGGCTATATTAACAATGTCGCTCATTGACCTCCACAGGCTGGCAAGGTGGTTAGCCCAGTAGGATAAATCTCTGAATGCGGTGTTGTTCAAATCCCAGTTGGTACCAGATGACAAGTTTTAGTTAGTTTGAGTTGAGATTTTGCTTCCAATCACTCTGTCTCCTGCTAAACTATGATAGGACGGTGATTCTGGTGAGTTTAGAACTGCTTAAAGTATTTTTCAACATATTTTGCCCTGAAAAGAATGGGGGCAAAAAGTCTCAGACATCTTGAGATTTTGCATTCTCCAACTCTAAACTGTAAAAGGACGGTCATTTGGGTGAGTTTTTGGCTGTTTAAAAAGACAAAAAAAAGAAAGAAAAGAAAAAAACCCAGCATCCTATGTTATATTGATTTTTCAATTTTCGGACATGTGGGAGATTTTGTAAATACAGTCATGCTGCTGAGAACTTACTGAGGGGTTTCATGGCAACGATGGCAGCGACATCAACGGCGCGCGTCGGCAGAGGTGAGCAGGGGTAATTTAAAATTTTTTTGACATTATTATTATTGATAATGTTGTGATTGCCTCTGTCACCCCTGTTGTGCTCTGTCTCCACCTCCAGGTCCCTCGGCTAATCAGCCAAACATGGCCAGCTATCGAGGGAAGGAAATACGTTGCTATCGGCTTCAAAGGAGTCAAAAAAATTTTTCTCTGTCCCTCCAAACCCCCCGGAAATAAATTTCCAGAAACTTTCTTGTCCTCCTTCTATTCCGTTTTCACGCAGAGCTCGGCCGAACGCCTCTGCTCAGACCTCTTACATTTGGAGAAAAAAAAAAAAAAAAGCGTCAGACATTTTAAGCATTGGAAAATCATTAGGAACGGTGTCGCTCGGCGATGGAGAGGAGGATTTTCCCCCCCTTCCTCTCTTGTCCAAAGCGTGCGCGGCGGCAGATTGATGATGTTCAAACAGCAGCTGAAAAGGCCTGCGAGGGCTTTTATAAAGAGCTCAGAGGGTGACAGCTGAGTGGAGCTGACATGAACCTTGACCTTACACCTCTTTAGAATGTCAGCAGGCGCGCACGTGGGCCCGACTGGCGACGCACACTCACACACACTCAAATACACACACACACACACACACACACACACACACACACACACGGACATGAACAGGCGCGGCGGACTTAAACGCAGACACGTTGGCACGCGCAAGCGTAAAAGTCAAGCTCTCTGACTCTGTGTCAGACACACACACGCACGCACACGCACACACACATGCACAGGGCAGCCTTTGAAGGCCGCAGCAGCAGCAGCCGATAATGTGTTGCAGGGTCCGGTTAAAGTAGCTGCAAACTGTTTTCTTTCATCTTCAGCAGAATAGATGAGCTGATAGTGGGACGGGGGTGGGAGTGGGGGGTTGAAATTGTCAGGGGGCTGCACACCAGCAGCCCTTATCTCTAAAACGCCAGGTCTTTCAGGAACTCCTTTTGTTTACGGAGGGACAGCAACAACAATTCCACGTTGTTAAAATTAAAATTTAATTTTTTCTTTTTTCTCGCTCTTCTTAAGAGACTGAAGAGTTATTAAAGGAGCTGGCCGAGAGCGGCGCCGGTGCTGGTGCTGGTGTTGTGGTGTGTGGGAGAGGAGAAATAAAAGGGGAAAGAAACCACATGAATAATGTAGGAAATGAGTCTTGAAAATGAGATCGATAAGACGGACGGGCACAATAGTTTAATGCTTCTCTGTTTATTACAGCGACAAACAGGCAAATGACCCAGGAAAACACAACATTTATTGAAAAGATATCCAAAAAACGTAGGCCTCCAGTGAAATTTGACACTGCAAATATGAATCACGATGGAAAAACAGATGTTAGCGCCCGTATTTATCCCCTCATGTTTGTGTTTCGCTATAATGTTTTTCCAAATCCGAAATCCTGCTGATCTTGTCTAATCCTGTTGCACAAACTGTCATCAATGATGATGATGGTGGTGATGATGATGACGATGATTTTTCTGACAAGCTCAGCGTCAGTGGCATTATATGCACAAGAATACTGTGAGA
Source organism: Nelusetta ayraudi (assembly GCF_046127955.1). Taxonomy (NCBI): domain Eukaryota; kingdom Metazoa; phylum Chordata; class Actinopteri; order Tetraodontiformes; family Monacanthidae; genus Nelusetta; species Nelusetta ayraudi. The sequence goes on from NW_027466142.1 coordinate 2,862,747, forward strand.
TACAAAATAAAACCTACACGGTGTAGCTTTAAACGTAAAGGAAGATTTTGTCTTCCTTGATGTCAAAATGATGAAGTCTTCATTTTTGCAATCTTATGAAACCAATATACGACTGGACAAAATATTTTACTCCAGTCATTTAACCACTTTGTTTTTCATTTGTCTTGATGTCTTTGCTTTTCTCAGCTTGTTTCTTGTTTCACTTTTCTTCCTCCACCTTTATCTCAAAGTCAAAGTTTGTGTTCCTTCCTCTCGATGGCAGCAGCAGCAGCGGCAGCAGCAGCAGCGGCAGCAGCAGCAGCGACGAGCTCCTCGTTGTTTAATTACATCAATATTGGTCACTGCCGGACTGGCGCTTGTAATTAAGTGTGATTTGAGGCTGTGGGAAGTGTGCATGAATTAACAATGAGCTAATCAAAAAGCACTCGCGCTGATTGCCAGGACATTAACTCCTGTGCAGAGGTTGGAGCGGATCACCGCCCGTCTGGGTGCCGCCACCACTGCCGCCGCCGCCGCCGAGACGTCAGCTCGGGGCTCTTGGACGACCCGCTCTGATGGCGCCAACATTTCAGACCCATCATGTGTCATCAGCAGGATCAACAGGCCAAAATGTGAATTCCTACTGGGCTTCACAGAGGGGTTGAGGTGGTGTTGTCGACCTGGAGGTTGGTCCTGGTCTCCAGAACACTTTTTAAGGGTCTCTGTCTTTTTCGTTTTAGAAAGCAATTTTTTTTTTTTTTGAAAATGTAGGAAGTAGAAGTTCTGTTATTTAGAAGCAAACTTGAATTAGAAAAGGCACTGGTCATTTGTTCTGCTTTGTTGTGGCGTTTCTCTGATATCTACAGTCTTGGTCTGGTCTCGATGCTCTCTGGTCTTGATGTCTTGGTCTCGGTTGGTTGGTGCCATCTTGACAACGACACTAGGTTGCAGGTGAGGCCGTGCACTGTGATTTGTGTTTCTCAGGGGAAATAGAGCTGGGGCTTCTCTGACACGCCGTTCAAAATGTCATTCAGCCGCCGCCACCAGCCACCTGTTGTGGGGACAGCGATCAGGGGAAGGGAGGAGGGAGAGAGGGGAGGACGGGGCCGGGGGCGAGCTCGGCTCTTATTGCCGATGATGGAGACGTTGCATCAAGCCATCCTGAGGAGGTTTTAACTCAAATAGGTTCTGCGTTTTGCAGGAGTGGCAGGGAGAAGGAGAGGTGTTCCAGCTCCTCCAGACAGCTCAGCTGCTTGATTGGTTCTCTGTAGAAAACCATCAAAGAACCATCAGCTTCTGATCTCCAGAGATGCTGGAGGTTCCTGGCTGCTGCTTCCTGGAGGGAACTTCAACCTGCAGCTTTGACTCACCGACAGCCACTATTTAATATTGTTGTCGTTTTGCATTGTGTCATATGTTATTATGGTATTGTTTCATATTTTGCATTCCAGCGTATGCCACAGTCTTTGTAGTTATCTACTAAATGATGTAGTAGCTTGGCCTGAAAGTGCAGAATTTCCATCACGAAAAGAAGTGAACGCCTCGATTAATGTGCAGAGATGACTCTCGCTCCTCCTAGAGGGCCCTTGGAGAACTGCATTGCATTGTGTGTTCCCGTAATCAACCCCCTCAACTTCACCGCAAAGACTCGGCACGCATGCGACATGGAGTGACTTTACGGCTGTGCCACAAGTGCATTGTCTACTCACAAGATGCCACTTGAGGTCCGCCAAGCTTAAGTAGAACTTGAACGTTGAGACTCGAACACTTGAACGCTGCGAGGCTCCGACGTCGGCTCGGTCTCACAGCTCTCACAACGTTCTTGAGGGAGTTTTGTTTTAGAACCTCCACCTCCACCCAAAACTCCCACCGCTTGCTGTTCCTCGTCACTTTGAATCTCCTCTGCCATTTCATCTAATGTTCTTGTCATTTTCTAAACAGTATAAATACAAGTCGTGCCGTCTGTCCAGTGGACAGTGATGGAGTGTTGGTCTTTAGCCGGTTTCTACTTTTCTAAACTAACAAAATAAAAAATAGCTGCGCTCGGGGACAGAAGGGGAAGAAAAACAACCTTGTGCAAGGCCAAGTGGAGAGCTGAACACTGTATTGATTTCGTCAGCGCTGCGTGGTTTCTAATGCTTGTAGACCATTACGCAGATTGTACTTATATAAAGATATAAAAGAAGTAACCACATTATTATAATGATAAATATGTAATACGCTCTTTACTGCCTATGAGGTCACATGCTGACCAGGATTTTCAATTACTTTATTGTGGCCGCAGAGTTTCCATGTTCTGCTAAATCCCAGTGTGTGTGTGTGTGTGTGTGTGTGTTTGTTTGTGTGCGTGCATCAGGAAACAATTCAATTTAATGTCTTGCTTTCTCTCCTTGTCTGTCTGTTTGTCTGTCCACCTCTCTATCCGTCCGTCTGCCTCCCTCCGCTCTCTTTTGTTCCCACGGTGACGGCGGTGCAGGCGGTGCAGGCACGGGTCAGACGGAACCATCTCGGGAATGAGATTGTCAGCCGCCGCCGCCAAACATCCAGCAAACCCACCGGAATCAGAAGTGATCTGAAAGGATTAATATTATGGATGGTTCTGTTGTGTTGTGTGCGAGCGGACAAGGAGGACACGCAGTCCCAGGGAGTCCACGTGCACTCTGGGAACACACGAGCACAGCTGCAGACCGACACACAGACAGACACTCACAGACAGACAGACAGACAGACAGACTGTCCGGTTCTGTGTCGTGTGTTTTCGTTGTCTTCCCTGATTTATTTTGAAATGGGTTTTTGCTGCAAATTTTTCTTCCTGTTCCCTAATTAGTCTCACTTGTATTAATTCCTGATGTGTTGCACCTGTGTCTCTTTGTCAGTCCTGCCCCTGATTGTTCTCACCTGTGTCCCCCTGCCCTTGTGTTTGAATAGTCCTCATCTCCCTATGTCTTCATCCGATTGTCCTTGTTGTTTTTCTCATTTCTCATCTTTTCATGACTTCAGGTCTGTTTTTCTGTTTGCATTTTTCCTACCGCCTTGTCTGTTTCCTATGATTTAGTCTCCTGTTTTAGGGTTTGGTTTATTTCTTCTTTTAAGGACACTTTTTGTTTATTATTCAAAATTAATTCTGGGTCCTGCCTCCACACCGCCTCCACCATGCGCGAGACAGACAGACAGACAGACAGACAGACGAGTCTCGTTCTGCAGCTCTCGACAGTGACGGGCGAGTAAATCCTCCTGCAAAAACACGGCGGTGTGGGGGAGGGGGTGTGGGGTGTGCCACCTGTGCCCTCCCCTCCCCCCTCCCCTCTCTAATCCACTTGAATGTAGCCGCATATTAGATTAGAAAGTTATAGATGTGATTATTCGTCCCCGGGTGCAGCCATCTATTCGCTGATTAAAACCCGAACTGGGGGCCATTATGTAACCATGTAAAGAGATTAAACCTGGTCACCCCATGGGGAGGAGGGGTTGGTGGGGAGGCGGTGACCACTTTTTTTTTTCTTTTTCTTTTTTCATAATTTCTCAATACAATACAACAGCAGGGTGCACCGAGCGTCATGCATCCAGGCCTTTAGCAAAGTAGGAAGCTTTCAAGAGAAATGAGGGGTGACAACTTGAGGCCGGTCAAACTTTCTACCGAGTGTCTCTGGTAGCGAGTGGGAGGCAGGAGGTTGTTTGGCTTCTTTAAGGGAAATTAAGGTTTCTGAGGCGGGCTGGGGGAAAAAATAAAAAGACTAAACTTTCTTTTGGCACAAAGATTGTTTTTTGTTTAAACTTTGGCAACACAATCACAACCGCCATCTTTTGCGCAAGTCAACCGTCTCCTTCCATCTTCTACTTAAGGAGGTTTACCTTTACACTCGTTTTCTGCAGTCTCTTCAGCGTGTCTTTTGGCACCGTCACCCTCATAGCAAGAAGGTTGCTGGTTGGATTCCTCAAGGTGACCCTTTCTGTCCTTGTTCTCCCCGTGTCTCACACGTTCAGCAGCTCTGATTTGTTTACAGTTGTGAGGGCGGTTGTTTGTGTCTTTCTGTGCGGCCCTGTGATGAGCAGACGGACGGACGGACAGGGTTAGCGATGACAGAATACGGCTGGATGTCGGGTTTGTGCGGAGTCACTGTATGGATGTTAATAAAGTGAGAGTGTGCACTGACTTGTCAAGAGTTGCTGACCGTTTTCACAACAATCTTCAGTAGAAAGCAGATCAATAATAATCATTCATTCATTCATTCATCTTCTATACCCGCTTATTCCTATTCATGGCCACGGGGGTCTGCTGGAGCCTATCCCAGCTGTATCAATAATAATAATAATAATAATAATAATAATAATAATAATAATAATAACAATAATAATAATAATAATAATAATAATAATATAATACTAATTAAAAAAAAATCTCTGTGCAAAACACCTGGAGATGTGTAGATGTTGTACATCAAGACTGATGCAACAGTGGAAAGAAGGACCCACTGTCCTGGAAATGTAAAGCTACGGGTTTGCAAAGTCCTATAATTAGCACCTTAGCTGTCTTGTTTCTGACCCGCTGAGGTCACATGATCAGGTAAGGGTGTGCCACTCATCAGCCTCCAGCGCCGTGTTAAAAAAAAGGGGGGGGGGGGGGGGGAGAGTTAAAAAAAAGAAAAAAGCTGTGGCCGTTTGGCGTTACAGCCTAAGTGCTGATCCATATCCAAGTGGGCCGCACGTCCCCGGTGTAACTTATTGCTTTCCCCATTCCCAATAAAGTGGCAGAATAAAAAGGCTTTTACGGCTCCCTGTGGGTGGCAGCTCCACCGCCAGTGGCGGCTGCTGAACTGTGGGGCCGCCGCACTGCTGACAAATGGCACCCAGCACATACTTTACTATTGCCATTTACAATGCATGATCCAGGCGCCGGCGCTCAAATGACTGTACAACAACACTGTGGAGGGTTACACTAGTGCAGGCATGGGCAAAATACGGCCTGGGGGCCATATGCGGGCCGTTAAGCTCTAATCTGGCCCTTAAACCGAATTTGAAGAAATTATATCAATAGTCAGTCAGCCATAAAATAGCTGCATTTCCTCCATCTTTCCAGTGTTTTCAGAGTCGTTTCAATAAAGAGTTAAAGATCGTGGGGCTTGAAAGACACTGATTTGGTTGCAACTTTGCTTTCATTAATGCGTTCATTTTCAGTTCACATTAAAGCAACATGATACAGTATGTTTTCTACATATCCCTCATATATATTTATAGGCCCCTCTCTCATTTTTAACGACCCATTGTGGCCTCACCATTCAAAAAGTTTGCCCACCCCTGCGCCTGTGTGTGTGTGTGTGTGTGTGTGTGTGTGTGTTTGAGGGGGTACATGGTTGGGTTTCCCCTCTGCAAACACACTTACACAACTCTCCCTCCGGTGTTTATCTTGGTCCTGCTGTTGCACTGGTTGACCCTGCGGTTCAAGTTCTGCAGAAAAGCAGCGGTTTTCTAATTGTTCAACACAACAACAACATCATCAACAAAAAAGAAAAGATGGGAGAGAGGAGCTCCATGCAAACAGAGCGATTTGGACGCATTACTGCTTGACAAAGAAGCATGAGATTGCAGGATTGTGGCAGGAGGTCGTTTCCCCCTGCAACATTCCTTCCTGGCCGAGCCGCGGCTCCGCCGAAGGACGACACAGGCTCTGCTCTTTGTGCCCATTACAACTCCAGCTCCTCTGTTTATCACAGAGTTCCCGGCCATCCACTTGAAGGTAATCAGCGCCTATTAGCGCTGGCTTTGGAGGCTCCAGCGGGGACGTTTTCCTCAGATGCTGAACAGGTTATTGCAGACATTCTTCCACAGACCGCCGCCATGTGCTGCCCTTATACCGCTCAGCGAGGTCGTTATACATGTTTAATTTTATTAGTTTACATTAATGGTCACTTTGGCTCCAACGTGGGTGGATAAATTGCACTCGTATGCCTCAGGGTTTCTGCGCTCACATTGGGGCCGGTGGAACTGTCAGGGGGCAGACAGACACCAGCGAGGGGTGGCGAGACTGGCAGTCTGGCACCACACCTGCTGGTGGCGCTGCAGTATTTCACCAGAGTACACAAGTTAAGTGAAAAAGAAGAAGGAGTCTGATCTCTAAGTGGATATGTACAATGAAGAAAAAAAAGAGGAGAAACTTAAAAGAAGCCAAGGGGCTGAAAAATTAAAGCAGCGTCGGGAAAATCAACAGCTCGCAGGAAAATAAACTGAGAACTTGTTGGCGGGAGAGAGGTTTTTATGGAGGAGTGAGATCTTTTTTCTGATCTTAGGAAATGGGTGCATATATTCACACACACATATTTATGTATGCATGTATAGAGTACATACGACGTATAAATATATATTTGTCTTCCTTTTCTTGTGATCAAATCGCTGAGCGGAGTCTTGAGTGACAGAGTGGAGGAGCGCGCGCTAGCCAGAGGGCGGTGGCATCTCTCTCTCTCCGCGTGAGCGCAGCAGCGAGCGCGAGAGAGAGAGAGAGCGCAGCGCGGAGCTGCTGGCAGAGCTCAGTGAGCCGCTGACTGGAGAGAAGAACCGTCACCTCCTGGTCCGCTGCTGCTCACACACGGACTTGGAGGCGATTCCCGAATATATATTTATATACATATACATATATATATATTTTTTAAATTTAATTTTTAAATTTTTAATTTTTTTTGTTGTTGCGTTTCGGCAGCAGAGCCCCTCTTCCCCACCCCCGGAGGTGTGTAGTCAGGGGGTCCTTGTCGTTCCTGCTGCTTTTGGACCGAGGAGTTGTGCTGCGACGCGCCGCCGTGTGTTCTGCCTGTTACGCGCCGCCACCGACGGTCGTAATGGGCAGAAGTGTCCAGACAAGTGGAGGAGGAGGAGGAGGAGGAGGAGGACGCGGCTCGCCCAGGATGTGCGCCGCGCCGAGAACCGTGCGGCTGCTGCTGCTGCCGCTGCTGCTGCTCGTCCACCGAGGAGTCGCGCAAGGTAAGACGCTCCGCTCACGGCTTCATCATCAGCGCTGATTGCCTGCAGCCGCGGCGGCGCCGTCGTGTACCATTTAAGCCGCTGCTGCGAGGCTTGGAAGGTGGAGGAGGTGGCAGCTCTCACGGAGGAGGGCAGGCTACTTCTGTAGCTCCTCCGCGAGCCTCTCAAAGTGGCTGAAAGGTGCTCGCTGGTCATGTTGCCTCAAGGTTCGTTAAAAGTCACTCGGTGGGCGGAAGAGTGGACAGAAATGTCCTGCTGTATTTGGAGAAACGAAAAAAAAACAAACAAAAAAAAAACATTATGTTAAACATTAATTTATGTTTAACATAAATTATGATAAATATAATAGAGTTAATAATGATTAAGGCAAGACAATCCAGTTCGCCCCGAAGAAGACTCGGAGCCACTTGTTCCTCATTCAAGTTGTGCCAGCAGTGATTTTATAGATGCTTCTTATCAACTCCAGCGCGCGCGCGCGCGTGTGTAAAACAGCACTTGGAAACGCGGAGACGTTGCTTCATTTCTAGGGAGGGATTGTGGAAAAGGAAATTGATCAGGAGTCGCAGACAGAGTGAGTGGAGCAGCAGCAGCAGAGGCAATTATGAAAATCTCCCAAGCAAACCGGGAGGGAGGCTGGAGGGGGGTGAGGGATATGCAGCGGGCGTCACTTGAGGTTGATCTGCCGCCAAATGATCCACTCGTCCTCCGTCCATCCCTCCCCCCCCTCCACCCTCCCCCACTAGGCACTGTTGGTGTGGTGGCGCTCGCAGCTCCCTGGTGAAGCGTCACGCCAATATTAAGGTGATATTTCTGCACTCTGTTGGTGGCGGCTGCTGCTGTTGGTGCAGGAAGTCGCAGGAAGAATCAAGTCCTCTGGCCGCCGCAGAAGACACCCGCTGGCGCGCGCGCGCGCGCGTGTGTGTGTGTGTGTGTGTGAGAGAGAGATCTTCATTAGAACGGAGCCGCTGCGAGGCCTCAGAAGGGCAACATCATTTCTTTCACTCGGTCTGACCTTCTGCCAAGGGAGAACTTGTGCCTTAATGAAGAACACCAAGAAAAGAAGAAGAAAAATACTTGCTCTCTCCAACCCCGGCGGTCTAATTTCTTCGTTGTGCCTTGTCACCACCCGCTGGTCTTGGGTGTCTGGGTGGGATCAAAGCACTTTCGATTTAGAATCACTTTGAATTTTAAAATCTCTTATTTTCCTGTTGTTTCATTCGTCGTTGTAACACAAACCGCTTCTTCGCTGATCGTCACTGTGCCATTTTCCTCGGCTCAGAGACTTTTCTTTTTAAAGAATTTCTCACTGTGCACGCTGGTCTCGTTCATTCACACCACTGCAACGAGTCCCAGCAACTTAGATTTTTCACAGACGTGAAACAAATTGCAAGAAATTTGATTTGAACGAAATTTCGCACGATATTTTCAAATGACTGACTTGTCATTTCTTTCTTCTTCTTGACCTCAGCAGGCAAGGCTGTAACAGTAGCTGAATTGTCAAATACAGTCACATATACATACATACATACATACATACATGCATACATAGTCCTGTCATGCTGGAATGTTTTGGTGCATTTTGGTGGCTTTCAGATTGAAAGCAAATGAACGCTGCTGAAGCAGAAGCAGCAACTGTTGTGTCATCGACTCACTTCCTGTTTGCACCTGTGAGGCCTGTGAATGACATTGTAACTTCATTCCTGAAGAGCGTCCAAAGGAAGGAGCCGTCATGTTTTAGTAGTATTTTTTCCCCCACTTCCAGGATGTGTCAAACGGGCTCGTCCCCTCCAGAATACATTTAGTGAATTAGTATTGATGTCTCTGATTGGCCCAGAGGTCTCTGCTGCGGACCACCTCCTCCCCATAGTAATTGGACATGATGTGGCCGCTACCTTTACTCCTCTCACCCCTGGAGGGGGAGTGTCGCAGCGACACCCACCCATATTCATTGTGAGCTCCGCGTTCGCTTTACTGTTCAATCAATGTGAATGATTCCCAGATCCAATCAGCTGGAGATTTGATCCCAGGATTCAAAACCTTTCATCTGCCATCGAGTCCTCAGATGAGGGGAGGAAACAAATAAACAAATCAGCTTCTATAAAGCAAAACAATGCAGTTACAGTTGTTCTCATGCATAATTGAGCGTCGCTCAGCTGGCGGTTGCCTCCAGTTCACCTCCGCGGCATCATCATCGGCGCCGTTTCAAACGTTCAGAAGTCCGAGCTGCCTTTTGATTTCAGCATTGATGGTGTTTGTGGGGAAAATGAGTCTGGAGCTGCTGGGGAGGTGGAGGGAGCTAGAAACAGAGCCAAGAGAGTGCAAAAAAAAATGTATGCGCTTGTATCACACTAAAGAAATGCATTTCCTGGACGTGATCTTGACACCAGCGTATACACACGCACACACACACACACACACACACACATACTGGTTTATGTGGATGGTGAGGACTGTGGATGTAGTGGTGCCTACTGGGGACCAGCCTTCCTGAATGAGATACAGACATGGTTCCAAGTCCAACACACACACACACACACACACGCACACAGTGACTCCAGAGGGCCTGGCCTGGCTCCTGCCAGTGTCGGCGGTCCAGCTAAGCCCCTCCTCCTCCCAGAAGCCTCCTGGCTTATTAAAAAGCCATCAGGCTCTTTACAGTTTGCCGAGGAGTGAATGTGCATCGTGATGATCACTGCGGAGGCTCGGAGAGAAGAAGATCCTCCTGATCGCCTTCTGCACCGAGAGGCAGCGAGTGGCAGTGTGTCCCTGCTCAGCTGTTAAATGCCGTCAGTGAAAAATATTTGGCTCGTTGTTCCTGCTATGCACGTGCGCACGCATGCGAGCACGCACACAGTGTAGCTTTCTTTGCATTGACTTGTACTCAGTTTTTAGTGAAGTCCAAGTCAACCCTGACCCAGCTGACCCTGGAGCAGGCCGTGACCCTGACCTGACCCTGCTGACCTCGTTTCTTTCTTTTCTTTATTGTTCTGTTCTGCCGGGCCTCTGAAGTTGTGGAGGAGCGACGAGGACCTTCAGGCTGGAAGTCCTCACTTCTCAACGCCCCACTGTCCTCACTCAGTCCTGGTCCCACAGTGACCCCCCACCCTCACCCGTCATAGATCAGCTGAGCCCTGATCACATTTCATATCTCTGCACTATGGTTCATCTCTTAAAGGAACAGTACGTCATTATGTTTTTGTTTTTTTTACTCGAAAAACATTAATTTAAAAATCATGGCAGCAGGCAGAGTCACAGAGCTGATACAGCGCCCCCTGCTGGATGGGTTTAGACTACATTACTACATTTAGCCTGCTAGTGAGGGCACCCTGGTCCAGTCTGGTCTGGTTTGGTCTGGTTTGATCTGGTCCGGTCTAGTCTGGTCTGATCCAGTCTGGTCGGGTCCGGTCCACTGTTGGTCCTGTGATGTCTCTGCTGCTCTCTGTGGTTCTGAAGCCTGAACACACAGCCAGCCGGGCCGCTGCTGGCGGCGTGTGAATCGCTGCCATGAGGTGTTTGTTGCGGTCGTGCTCTTGTGAGACGGGACCCGACCTGTAGCTCATCGTAACCTAGCGCTAAAGCTAACGGCGCCACAGGTTGACCCACTTTGTGTGACGGAACCTCTTAACTGGTCCGGAACACTTCTTGAAACGGTGCCTGACTTGATGTGGAAGAAAAGAAGAACCGTCGAGCGGCAGCCCCCTTTTAAGTTCTGTGCACGTCGTGTGTGTGTGTGTGTGTGTGTGTGTGTGTGTGTGTGTGTGTGTGTGTGTGTGTGTGTGTGTGTGTGTGTTTTTTTGTGCAGCTGCAGCGCTGTTGCCCAGGTGTAAACATGTACAAAGAGTACACACACTCTGAAGTGTGTGGGTGTGTGTGTGTTTATGTGTGTATGTGTGTGTGTCTTTGTGAGAGTAACAAACTTGGCAGCTTAGGGATGTTCTCAGAAAAAACCCTGTGGAGCGTGAGCGTGTGTGCGTGTGTGTGTGTGTGCGTGTGTGTGTGTGTGTGTGTGTGTGTGTGTGTTTTGCACTGTTGTGTTTATATGTGGGAGACTGATTTTTTTTTTACAAGAGTGTCAAGTTGGCATCACATGGCTGCTCCAGCAGAGCTCACATGGCAGTTAGATGCTTCTGTGGGAGGGCGTGTGTGTGTGTGTGTGTGTGTGTGTGTGTGTGTGTGTGTGTGTGTGTGTCTGAGTATGCTCGGACACACACACAAGCACAGCACGCCACTTCTCTGGTCAGACAATGATGCATTCTGTCTGCGTTTTTTCGTGTGTGTGTGTGTGTGTGTGTGTGTGTGTGTGTGTGTGTGTGTGTGTGTGTGTGTGTGTGTCCAAGCATGCTCACACTTGGCGTGATGACACTGCCGGGGCTCCCCTGCTCTCTCCCATGATGCTCTGCTTCTGTCTCATGCTGCACTGCAGCCGTCCAGAGTTCACCGCCCGCTCGCTCCGCCAGCTGGCTGTTATTGCTACTAAACGGGCCGTCTTGATTGGGCTGCGCCGCTCCAGCTCGGCCCATTTGCGACCCACGGTGCACTTTGCTCCCGCCCTCCTGTCCTGTGTGGCAGGGCGAGTGACGGGAGGAGATGAATGGACGAGGGAGGCCGAGAACTCGCTGGGTGGTTTGTAGCAGCTTTGATCACTGCGCTAGGACCTGACAGGCTGACTGACTGCCACACACACACACACACACACACACACACACACACGCACAAGCACACAAGCACAGCAAGCTGCTTCTCTGGTCGGACAATGATGCATTCTGTCTGCATTTTTTTCATTTGTGTGTGTGTGTGTGTGTGTGCGCACTGACAGCAGTGTGTGAAAGGAAGTCTTTGACCGTGTCTGGACTGGTTTTGTGCAGCGGCAGATCCTCCTGCTGCTCAGGGCACATTTTCCCTTCAATCTTTCTTCTCTCTTCTCCTTCTTCTCTTCTTCTTCTCTTTCTCTCTGTCCCTCTCTTTTTTCTCTCTCTCTCCAAAGGTTGCTTACTCATCTGTACGTTTTACAGAGCGCCGCTTCCAGAGTGCGGCCGGTGATGAGGCACCCTCTCTCTCTGTCCGCCCACCTTCCCGCTCTCTGCTGCCTTTCAGCCTGCTGCTGAATGGATGGACGGATACAAAGCACTTGGCCTTGTCTGTCCGTCCGTCCGTCCGTCCGTCCGTCCGTCCGTCCGTCTGCTGGTCAATCTCCCCAGACATCCTCCTCGTCAGCCTCCATGAGACGCTCCAGTCAGAGCAGTCGTGTGTGTGTGTGTGTGTGTGTGTGTGTGTGTGTGTGTGTGTGTGTGTGTGTGTGTGTGTGTGTGTGTGTGTGTGTGTTGCTGCCTGCTGATTGGGGCGACTTCACAGGTGTGTTTACGGTTGTGGGGAAGATGACATTCCTTTTCTTTCTTTCTCTTTGCTTTGCTGTCTTTCCCCCGTCGAGGAGGCGCGAGTGTGGTTTTCAAACGGCCGCGTCGGGGAAAAACCCCAGGACGGAACGTAAGAATGCCTCCTTGTGTGTGTGTGTGTCTGGGGGGGGGGTAAATGTTCTGAAAGTGATTCCTGGTGGCACCCCTCCCCCCCTGCAAGCGTCTAATTCCTCCTCCAGTTTCATGTCAAGATCTGGAATTATGAATTTTTCATGGCCTGTGAAATCCAAGGCCTCATTTGGGGCTCTCATTTCCAGCCTTTTTGTTTTTACTGTGTGTGTGTGTGTGTGTGTGTGTGTGTGTGTGTGTGTGTGTGTGTGTGTGTGTGTGTGTGTGTGTGTGTGTGTGTGTGTGCAGAGTGTCTTGTTCCCAATCAATGTCCCTCACTATACTATCCGGTTCTCCACTGTTTTCTTTTTTTCTTTTACAGGTTTTTGTTTAGATTTTTCAACCAAACACACACCTTCCTACACACAGAACAACACAACAGCAACGCAAAATCAAACAAAGACAACAAAATTTCCGACCAAGAACAAAATGCAAAAATAAAAAATAAAAATCTGACACCTGGCCATACAAAACAAAATACAGTCATTGGAAACTCACCAGTATTAGAATAAAAATATTTAAAATAGATCAATCAATAAAGGAAACAGAAACGGATAATAAAACAAAAAAAGGCTGAGTTGTCTTGGTTTTTTTTTTTTATAAACTTAATGATTGTATTAAATATGGCGACAGGCATATATTAGTTATTTAGATTTAGAGCGACACTCTGGCGCTAAAGTTCTCATCTGAAAGACTCTCTGAAAGCGGCCGTTTAAACCAGCCACTAAATCCAGACTGTAAAATCCTCTAATAACAGTTATTGCTGAAGGAGGAGAGAGTGAAAAAAATCTAATAAATTAAATTATTTCAGTCTTAATCGGCTCTGAATTCTGCCTTTGTGCTGATTTTGTGCTGCAACCAGTAGAAGTGGAGGCTTCTGCTTCCTGTTGGACCACTGGCGTCCAGTGTGAACTGGTGCCACTCGGCGCCGCCGGGACACGCACTTCAGCACCGCCGTCCATCAGCTCACTTCCCCTTCTCCCCCCACCCCCTCGTCTCATCCCTCCATCCCTCCATCCAGTTCTTTCTCTCTCCTCCATCTGCTGCCGCCGCTCTCTCACCCTGTTTGCTCACTTCTTAGCCACCCGATCACCCCCAACACCCCTCCTATTCCACCCCTCGTCCCGCTTTTCCCCTTGCACACCCTCCTTTCAGCTCCCTCCATCCCCCCTTTTTTCTTTCCCTCCACACTCTCGCCGTCCAATTAGAGCGCAGCACAAACACACTGGACATATTGTTTCACTTTCTGGACGAAGCCCCCGAGCTGTGGCCAACATTATGGCTTTGTTTTTTTGCTGTGCGTGTGTGTGTGTCTTGCAAAATTCACACCAAACCACCGCAACAGTTATAGAAATGCAGATAAAACACAAAACAACTATTTTCTGCAACAACTACAGAATTGTTCGGCCAATCAGAGCGGAGCAGCCACGGGATCTACAAATTATTTCCACAGGTTTGTTTCAGCTCAAGTTGCACAGTTTTGCCAAGACAGTCGCACTGGTCAGCGCTGTAGGAGCTCCTTGAAGCTTCTGGAAGCTCTTTGCTTTTCTGCTGTTTGACCTCTAAAATTCTCTTTTAAATCTCGTCTAAATCTTGTCTCTGCTGTGAATGTGCACGTCATGTGACCTGTGAATGCAGGAAAATGTGTCTTTTCATCTTCCCTCCCTTTTCTCCTCCTTCTCCTCTATTGACCACACTTTTGTATTTTTCGCAAAGTTCCGACTCACTGTTCTCTGTAGCTGAGAGCCACAAATCGCCCGCGTGCTGCAACTGATGCTGTTAAAAAGAAACAAAAAGGGGAGTGCACAAAAGGCAACACATTTCCACCTATTTGCATTCTATCAGCGGGAACAATTCCGGGAGTGGAAACACACTGCTGGCCGATGGAAGCTGCACACTGGCTGAGTGGAGGAGGAGGAGAGGAGGAGGAGAGGAGGTGGGGGGATAGGGAGGAGGAAGAGGTGGAGGACGATAAGGTGGAGGAGGAGGGAGAGTAGGAAGACGAGGATTAGCCGTTCTGTTCTGGATCTTTGGCCACATTTTCTCTCGCTTTGTTCCCGTCTCATCGGCGCACTCCTCTCTGTCTCACTCTCTCTCTAACACACACATGCACACACACACACACACACACACAGCACTCCACTCCACCTACTAACAATCCTTCTGGCGACTCACAATAAAGTCATATGCAAAAAAACCTGAAACCATAATTACTGTAATCCCCACTGTAACAGTTTTTTTTTGTAACCTACGAGGCTTAGGTCTGCACTTTGCACACACACACACACACACACACACACACACACACACACACACTTGCGGCCCCTCCTCGACTAGACCACTCTGTAATTGTGTAGGACGCCGTGAAAAAGGGGATTTAGCTGGTGTTGCTGAAAGGTTTCTGGTTGCCAGTTCACCCGCCGGCGACGTCGTTGTCGCTTATTGTTTGCAGGAACACGTGCGCAGGAACACGCACTGCGGCCAAAGGTGCTCACACTGTGGAAATAAACCAAACCTCACCACGCACATGCTGGCGCTCCGTAATGTTTTAGCTCAGCGGGCGACAAGATTAGACGTAAGCAGTTTGCTTTGATTCATCTCAGCGCGCCGCTGCGTGCTGCTAATGAATACGGACGCTGCTTTGCTGAGAGCGCACGTTTGTCCACGTCCATTGTGTGTGTGCGTGCGTGTGCGTGCTTGTGTGTGTGCACGTGCGGGTGAAATATGGCATGGTTCCTTTCTCGGGGAATCATCCACCTGCGCGCACGCCAAGCGCACAGGTAGGAACGGAGCCATAGGAGGAAGAATAATTAGTGTTGGCTCTTTTAAAAGAAGAAGGGGAAAAAAGAGGAAAGCAGCAGAAGGAGGAGGAAGTGTCCTCAAGTCTTTTGTTGTGTGGAAGGATGTTGGAGACGGGCTGAAAGAGGGATGGATGGAGGGAATCAGAGGGAGATGTGAAAGAGTGGGTGGAAGGAGAAGATATCATGACTCCGAGGCAGTAGGGGGCACTGTGGGGCAATGGGGAAAGGGGGAGAAGACTGCAAGGGGTTGTAATTAATAACACTTCTTCACTGAGTGGGCTGGGATGTCTTCACTGCTTGCCACTGTGTCGGCAGGAAGCTGCATTTTCCAACTGTTCTGGAGTTTTTCGTTATTAATTCTTGTTATTTAGAAGCTAATTCCATGTATTCTCTGCCACTGTTTTGTATTTTGCTGTCATGTGTTTTATTGTACAAGGGATGCGGACACAGAAATGAACTCTTAAATCTAAGAATCTTAAATCTGGTGTGTTTGCACCTTTTGAATGCTCGTCAATGCACGTCGTCCAGATCACGTTGTGGAAAAGGAGATGCAACCAAATGGAAGAATTCCAGCCAGTGGCCAAGATCTCTGGCACGGAATGAGACATACAAACATTCTGACGACTCAACGTTCTGATCCAGAGAACTTGGTGGCCCTATTATTTTTGATTTTTGAATTGCACATCTGCTTCCATCGTATCGACTTGTCAAACCTGAGAGCCAACTCTGCGCTTTCACCTGCTACTTGAACGTCGCTTTTAGCAAGGAACCAAATTGTGATTGTCGCTGTCTGGAGAACAGTTGGGTAGTCGCACAATAAAATAAAATGGGCCCCTTTGCTCAGTGGTAGTCCCCCTCTGTGAGTCTGTAGGACAGTTATGTCAATCAGAAACCATCACCTGAGGCAGAAAATGGGGCGAAATCTCAAAATTTGAGCAAAAGGTTTTATTTAAGGTCAATGAGACGAGACTTGTAATTGTAATTACTATATACTTTAATTAGACTAAACAGAGTGTGTGTGTGTGTGTGTGTGTGTGTGTGTGTGTGTGTGTGTGTGTGTGTGTGTGTGCTGGGGGGGTAATAAGTAGTCATTAGCTGGTTTCCAAGTGTGCGTAAAGGTTCCGGTTCTGCCGATCTGAGCTGATGGTGCAGGTCCAGCGCCACCTGTGCAACAGTCCCCCGGACTCACAACCTCACACACACCCAGCAGGGCGGCGCTCTGGTTCGCTGCTCTGACTCGCTGCTCTATCTATCTATCTATCTATCTATCTATCTATCTATCTATCTATCTGTCTATCTGTACTGGAGGCCAAGTGCTGAACACCGCAGCGGCCCGGCTGAATTGCACCACGTCGGGCTGTAGAAACACAACACAGAAAAGTTGTTGCTCGGTAGTAACAAGACGAAAGAGAAGAAAAGTTGAGTTGTTGTGTCGAGCGAGTCGAGGTAGCGAGTCTTTGGTTTTTTTTCATATTTTATTTAGAGCTTGATGAAAAATGTATCAGCTGTCTACCTGATTTTTTAACTTTTTTTTTTTAAGGTAAAGCCCATAATAAAAACTCCAGTTTATTTTTCAGTTGTGGTTGTTTTGTTTTCCCAGCAGGTGTCGACCCACAGTGGTCGGCCTTTATTACGTTTTTATTATGTGTCTCTTCTTCTACTTTCCTTTTTCCCTCCTTCTGAGGTCGACGTGGATGCACTGAACCTGTTTCGTCGCTGTTTCCTTCAGGGTAATAATCACGGTGTTGTTTAGTAAGACGACAAAAGGCGTAATATGAATAAAACATGACGAGATGTAACACAATAAAAGCGCGCGTGGCTGGTGGCTGAGACAATAAACACGGTGTTAACAGTGAATTTGAGTGAAAGAGAAACAAGGTTGATCAGGAAAACAAACAGAACGGAAAGTGAATATGACCGGTGAGAAAATCACGTCTGTGTTTATTTTTCAGATTTTTTGAGGCTCGTGATGAAGTCAGGAGGGACCAGTAGCCTATTAGTAGTAATGGTGAAGGGACCAGTAACCAATCAGAAATCAGTGTTTTTCATGTATTTGTTGTCAAAAAGTGTTTCACCGTCTGGCTGAACTGAACGGGGCCTTATTAGAGTCTGAGGGCCTGCTTGCATCGCTCGCTGCTTCGCCACTAATATGTAAGTTCTGTATGTAAATCAGGTACCTTTTTTTTGTTTGTTGTTTTTTTTGCCAAATTCGAGGTGTTCGAGGTTAGTTTGCTCTCTGCTCCTCGACGTCCCGTGTGGGTGGAGACTGTTTCCTCGCTGAGGAGCTGAAATTAAAAGGTGGCGATGAGGAGGTCGGTGGATTTGTTTTGTTCTGCTGCTGTTTGAGTGATTGAGAGAGTTGAGCTTCACTCTTATTGCAGCCCGACGAGTGGAAAGTCAGATTTTATTTTATTTGTTTATTTTCCGTTCTCGCGTGCTGCTCACCGGTGACTCAGCGATGCGGCTATAAAAGTGCAGCGCCGCTGGCTGGTTTTGTGCAGTTTATAGCGCATTTCAACCGCGCTTTTGTTCTCATTGATTGTCTCCCACACACGACTCGTGCGTTTGTTGTCGGCGTTTGGAGGAGCGTGCGCTCCTTTTCTGCGCTAACTTGTCAGGTGCATTTTTGTGTGTGCTTTTTTGTTGTCCCCCCCCCCATCGAGCCCCGTGGCTCCTCTGGCTGACAACAATCGAGGCTGTTTATTTAAAAAGGGAGATGAAAAAGATTTTTAGCTTGAGGCTCAAATCTCCCCTCGCTCCGCTCGTGGTTTTGTTTGTGTGGTGGAGTGAAGCGACGTGTTGCCGCAGAATGCGATGTTTCCGCTGAATATATCTGCACTGCTTCGGTTTTCTTTAAAAAGTGCCACGGTTATGAGAAAGCCCCTCCGGTGTTCAATGTCTTAGAGCAGGCGTGGACCAACTGTTAGACTGGTGGGGCCAAAATGGGTTGTAAAATGAGCCAGAGGGGCCGGAGCGGCAGCAGATGGATGGAGTGTCTTGGTGAGCCACCTCATAGGGGGGAAAAAAACTATGATGGAATATGTAGAAAACATGTTGCTTTAATGTCAATTGAAAATCAACAAAAGGGTTAGAATAAAATCGGTGTCTTTGAAGCCCCACAGTATTTAGCTCTTTATTGAAATGACTCTTTAAACACTGAAGAAATTGAGAAAATACAGCTATTTTATGACTTACTTACGACTAATATAATTCTTTCAAGTTTGCAGGCCGGATTAGAAAGTTTAAGCTCCGGGCCGTAGTTTGGCAACGTTTCTCAGAGGAATTAATTGTATACTTAAATACTGAATCAACAGGCTGTCACTCGGCATCTGGGACTAGCAAAATGTATTTACAGGGATTACATTTTTTAAAGTATAATTATATAAATATTTACAAAGCAAAACACTCTCATTCAGCGTCTCTCACTGACCTCTTGAAGCTTTTCCACTGGCTTGGAATTGTTGAAGTGAGCTCAGCAGTCGGTCGGCGTGCCGCTGAAACTGTGTTTGTTGAACCTAAAATGCACCTCATCATTATCTTTGCCGAGTTCATTTCTGTTTTTCGAAGAATGTCGAAGCTTCCTGCTGGGATCTGTGTGAGCTGATGAAATCTAGATGCAATTTAACATGAAAGACACCGACACTCACAAATACGTCATCTGGATGTCGGCAGATAAACATTGACAAAAAAAAAGAAATGAATTAAAAAAAGTAAAAAAAAAAACAAAACACAACTCCTCTGTCATGTGTGTTAATGTTTGTGGAATTCTTCTTGTTTTTCCTATGTTGGTTGAAATGTAACCACTTAGAAATGCACCCTGAGCAATATAATGCAATATATTTTCCAACAATTTACAGCCATGCACTCACGCTGTAAACACCTCCAGTAATGAGAACAGCACTTATGGCACGCTGCTTGTTTCCCAGCAGTGCTTTGCTATAATTAAACGGAAAAGTTTTTGCGAGGACTTACTCGCTGTTTTATATTGTGGCCACAAAGGAGAAAAAAAACGCAAAGATGCAAAATGGCTCTTTTTTATTTTTGCAAAAATGCCATGAAAGAAAAAAAAATGTTCTCCACGTTGACCTCAAAAAAACATCAGAAAAAACAGATCAGATGGAGCTCACGTGAGTGATTTTGGACTCAAGTTCACTGCCGTTCAATTAAGAGACATGCTCAGGATTTACTCTTTAGATTTTAGTGACTTATTTGTTTACCCGATAGCCCTTTGGTCTCCGCCAAAGAAGCAGCTGCTGTGGTGCAACGACACTTTCCAGAAAGCAAACTGGCTCCCAGTCCAGTGACATGTGGCCTGATCTGCCTGCCGACACACGCACGCACGCACTCGCACGCACGTACGCACGCACGCACGCACGCAAACACACACACACTGACGACTTAGTTTGGCAGTTCCAATAGAGGAGACAGTGTTTCCATATGCAGCAGCAGTGGCTGTTGTGTTTCTGGCACGGCGGCTCGTGATGCCACTCTCCTTGGACTTTGTCTTGCTGTTTGGCAGTTGGACTTTTGAAAAGCTGCAGAAAATCATTATTCTCCCAAGTTCGATGCACTTCTCTCAGCCTAATTATATTTGTGGCAAATTAGTTTATGCTCCGATCCACATTTTTCCTTATCAATACCCGCAAGGAGCAACATTGATCACTGCGTCGTTCTGGCGTTTTTGGGCCTTAAAGGAAAAAAACACGCAGAGGTGTGTTTCTGGTAAATTTAAAATTTAAAAACAACTTGGGCCAAGAGGTGCTTTCATGTGACAGTTGAGTTAAGGAAATCACTTCATTTTGATTTGTTTTCATGTAAGTTACATTTAGGGAATCGAAAACTCACCTCAAGCAAGCGAGTAACTTCAGTTCAGCAAGAAACAAACTGTATTTGAAAGGTTTTTCTGTTTTCGGGTGCTGCTTTTCTTTTCAGTGCAATGTTTTTCTTTACCTGTCAGCTAAACATTTGTGCGAGTGATTTTCAAACCCACTCTGCTTCTGTGAAGTTATGATAGTCCCAGACAAGTCCAGAGTTCCGTTATCTGGAAGGCAGTTTGCTCTCTTGGCAACCGAGATTATTTATAACGGGCGATATTATCTCTGTGCTAAATTTTCAACGGCTGAAATGATTGACGGCGCTGCAGAAGTTTGAGTCTCCATCAGAGTGCGACTGTTTTGGAGATTACGACGGTAAATCGCCACCTCTCACCAGCAAATAACATCCTGACATGTGGCCCGAGTTGAAATTTATTTCAACTGCGGCATCTGCGCACAATGGCCGCATTGTTGCAGGGCGGTTGAAATATGTTCCGCACTTCACGCTAAGTAGCCATCTGCGGGCCGTATATTTGGCTCCGCTGCCCCTGCCGACATCATCACGTGTTTGCTGTTGCTTGACACGCGAGTGCCTGACTGGTGCCAAAGCGTCAGAGCCGGGGTTAAACTACCACATCGAAGGAGCGAAGGAACATACACCTCCTCCGAGTCGGCCTCACTCGTCCTCCTCACCCTCTCTCATCTCTCCACACTCTGCTTCAGCGCTCCTCCTTTCCCCTCCGCTCTCCACTTACTTCCTTTCCCTTTGGAGAAGGAGAGAGTTTTTCTCTTTAACGCTAACACAAAAGGCAAAACTTTGCAGGGAAGAAAACATTTGAAGTGCCCCCGTCCACCACCAGCAGCATCACCCCCCCCCCCCCTTCCGCTCTGAGAAATGTCATCCACACCCATAAGAAGAGTTTCAAAAGCAGCAGAAAGTAGCTGACTAGAGCCAGACAATGCCCTCGGCTCCCGCCAGCTCCTCCAAATCCTCGTATTGTTGCCGCCGTTGTTTGTGTAGCTTCTTCTTCGCTCGCCCTGCGGGGGTTTACTGTTTATCTCCGCTTGGTGCTGAAGTCTTGTCAGAAAATGAGGGCAGGGCCGCAGCCATTCCGGCCCCAGGTCAGCCCACACTCAGAACAACAACAACACAAAAAAAAAAGTTTATTTTTAGTGCGGACATATACTTGAATCTGCTGTTTTTGTTGCCTTGACAGTTAAACTCTACATTCTGACCGTTGGTTTCTCCTTCATGGTCGCTGCATCTGCAGGATTTCATTGGAGGTGTTTAGTATTGGGGTGAGATACAAGAGGCGTGTGCGTGTGTGCGTGTGTGTGTGTTTGTGTGTGTGTGAGAATGATTTGCGGAAAGAGTAGTTTCTCCTCACAGACTCCTCTTGGTCCTGAGCTCTGAGAAAGGTGTGTGTGTGTGTGCGTGTGTGTGTGTGTGTGTGATGAATTATTTAGAGCGCAGTGTTAAGATAACAAAATGCCTCAGAGTTTCAGACAGTCTGGAACCATCGGGGTCGTGCAGGCTGTGTAGTAACCTGTGCTCTGGAGGCTACTGGCTGCAAACATTACAATCCTTTGGGGTTTTTTTCCCGTTATGTCTGAATGTGTTCTGGTTGAAATGGAGAAAGCATGTTTTATTAAGGTGCTGTTTGGCCACTGCTGCAGTTTCACCTGGGCTTCTCTGGAACACGCTTCTTGGTTTTTTGGTTTTTTGTTTTTTTTTTTCTTACAGCATTCAAACTAGAATTTCTTATTGATAAAATAATGTCTGTGAAAGATGTTTGCAGTTGGGTTTGTGGGCCTCTCAGGACTCCTAATGTCTCTCTGTTTTCACTCGTGGATCAACGGCTTCCCAAGGCAACGGTGCACCGTCTATACCAGGCAGTACCGGCACCAGAACTAGCCTGACTCACGCTGTGTGGGCACCCAGAGTGATTCCCAACTGCTTTATGACATCACCAACAACTTAGCATTGCAATTTATGACTTTGGTTTTGTCCATAATACAACCAAAGGGTTGCCAGTAACTAAACTAGCGTGAGTACTTCCAAAGGCTTGTGATCAGATCAGGATGTGGTTGGACGAGACAAGACGCTGAAGTGATTGTCTTCTTTAAGTCCTTCTCTAACAAAGTTATTGCTAATCCAGTAGCCAGTCATAAAAATTAACATTTATGGCCGTACCAAAAATTAGTCTGATAAAATGAGGGTTCTGTATCTGGGTGATAAGAAAAAAAAATACAATTGTTGCTGTCATTGTTCAAAGTGATGGTTTCATTTAAACACACCTGTCGCTACACAAACTCTGAGTACTAGACTGGCTTGCAGGCCGACAATGAAAAGCAAGGAGGCCAGCTCAAAACGGCGGCTTGACTTTAAAAGGGCTGTTTGAGTTTCAGGTTGGCCGACTTCGGTCTGGGGTCAATACTTTAAAGCAGATCCTTTCATCTGCAGGAAGGCAACCGATTGCATTCAAGGTGCGAGGACCAAGTGGCGCAACCAATTTGTTTGTGGGAATCCAATCAAGGCACATTTACCCTTTCCCGCATATCAAGCACTGGAGAACCACACGCAGGAAGGTGCACACGCACACACATACACCACACATGCACACGCACAGGCATGCGGGGAGAACACAGGGGCGCAGGAGGGTCATTAAGTGGACATTTAATCATCAAGGACCTTTTCCTGCTGGCTGCTTCGAGTTGGTTACACGCACACACACGCGCACACACCCTGTCGCAAGGAAGTGTATTGATTCCTGGTTTTGTGCTTGTGCTATTGGTTAAACAAGACAGTAATAATGGAGCAACATTGTTTAGTCTGCTTATTGAACTGTGACTGACCCACATTGATTGCTGTCTTCTGCCTGGGAAAGTGTGTGTGTGTGTGTGTGTGTGTGTGTGTGTGTGTGTGTGTGTGTGTGTGTGTGTGTGTGTGTGTGTGTGTGTGTGTGTGTGTTCGCGTACCCTTTTGTGACTGTGCAGAGGGGGTGTAGCTGCTGCTGTGTGTTTACTGTCAGCCTTGAGAAAAAAAGGAGAGTCCGTTTCTCCACTAATTCCCCCATCTGGCTGACGCTGAGTGGACGCTGCGGTGGAGATGCAGGAGGCTAGATGGATAGATGGATAGATGAATAGATAGATGGTAGGTGGCGAGAAGGAGGAATGGAGGAGGTCCCCTCGATGATGAGTGGCAGAGTACAACTTGGAAATAAAAGGTCACGAGGATCAAGGATGTTTGAGATGGAGGGTTTTTTCTTTGGGAGGCTGCTCTGATTGGCTGTATGTCTCTCAAAAGTCCAGGGAGACACAATGTTCTTCGGCCTCCACCCTGCAACACTCTCTCCTTCTCCCAACTCCTCTTTTCACTCCATCCAAGGCCTCCAGTCGTCCAGCATCTCTCAGATATTGAACTGTCGACCTGCATCGTGATTCCAAGTCCTCAACGTGAGGTTTTTCCTTTGTGCAGCCAATGCGGGGGGGGGGGGGGTACCTCTGCATCTCGTATTTCTGTACAACTTCAGGAGCACTATTTCAAGTACTTTTTTTCTTCTTTTGCTGCTTGTGCAGATTTATTAGGTGGTGAAATAAAACCCTCAGCCGCAGACTGTGAGGGCAGAGCTGATCCCGAGCCACTCTGACTGGAAGGAACAGCTCAGCACATCAGGCTCTGCTGCTGCCCATCTCACAATTTCAGACTAATTAGTCTGGAACAGCGTCACGCATGTCAAACTAACCACCTCCAACTGAGAATTCATTTTTTTTTTGTTGGTGGTGGTGGTGGTGGTGTTTTTTGTTTTTTTTTCACACATCAAATCTAAGATGTTCAAGTTGGATTCCAGTTTGATCGGTGCTGCTTCCTCAGTGAACTGAGGGGTTTCACTCCGTCCTTCCCCAGGTCGGTCACACCTCCAACTACTGAGCCGTTTACATTTCAGTGAATCCCAAGCTGTTGTGATACTGCACAAGATGTTACCCCATGGTTTAAAGCTCTTCAGGCGTTTAAAGAATAATTCATTTTAGAGTTTAATATGGAAATTGGGCGTTTGTTTCCACGAAAGAGACATCCAGGAGGCTTGTGGCGCCCAGCCGCCAGTCATCCAGATGTTTGTGAGCCGAGACTCTGACATCGACACCGTCCGTCCGTCCACGTGTGTTTCATTCTAATCAACATGGACTCTGGAACTGTTGGCGATCTTTTTCTCACAGCACCAGTTGGTCTCTCAACCACTAGAAAAGGTCCTGAATAACCGTACAACCACTAAGAAAAGTTTTTTTTGACACGACATTCAACTTTCCCGTTTAAAAATGTGATGTGAATGATGTTTTATGTTCTGATCTGTTTCACAGTCAGTCGTTGCTTTAATGTCGCTTTAGAGAATTGATTGGTGTGTTTGCACCACTTTTTGCACTTGATTGCTGAAACTTTATTTTTTTATATGCGTGTTAATTATTTATTCGATTTGTCTTTATTTGATCAAATGTGTCTGTGATGCTGTTGGTCAGTTCATGAAAGTCTGGTTGCAAATTACTGTTATAGATCTTATGTTAAAAAAAGGAGGCTTCTGGAGTTGATGGTCTGGTCCCACTGGTTGTTGTTGTTGTTGTGTTTTTTTTTTTAAAGCACTAAAATATTTTACTGCTAGACCCGACCTCGCTGTGATCATCAGAAACAAAGCTAAATCCCAGCTTCTCACTGGTGAACGCTCAGTCTCCAAATCCCCAGAATTGCTCCAGAGTTAAATAATGTGCCCTCGATACAAACAACCGACTGCTGCCTTTTGTTGTTGCGTTGTGTGGCTGCGAGCGACGTCTCGCTGCCGTTTTCGGATGCGGCTCCGCTCTCTCTCTCTCTCTTTTCTCTCTATTGCTCTGTCTCCTTCACACTTCTCCCTTCTTTCTTTTTTTTTCCCACCGTTTCAGCATTTTCTCTTCTCCAGCTGAACGGGCTAAAGGCACTTTCCCCTGGGTGTGCGCATGTGTGTGTGTGTGTGTGTGTGTGCGTGTGCGTGTGCGTTGATGCGTGCAGATGTGTGAAAGGGTCCGAGCAGGTTTGAATATGTAAAAGTGTCTGAGAGAGAGAGATAGTGAGACTGTGAGATTGTATAAGAATGGGATTTGGGAATGGGACACACACCCTTGTGTGTGTGTGTGTGTGTGTGTGTGTGTGTGCTCCACTCCGCTCCCTCTCAGTCTCTCTAATTGGGACACGGGTTCAGTGTGAGCTGCACACCAACCATTTCGATGTAAGTCCCACATGAACATGGCTGTAAATCTTGATAGTGGTATTAAGCTCATGGAGGGACTGTAGTCTGCAGTGCCTGCATGCGTGCAAACACACACACACACACACACCCACACACACATGCAAATGTGCACAGACTCATGTATTCACATATAGACAGAGCGAACTGGGTCCCCATTAATATCAGAGGTCCACCTGCTACACTGGGGAGACTGTACTGGCCATGAATGTGTATAGAGGAAGAGCTTGCAATATATAACTATGTATGTATATATCTATGTATATATGTATATATATACATATATATATATATATATAAAATAGCCTCTCTAGAGTGTGTATGTATGTATGACTATGAATATCTACTTATAGTGGACCAATCAAAGTGCTGATTGTGCTGTCAGGGCCCAGAAGTTTATGCAGCCTTGAGTTTTGAGTTGTGTTCCTGTCATCTTGCAGCAGCAGGAAGTGGTGATGTTCCACCATCTGCTCGGCCCAGTTTATCAGTTACTCGACTGTTTCTTTTCTTTTCTTTTCTTTTCTTTTCTTTTCTTTTCTTTTCTTTTTTTGTGGGTGGCCTTTTAACTTTTCATGAACCCACAAACAAATAAATAGTCAAATTCTTGCAGCCTGCGATCAACTCCAAGATGAAACATGATCTTTTCTTTGGAACATTTAAAGGCCCATTGTGGGAAAATCCAGCAGCATCTATTGGTCAGAAATTGTACTGTAAACTATGGTTTATCAAAACTTACAGTCAGCATCCAATCACAGAGCCCTGATCAGATCCATGTCCCTCAGCTGCTGTAGAGAAACACTGGTGCAGTTTGGTCGCCGCCTACTGACAAGTTCATGGAAATAGAAATAATTATCTGAATAACAGCAGATGTATTTTCTTTTTCGAGTTCCATTTGATGCCTTTGGAGTTGCTGCACATTTGTCTCGTCAGAAAATTGTTCCGCACTCGCTGCAGATTTAGCTGCTGTGTTGCTCGGGAACGAATCTCGGCCCAAACAATAACACTTTTCTGTTGGAAATTTCAAATATAGACACTTTCGCAGAATAACCACCTGTGTATTTGATTATCGTTGATCAAAACTGTGCATAATGTTGTTACTGTGTGTATTGTGACAAATAATTTTTTGTTTAGCAGCTGTGGAAAACCTCCATTCCTCTCTTGACCAAAGTTTGTGGATGTTTTTCCAAAACTTTCAGTCTTGGAATCGATTCCAAGACGTTTGTCCAAGTCATCCTGCTCTTCATCTCAACTCGGTGTGAACTAGAAGACTCTGTTTCTGAAATTTATGGCCTTTTTTCTCCCCCTCGCTAAAAGCCTGCCACCCACTAAAGTTTATTGGTGTGAAAGAGGTGTAAATAACGACCTTTAAGTCGGCTCAGACATTTGGATAGAAATGAGACATTTAACAGGAGCTGCTGCTGGTGACGTTTCTTCACATCATCTCCTGCTCAACACGCATGTTGGCCCTGCGCTCTGAGGAAGAGAACCAGTCAACACCTTCATCTCAGAATTTTTCTCTCTCTCTCTCTCTCTCTCTCCCTCTCTCTCTTGCCGCTCCCTCTGCAAATGCAAATGTTGCGCCAGCCAAGTGCTGTAAAAGCTAATGAGAGTAATGGGGGTCTAGTGTACTCGGTGATGGGCGCCATATAAAGGGAATATGTTGGGGTGGCAGGGGAGTGGGGAGGGGTCTGGGGGGGGGTGTACTGTAATATAAGGGAATAGATGCCTGCAGCTGTTCGCGCTGGCTGGCCCTCCCTCCATCCATCCCTCGCTTTAAGTCTCCATCGCTGTGAAGCAGATGGAAAAGATTAGGAGAGAGAGAGAGAGAGAGAGAGAGAGAGAGAGAGAGAGAGAGAGAGAGAGAGAGAGAGAGAGAGAGAGAGAGAGAGAGAGAGAGGTGGCAGCGGAGAAAAGAAGCGACGGGGAGGTTAAGTGGGCCGCTCGTTCATTCCGGTGTTTTCCAAAGGAAAAAAAAATACTTTTCAGATCATATTTCACATCAAACTGTCACCACCGATCAGCTTCCTTGCCCTTCGCTCTTCTCTCTTTTCTTCCTCCTCTCAGCTCGTTGGTCTGAGTTTCGGAGCCCGGGAGAGGAACAGGTCATCTCTCTCTCTCTCTCTCTCTCTCTCTCTCTCTCTCTCTCTCACCCCCCCCTTCCCATCACGGCAGCTGGAAGGCACAGCGGTAATAACGTCTTATTAGTGTCAACAGAACTCGCAGGAAGGAACGTAAGACTGGTGAGAGCCCAGGAAGCCACACCAGCGCATCGCAGCCGTGTGTGTGTGTGTGTGTGTGTGTGTGTGTGTGTGTGTGTGTGTGTGTGTGTGTGTGTGTGTGTGTGTGTGTGTGTGTGTGTGTGAGAGAGAGAGAGAGAGAGAATTGCCTGCAAAGTTAGTCCCTGTTAATGGAAGTGAGGGAGTGGAGGGGGGGGGGGTGTTAGGTGATGTGACACCACCAGCAGCAGCAGCAACAGGATCTAATACGAGCGACGCTAGTTGGGCTTGTTTAACAATTTTATCCGTTTGCTTTTTTCAATTAGGACGTCTGACTGCGATCCAAGCTCAGTTGGCCCAACCTGTCTTCTTCTTCTTCTGCTCCTCTTCCTCATTCTTCTTCTTCCTCCCTTCTCATCTTATCCTTCTTCTTCTACCTTCTACCTTGGCCGTCATTATGCCCCTCCCCACTAGCTGCTGGATTCCGAGGGTGAAAAAGCCCCAAAACGTGAACATGTCACTTGGACCTCTTTATCCGTTTCCACACTTTCCTCTAGTTTGGTTCCCATAAGATCCATTTTATCATTTTATCTTTTTTTTTTTTGGTGATTTTTATCGTTTGAACTTGGACACAAAAAAGTGACAACATTTTTTTTGTTGCCAGTGCTGTCTGGGAGAGCAGGTTGTTCACTGTGAAGCTCAGGTTGGTGTGAAAGCACAACAGAGTTCCTTCTGTCACTAATATGCTGCTGTGTGAGGAGAAACCCACTGGAACCTCTCTGATCCTGGCTGATCCACTTCTGAGAAGTTCTGCCCTCAGTTGCAGTAGTTGTTGTGGTTGGGTGTGGTGGGGGGTGGGGGTTGTAGCCTGTTGCCGCCATGCATTTTTTATCACATGCTTGAACAGAGCGCCGGCACACTGATGGTACCTGCAGCTCCCACCGTCGCAAAGTAACCCGAGCACTTAAAAGGCAGCTGCTAATTAAGCTAATAGCCTTAATTAAAGGAAATGAAAGGATTTTTTTGGGTTGGGGGGGTTGGGGGTAGTGAGGGAGGGTACGGGGGGTCATGGGGGTGGGGGTTACGAGGAGCTTCTGAACTTGATCTTCACCAACCTCCTGACGAGTCACACAGGGTCACATTACTTCTGAGCCATTAGCTAACTGGTTCTCCTAGCCCAACCTAGCCTAGCAACAAGCCTAGCAACAAGCCTCTGCCACCAGCGCTGCTAGCACCATCCCTGACCCCCCTACTCCCCACTCCCCCACTGCCCCTCCCCCACCTCCCTGGAGATGTGTCAGACCTCCGCTGCTGTCAGAGACGTTTAGGCCGGTGTTCCCCTCTCCCCCTGGTGGGGGCGACGCTCTGCTGCCAGCGGTGACAGCAGCCCCCGAGAACCAGGGCACAGCTGGGAGCTCCTGTGGCACCGGCGGGATGGAGGGATGTGTTCACGTTAGTTAGAAAGCCCGGTTCTTGTTGTCACTGTCGTAGAACAGGACTGCTGGACGCTCCACTGGTATATTAATATAGTTTTGGGGGTTGAAGTCCAAGAGCGAGGCAAATGCATGCATTGTGTGCACGTGCGCGTGTGTGTGTGTGTGTGTGCGCGTGTGTGTGCGCGTGTGTGTGTGTGTGTGTGTGTGTGTGTGTGTGTGTGTGTGTGTGTGTGTGTGCTGAGATATAATGAGGAACAATGTGTAAAAAGAACAGACTTGAATGAAAGTTTTGGAAAAACATCCAAAAAACTTTGCTTGACTGAGAAATGTGGGTTTTTCGAAGCTGGGTAATGAAAAAGGATTTGTCACGATACACACACAGTGACAATGTTATGCACAGTTTTTATAAACAATAATCCAATCGAGAGGTGGTTATTCTGTGATTTGTGAAGAAGCGACCGCATCGTTGCTGATGTGGCGCTCGGTGATTTAATTCATTTTTTTTTTTTCAGTTTCTTTTCTTAGGGGGAGGGGCTCTCTTTGCATTGTGTGTGTGTGTGTGTGTGTATCTGGAGGAAGCAGTGGTGGTAAGGGGCAGTGGAGGGTGAAGGAGGGGGTGCGAGCAGCGCAGCGTGAGCTGCTGCTGCCCTAAATATCAAAGACATTTCCCTAATTTATTCAGCAGACCTGCTGTTTGGCTCTTAAGACCAGAAAGTGTCATCGAGGTGGTGGAGCAGCAGCACTGAGTGTCACACACACAGACACACACACTGGTGCTGCTGCTACAGGAATAAGCGTGCAACAAACGCCACAGTTTGACCAGGGCTCCAACTGCATTTCTCCCATGGGAGTGAAAGGCTGGAGGTCACAGCTGAACCCAGCTGAGCTTCTCTCTGGGAGGGAACCAGGGTGGAGAGGATCAGCAGTGAGGACATCACAGGTGACGGAGCTCCTCAAATGCTTTTTCTTTTCGCTGAAGCCAGACTGAGGTGGTGTTGGACGTGTCCAGAGGAGCGACAGAGGACAGGGAGTGTGGAGCGTGAGATGGAGGCGGATGATTGGCTGTGGACGAGGAAGAGCCAGGAGGGAAAGTGAGATTAAAGCCAGATTAAATTGTTTGAACTCAAGATTTTCCTTCGCCTGATCTCATAAAACCTTATTTTATTTTAATGACGGATGGGTTTTCCTGCTCCCTGCGAGTCTTCCCTCTTGTGTCTGATGCTAAATGCTAAGCTTGCTAAACAAGCAGCAACCCAAACCAATCAGATCAAGCTCTGCCCAATCACCTCCTTAGCTCCGCCCCTTCCCCCCACAAAAAAACGCCTTCCTGCCGGCTCTTCACCCAACGGCTCTTGCCAAGATGAATCCAAAGAATTTGGGAAGTGTTGTGTGTGTGGACGGGAAGACGCGGAACGTGGTGGTGAAACCTGTAGAACCGTTAGAGGGACACCGAGCGTTCGTCCGTCCATCTGTCCGTCCGTCCGCCCGTCCGTCCGTCTGCCGGGCATCACAACATTTTTCAGGCTGGTGGTGGGAGGGCGGCCGTCAATCAGAAATACAACCCTTGAACCCCGACACTCGCACACTGGACCCCATCGTTGACACACACACACACACACACACACACACACACCATCCCTCTCTCTCTCTCTCTCTTTCCCTCTCTCTCTCTCTCTCTCTCCGTCCCACTTCAGTCAGAGACGATCATGCAGCTTCTCCATCGCACGCAGACTTGTTCTTTACCTCTGTATCACCTCCGTCGCTGCCTGAGGCTGCGGTACAGTGTGTCGGATCGCAGTCCACACACTGCGGCCGGCTGCAGCCTGGGGAAAAAAAATAAAAAGTTTTTTTTTTTTTTGACCAGAAAAAAGAAGAAACCCCTCTGATCTCCTATTTATGCAGCTATGAGAGCGAACATCATTTTCCAACATGTCCAGGACTGAATTCATTTCAATCTGTGTCTGCGTTATTTCAAACCACAGGCCACATCATCACATAACCCTCCCTCCATCCCTCCATCCCTCCATCCTTTCCTCCTGCCCTCCCTTCCGCTGGCCTGCTGTGTATTCGTGCAGTGCTGTGGTAAAACTACCTTTGAAACATCCAGGTCTTGGAACATTTGTAATGATTTTATCTGGATGTATACTATGATACATATATATGTATATATTGGTAGGATTGCTATTGCAGTGAAGTCAGTTTGGTGCGACCTTTGAAACCAGCGAACTTGCTCGAAACCAATATCTTTTGGCTGCGAAGCGAATGTTGGCAATCAATCAGAGTTTAGGAAACATTAGGAAAGTGTAACAACAACAAAAAGATACATTCCTGGACTGAGGCTGGGTTACACTTTCAGGATTCCTTCAGTTTTATGTTTCCGAAGCTTGCAAGAGAAAAAAGGCCAGTGTGTTTCCTGGACATGTGTCCCGTATTCATCAGCGGGAGGGAATGTCGGGAAAACATATCGACTTACGATGGTACCGTCACACATGCTTAAAGCAGGGAACACACTCACACACACACACACACACACACACACACACACACACACACACACACACTCTGTCGCTGCGCTAACTGCTGGGAATTACGGGGTTTGGAAATAGATTGCTGCTCCTGCGCTCCCAGTATTTACTCTTAAGTATACACTCGCTGTTTGTAAGTCATTTTCCATTGCAGGACAAAAGGCCCCATTCATTCGTTCATTGATTCATTCACTCACTTCTGCAGCCTGCAGTCGACTCCCAACTAAAACGACACCTCGTCCGACCGAGCGGCTCCGTCATTTCTGCCCAATCAATCAACCCCACGGCGTTCTGACAGCGTTCTGACCGCTGCGACCCGCAGAACCGACTCTTCGCCTTCACCTCTTGCACTCTTTCTCTCTCTCTCTCTCTCTCTCTCTCTCTCTCTCTCTCTCTCTTCATCTCTCTCTCTCTCTCTCTCTCTTCATCTCTCTCTCTCTCTCTCCCCCCCTCTGCTTCCCGCCCGGTAGAAAGGAAACATTTTAGGGAGGAAAGAAAACATTTCTAAGAGGGAAAAATAGCCATTTTTCCCGTTGAGAGAGCTGCCGGGATTTGGCTCGGCGGTCGCAGAGTCGCAGTGAGGCTCTCTGTAGTGACACTGCAACGACCCAGAACCCTGGAACGGTTCCGCTGGGTCCTGAAGGAACTGGCTGAGGTTCCACCTGGACGACTGGCCTCTTCACTTGAAGACTCCTCGACCAAAAGTCGAGTGGAGAATCGAAGGATATGGGGAGGCCAGCGAAGGGAACGAAGAAGGAGAAGCGGCCGCAGAAGGCTGGACGCTGCGTCTCTCAGCTGCTGCTGCTGCTGCTGCTGCTGTTCAGTTTGGAAAAGAATCTTCCAGTTGTGTCGGGTCGCAGTGCAGCCACTCAGTTCAGCCTGAAAATCAAGCTGGATCTTTTGAGAAACATGACACGACACATCCACACAAACACACACACACACACACACACACGCACACTGGCGGCTGCCAATGAAAACACGTTAGTAAAGCTACAGAGCATCTACTGCTCCTCAATGTCCACTAGTGACTTTTAATAGTGTGTGTGTGTGTGTGTGTGTGTGTGTGTGTGTGTGTGTGTGTGTGTGTGTTTCTCAGTCTATGTGTAAATGGTGTGCGTCTATGTGCCAGTGGTTATTTGTGTAGCTGTTGACATGAGGTAGTGATTATGTGTGTGTGTGTGTGTGTGTGTGTGTGTGTGTGTGTGTGTGTGTGTTTGCAGCATCCAAATTGGAAGTTTTAAACACACTGTTTACTTTGTGGGCCGCTCGGCTGCTGCGGAAGCTGAGAGGGCGTTTTTTTTACACACACACACACACACACACACACACACACACACACTGAGGTGGAGTAGCAGCTCACCACTGAGTCAACACCATTAGCGCTGCATGTTTTTTCTGGTATTTATGTCAATATTATTTTTCCTTCAAAAAATATTAAAATTATCATCAGATGAAATGTTACTGAAATAATTATTTTTTTTAATTAAAAAAAAGAATAAGTAGTTAATTCATTAAAATTCATTAAAATTAAACCACATTTACGCTTCTGATTTTTTGATTTTCTTTCATCCCTTTGAAATTAAAAAAACAGTTTAAATTCTCAAGAACAACCCCCCCCTTCCCCAGTATATTCATTAATCAAATTAAATTTCCCTCTTTAATTTCTGAGAATTATTTTCTGCCAGTTGTGAGTGCAAGCACTCTTTGTGTGTATTTACAGCTTTTCACTTGATAATATGTTGACACAGTTTGCTATGATCACGTAATAAAAATAAGTAATTTTGTTTCATTTATTTATCATTCTATTTATTTAGTTTTCAAACCTTTCTCAAATACAACTCATGCTTCAACTCTCGTACAATCCTTCTTGATCCTGTTAATAGCAGCAGCAGAAGCAGCAGAAGCAGCAGCAGCAGCAGCAGCAGCCTGTATATATTATGGATGCATACGCATCAGACAAATAAGAAAGTGGCAGCGTGACAGTTTTCAGATGGGAGGCGTTGCTGAACATATATGTACTTTAATGTCAGCATGAAACCAAGTTGGCTTCTTGAACTCTCTCTCTCTCTCTCTCTCTCTCTCTCTCTCTCTCTCTCTCTCTCTCTCTCTCTCTCACACACACGCGCGCCCGCACACACACACACACACACACACACACACACTGGAGATGCTTCCACTCCGCCTCATTGATCCGACAGCCTCCAGCCGGATGATTGACGCGGTCGACAGCCAATTACAGCAGTGGTGGAAATGAGCCCCAACGTGGAGCCTCTTCATGTAAGAACCATCAGAACCACTGAGATTTACTCTGAAGTTTGATTGATGATTGATTTGATTCTGCTGCATGTTTGCTTGTTTGCCGCCTGCTGGCTGGCTGGCTGGTGTGGAGGCTGACTATCTGAAAAGTGTCAGATCATAGTTTGTGAACGCGTGTGTGTGTGTGTGTGTGTGTGTGTGTGTGCGTGTGCGTGCGTGCATGCGTGTGTGTGTGTGTGTTCTTGTTTATGCCCTAAACTCAGTGCTCAGATGTGAAATGGCTGGACCCAGGCGTGAGAAGCTGCTCTGTCTCTGCTCATTTCGCCCTGTCATCGCCGGGTTTCGCTGGGTTTCCTGGATGACTCCATGTGTTTCTCTTGTTCCTTTGCTTCACTGCGGCTCTGAAAAATCCAAACACGTTTTCAGCCCTGGAGAGGAAACACGGGGCGGGGGGGTGTTGGGGAATGCGATGCGAGGCTGCCGAGTCCTGAAAACCACGCGGTGACCGCGGAGGGAAGAAGGACCTCATTCTAACCTCCCCCTCCTCCTTCTCCTCCTCCTCCTCCCCACCACCCCCCCACCCCCCCCACCCCTGACCTTCTAGCATCGCGGTCCACTGAAAGATGGAACCAGGACGCAGCAGCCCAGAGCTCACATGGCAGCGTTTTAATCGCCATCGTTGCCCATTTTGAAAGTGTAACTCCGGCCTGGAGGCAGATTTAGGGGAGGGGGGCGGGGTGGCTGGGGGGGGCAAGACGGCGGGGGCACCCACCCAGAGTGGACTTTTAAACAGTTTGGTGAAAAGACGCTACCCTCTGGGTGCTTTTTAGAAAAGGACAAACTGCTCTCTGTGTCCGGGAGAGCCACATAATCCATGGTCAACCTTTACTGCAGACAAAGGCTCAGACTGGCTTCATATGGAGCAACACAAGCTCCCGGGCTAACACAACCCCCCCCAACCCAACCGCCCACCCCACCCCCGACCCCCCAAACCTTTTCTTTTAGTTTATGAATGGACAAATCCTCATTTATGTGGAACACCATGCGGAAGATTTCAGGTATTTCAGGATAAAAAGAGGTTAGAGGAGCTTTGAAAGGGGAAAACTAACAATCATTGGTAGGAGGTGATTGGACGAAGCGTCTGCAGCTACCCTTAGTGGGCTTGGATAGAAATCAATTTGGCTGTTTGGACGCAGTGTTATTTATTTTAAAGAGCTCTGACTAAGCGGCTGCACTCAAGCTAGTTTGACATGAGTCGACTTTGATCTGTGGTCGTCACACTCACAACTCACACCGGCAGACTGTCCCCGAGCGACGCTGACTGCTGCAGACAAGGCCCCGCTGTGACTCCTGGGTAAAAAAAAAAATACCCCAGCAAAAACGCATCAGGCCGTGAGTCCCCAACTGAGAGTGTTTATGCCGTGTTCTGTTTTGTTGTTTTCTCTTGGTCCACGGCAACGCAACAAAAGTCTGATTTTATTCATTCGTCCCCTCAGCGTGTGTGTGTGTGTGTGTGTGTGTGTGTGTGTGTGTGTGCATGCACGTGTGCGTGCTCGCGCACCCCCTGAGCACTCTTTTCATGCTCTGACCTCGTAAAAAGTGTCTCCAGCGGACGCTTTAAAAGTAGAAGAGAGGAGAAAGAGGGTCGGGGAAAAAAAGAGGAATACAAGCGGGAGGGAAGGCTTGAGGTTTGAAAAAAAAATAAGAGAGAAACGCTGTGGCCGACACCTCTGATTGGTCGGCTGAGGTTGTGATTCCAAGACACTTTTCAACAAAACGCTCGAGTTTATTGTCTTTTCTGTCGACCAGCCAAACACGACCTCCAATCAGCTGACAAAATAGTTTCCCAGTTGTGTTGTCATCAACATTATTTGTGTTTGTGTTTGTGTGTGTGTGTGTGTGTGTGTGTGTGTGTGTGTGTGTGTTGGTTTGTCTGGGAAAATGCTTCGTGTTCTCCCACGTTGGTCAAACGAGGCTGTGACAGAAACGCGCAGCCGTCTTCCTCTTTTAATTTCCTCCTTAAATCTCACCTTTCAACACATTGCCTGCCCCACTAATGGCGCACACACACACACACACACACACACACACACACACACACACACACACACACACACACACACAGCTGAGGGCTTTGCTCCCGCGCTACTGCGGTAGTGTGTGTTCGGCGCCCCTTCCTGCTTCTCACAGATTGGCTGGATATAAATCTGTAGACCAATCAGCAGCGTCGTTCCCCTCCAGTGACTGTGTGATATTGACGACTTCATCTTCCAGGAGGCTGTAAAACAAAAACCAGCAAGAGAGTTGGACAGAAAAACCAGGGGCCTCTTCCTTTTTTTTTTTTGGTTCTTTTTTTCCCACCATGCACTGCTCTCAGACTCCTGCTCGGCTTCCTCAACTCTGCCGCACACACACACACACACACACACACACACGCAGGCAGGCAGGCGGGCAGGCAGGCAGGCACTTAGAAAACGGGGACAAGCACACACTCGGGGATTGGGAAAGTGGTTTTGGACATTTGCTCTCCTTCTCAGCACTTAAAAAGGGATTTCACCAGGAGGGAAGGAACGGAGAGGGAGGACAGGAAGGGAGGGAGGGAGGGAATGGAGAGAGAGAGAGAGAGAAAGAAAGAAAGAAGTGTGTCTAAATAGGATGATGGAGCAGTTGGAGCTGTTTCGCTGCTGCTGCTGCTCCTCTATAATTTGCATGAATGGCCCAAGTTTGGCTTTAACGTGGCACCACTTCCTGTTTTTCATCTCGAAGGTGGTGTTTTCTTAACCCCCCTACCCAACCCGCCCAACACCCCCCAATCACCCCAAGTTTATACTTAAGAGTTGTGCACGTCATGTATATTTCAACATTGTGTTTTTTTTTCCCGCTAAATCACGTGTCTTCTTTTTGACGATTTACAGACAGCACCGGCTGATCACAGTAAACAAGTTCACTTCGGGGCTTTTTCTCTCCCCGTTACCCCCTCTCCCAACCTTCCCCCAACACACACACACACACGGCTTGTTTGACTGTGTTGTGCCACTGCAAATATTATTGCTGTGCACTTTAGAGGAAATCAGGGAAGCGAGATGTGAGGTGTGCTGGGAGGTTGGGGAGCTGAGTGGCGGCCGCTCGGCTGCTCGCAGACCAGCCAGCAGGCCGTCTGTCAGTCCTGAACAAACACAGGGGGGGCAAACTGTTTGTTTCCATTTTACACAGATTCAAAAAAGTTTCAAGAGAAAATTGGACGAGACGAGAAGGATTCAGCTTCTACGTTTTTCTGACCTGAATTCTGTTGAATTCAGATTCATCTCTATGTTAAAGTGATGCTGTAATGTTTTTTGTTGTGCTGGCACCAAGAGACCAAGCGGCTGTTTATTGTTTTTTGTTTATTTATTTTCTATCATTGCTTGCTCAATGGGGCTAAAACAAAACCAATGAAAAGACTCCATCTTTGTGCTCCAATAATAATGAACGTATTTACTGTTTATTCTTCCGTGCTGCTCTACAGCCTCTGAATCCATCCTGAAACCAAAGCTGACTCTGAATCTTTGTATCCTTCAGCCCTGATGACGAGCTCCTGCAGCATCAAGGCTGCCGACAAAACCGAGATTAATAGTTTCAAATCATAATGTCGTCAGTTCAATAAATGTTGCAGGATTCATCAGAACCGAGTCATCGTGGTCCAAATCTCCAACTTGTTTGCAAAATACTGGCAACATTCAACCCACTTGATGATTTGTGGATATTATCGTGACGTGGTGGAAGTGGCGTTACGTCATTCGTTAGCTAGCCTACTTTGCTAGTTACTGTAGACTAGCTGGTTAATTTATTGTTACTTGGCGTTGTGTGTGTGTGTGTGCCACCGATGTGATGCTGTCTGCGCTGTTGTGTTAAAGTAATTTCACCAATAACACCAATGGTGAAATGAATGCAGCACAATAAACGTGTAACACACTGCAGGATAGTGATTCAAGTGTGTTTGTTGTCTGGGACTCAGTTTCTCTCGAGACATCAGAGAAACGCGACTCCAGACGTGTAAACACAGAATAAATCTACAGAACAATGTTTCCACTTCATGTGACGGAGACACAATGTTCTCTTCCCCCCAATGAACCCCACCACCACCACCACCACCACCTCCATATATTCTATTTGCGGCGCCTTTAATTAAAGATAACAACTTTGTTGGAACGGCGATACAACGTTCGTCTTCTGCGGCCTGCAGCGGGTGAAAGAATGTGGGTTTGGAGCCAAGTGTGTTCGCCGTGTGACACAACGTGATCAGTCGCTGCGTGTTTCCTCTTCAGCCCCAGCGATCTCGCGCTCTGTCACTGTTAATGGAGAAACAGCTGCGGTGCGTACAGGCTGTCACGACTCGGGGTCCCGCTGCAGGTGGAATTCAGGGGCCGTGCTGCTGCTTGAGGCCCCTCCAGTCACAGGAGCCGGAGTGGGAAGTGTGTCACGACATAATGGAAATGTAATGGAACGACAACCTGGAATTCTAAAAAAAAAAACCTCTCGGGCGTCGCTTCATAGTTTTTACGCTCCCGTGAGGAGCTATTACAAACGTTTCCATGTAGAAATCTATCACAAAACGACGATGGGGGAATTTTTTTTCCTCGCATTTACACGACTCAAGATTTGGCGTGTGCAGCCGCTCGCCTCGGACTCTGCAGCGGCTCCAGGCGGCGCAAGAGAGCAGTAGTGTCGCGCAATCATTCAGCGTTGCACGGGTCGATCTTGAAAGGTCGAATCCACAGCACATCTGTGAATTCCGCATTTGTATCCTTAATTTGATCCGTTGCCGTCGTCTTTTATTCAATATTGTCAAGGCGACCGCAGCCAATGTAATGACTTTCGTGTTGAGCGTCAGTCTTCCGCCCGGTGGAGTCTCACAACGAGACGAGATGTCACGAGAAATGTGCAGCTTGCGGACAAAACAGCCATCAGTAGAAATCTATCAAAATTTCAGAATTATAACCTTTATTTAGCAAAAATCTGTAATGGAAGCCCAACTTAGTGTAGCAGTGGGAGTGTTTGTGATGCACAGAAAGACACACACACACAATCTGGAGTGTTAAAATGACCCAAGTAATGAAGTGTGTAGCGAGTGTTTCGTCGTTTCCGCAGTTTGTCCCTCAGGTTGGACAATAAACTCCAGTTCGGCTCCCAAAAGACATTTTCTTTTCCTTCTTTTCCTTCCTTCTTCTTCTTTTGCGGTAGCTGCAACATTTTCCCAGCGGTGAATTCAAAACCTCACTGGGTGTTTGTTGCGTTGATTGAAGGGCGTGCGTCTCTCTGTTTTTATGAGCTGAGCAATTTGGGGGTATTATGCACCTTGGTGGAATGCAGGGGAATAAAACCAAATGTGCAGTTAGCCAGCGGAGAAGAATGGCCTCATTGTCCTCTCTCCTCTTTTTCTATCCCACTATTTCTTTCCCCTCCAGCGCGGCTATAATATTGAGTTTTGCCCTATGAAATTGCAAAGCTTTTTGTGTGCGTGCGCGCGTGTGTGTGTTTTTTTTTCCCTGCCATGTTATTAAGGTGACCTCCTCGCTCGGCAGCGCGGCGTAATCAATAAACTGTGTAATCACCATCTTCAAATCATCTGAGAAGCAAAAGGAGAGAAGAGGAACAGCACGGCAAAGAAAAACCTTCCATTTTACCTCTTTGCTGTGTGTGTGTGTGTGTGTGTGTGTGTGTGTGTGTGTGTGTGTGTGTGTGTGTGTGTGTGTTCCCCTACAAGGCGTGAGGCCTGCGTCACTCTGTTTCCTCCACTGAGTGACTCACTCACGCAGTGAGCTGATAAATATTAAGTTGCAACCTTTGAACTGGAGCTGCGCTTGTTTCACTTTTTTACGTTTGAGGCACCTTTTTAACGATGATTCACAACTTTTGAAGCTAAACGTGTTCCTCCCCGAAAGTCCTGGAATCCCGTCGGCGTGTTTCCTGCTTGACATCGAGGTCACATGGTACGCATGCCTTTTTTTTATGTGACGGCCAGGCATCTTTTGCTATATTTGAGCATCCATCCTTCCTTCCTTCCATCCACCTCCCAACTCTCATAGGAAGAAGGCAGGGTGCAGGGTGACACCCAGGACCAGTGGCCACTTCATTAGGGCCACATAGAGACACAGAACCATGCACACTCACACACGCACCTACGGGCAATCTAGAGTTCCCAATTCACCTCACATGTATGTTTTGGAATGTGGGAGGAAGCTGGAGAACCTGGAGAGAAGCCAGCAGGCACGTCGAGAACATGCAAACTCCACACAGAAAGGCCCCAGGAGATCCTGGGAATCTAACCCACAACCATCTTGCTGTGAGGCAGCAGTGCTAAGCTAACCACAGCACCGCTGTGTCATATTTGAATATAATTATATCCATTAATCCCTTTTCAATACCCACGTGTTCCTGCACTCAGGGTCATGTGGAATATAATTACATATATTATAATAATATGTTTTGCTCCCATCCTCCCTTTTCCATTTTCAGACAAAGAGAAAATGTTCCTTTAATGAGCAGAATGAGCAGATGAGTTGTGATTGGAGCCATGATAACAGACTGAACTCCTCCTCAGTTTGTTTTTGCTCTTCTGTGCTCGACTGGCTGGACTCTATAACAGTCACTCTGGGTTTTTTTCTTCTTCTGCCGTCAACCAATTCATCTTTTTGTTTCCAATCTGCCAATATTTCCCCGTCGCATCCTCTCCCGCTCTCACTTCCACTCTGTAATATTTCTATTGCCGTCGTCCATCAATCGACCACACTTCTACAGTTTTGTCCCCCCAGTGTTTTTCTTCTGCTCTCTCATCTCTCTCTCCGCCGTGCCAAGCCGCCGTCGCAGATGACTTTTACAGACATCGACATTCCCGCCGTGACCACCGGGGGCAATAAAGCATTGATTCCACGCTCTTGCGCCTCCAAAAGTTGCGTCTCACGCTGCCAACATCCAAACTGGGCTTTTTTTCTGATGGCCTCTTCTGGCCAATTGTGGCTTTTTTTCGTAAATCATATCATATTAACTCTCTCTCACGCTCTCTCTCTCTCTTTCTCTCTCTCTGTCTCGCTCTGCTTTCAGAGCAGATCAGATCGGATGTCGGTGCTTGAAAAGTTTGTGTAGCTGCTTGGTTTTGTGCTCGGGATCAATCCAGTCGAGGCGCGTTAGCAAACTGATTCAATTTAAAGAGATGATTCTGATGATTCCGACTGCGGCTTCAGGACTCTTTTTTTTTTATTCCCAATTTGCACAGAAACGTAGACGCACTTCTCCCCGGCAGACTCACTAACTCGCACAGAGGGCGGTTTCAGAGTGGACGCACTTGAGAATTATGAAAGGAGCAGGTTAGCAGATGGACGGCCAGATAAAGTGGGACGACGGGGAGCCAGATGAAATAAAAGGAGTCGTTTCTCTCTGAAGAGATTCTGCCGTGACGATTTGCCCCCCGCAGCGCCTCGCTGCTCTTCTTCTGCTCCGACACAAAGAGGCAGACGCACTTTGATGGCTCGTCGTCCTGATGTTGGTGTCTTTTTACGCCTTGTAACTTTTAATCTGGCTGCCTTTTTTTTTTTTTTAAACGCTCCATTAAACAGCTGATTGCAGATGTTCTGTTTTACAAGGGGCTTTACTTTTAACTACACTTGAGCTTGCCGCCGCTGCTGCTGTGTGTGTGTGTGTGTGTGTGTGTGTGTGTGTGTGTGTGTGTGTGTGTGTGTGTGTGGTGGGGGTGCGGAGGGGGGTGCGATCACTCATGATAGAAGACAGGACGCCTAATCCTGCCCTAATGAGTATTTTGACTGGTCTTGACCCCAATTAAGGTGCCTCGTTCGATTTTTCGCGGCGCTCGCTGACGGCTCTCTGTTCAGTCGGTAGAATCTGCGGGACCTGAAAAAGAACCTGATTGGATTTGAGTTAAATAGGCTCTGTCCTTGCGATTTTGCTCAGCCCTCCTAATTGGCTGGTTCTATTCCTGTTGATTTAGCCGTGCGTCTGGTCTGCTGGAATGATGAGTTGGGAACCAGGACGTGATCTGTGCCCATTTTTCGAGGTTGAACAGCCTTTCGAACCCTCCTTCCCTGAAACTCCAAAGGTTTGCCAAACAACCCGTTGGTAGCAATCAGAGACAAGTTGAAAACGGCAGAGTCCTCCCACACAAAGTGCATCCAGCGCGGCACTGACTCATTCCAAATAGTCGGGAACGGTATGGAAATTGCTTTGTAGCCCAGAAATTGGTCTGTCCAAGCTGGGCTCAGCGTGGAGCGACTCGGCTCCTTGATTGAGCGAAGACCTCGGCGGTGAGGAAAATCTGCGCATCCTCTTCTCCGGGCCATTCTAAATTGAATTTCCTACCGAATTTCTCACTCCCGTTCCTGCTGCTCTGACTATGACCGAACATTTAGCCTCAGTTCTTGCGACATCCGCGACCCTCCGAGGCCGTGAACAGCGTCCCGTCGCAACCGTGAGCTCTCGTATTCTGAGGAGAATACGAATTCTGAGGTTCTACATTCTGAGGAGAAGACGTTGAGTCGTCGGGCTTCTTGTTTTGAAGCCACCCAGAGGACAACCAGCCGCTTCCTGAGGCTCCTCCCACTGCACATTAAAACACTTGCCAATATTTAGTTTTGATCTTTATTGGGAAATGGATCCTACAGTTTGGATTCAACAGTTGACTATCTGCCACAAATCAATACTCCAGGGACGTGTTTGCTTTACATCCTCATGGGAGGAACAGCAGGAATATTTGCCTTTACTACCAAATGAATCAGTTAACTTTTTTTTTTCTGGTGGCTGACAGAATTTCATGGTTTTTTTTTTTTTTTTTGGAATTAAAATTCTTTCCCAATGCCGCCCCAATTTGAAAAACGTGTCATCTTGTTAGAGTTTTATTACAAGACTAAAAGATGTCGCCCATTACCAACAATCTGCATAATCAAACTCGAATTAAAACGAGTGCGGCATGGAACTGATCCCGTAAAATCCAGTCGGCTTTTGGCTTTGGGACTCGGCTGCCATCAAACAGAATTTGGCTTCCCATTAATTTGTAAGAAGAAGGAGGGAAAAGCCAAACAGGCCGCCCGTCGCAAATTGACCCCGTCTCATTTGCCTTGCAAAGTAAAGCTGAACTCTGAGGTTAATGGCGAGAAAGTATTTGATAAGGCGCCGTTATGAGGTCCCTTTCAGCTCCCGTCGGCTGCCGTGCAGGAATCCTGCCAGCGCCCGCCAACAAAAGGAAAGTGGGAAGGAAATATCTGAGTGGCCCCTGGTTGCAGTTTCTGCTTTGTTCTCCCTGCGCCGGTGTTTGGCAGCGCGCTGCACGACTGACGAGCTTGTAGAACTGCAGCGGGAAGGAGAACTAGGAGCGAAATGAGACGTGCTGAATGTGAACAGGCTCGTGGGAATAGAGATGCAGACGGAGCGGTGCAGCGGGAGGAAGGATGAAGCAACAGGGAAGAACAGAACAAGAGGACAAACGGAAAGAGGAGGGTCTTTTTGTTTAAAACAAATATATACACGCATGTAGATATTAGGTGTAAACACCAGCTCCTTGCTGATCCCAGGAGCAGCAAATCAACCAGCGGTAATGCCAGTTTAGCCTGACAACAAAGTAAATGAATGACAACA
The DNA here is from genome assembly GCF_046127955.1 of Nelusetta ayraudi. Classification (NCBI taxonomy): domain Eukaryota; kingdom Metazoa; phylum Chordata; class Actinopteri; order Tetraodontiformes; family Monacanthidae; genus Nelusetta; species Nelusetta ayraudi. The sequence goes on from NW_027466142.1 coordinate 2,906,162, forward strand.
ACCTCTAGTTGTGCGCATGTTTCGGCGCTCACAGATCCACAGTCCACTGGTGCTGGTGTCTTTTTTTTTTTAATTTCTTGTCAGAATTTAGGATTCCTCCCCCTCTAATGTTCAAACTAGAAGTTTCCCTTCATGTCTTACTGGGATTTACATCAGCCACCACACTGACATCGGCCCTCCGTCCTGTTCCTTCAGTCTGCTTCACTCACAGGACTTGCTGTTCACGAGGGGCATTTTTAAGATTTCACATAATATTCCGCAATAGATTGATATATTTGTGGCTTTTTTTCCCCAAACATGATGCTTAAACAACAAGGGAGCAAACTGAGTGAAACAGTTTGTTCACCAGCCGTCAGAGAGGCATTCCTTCCTTCAGAGTGACTTCTCCATCTCTTCCCTCTGCCTCAACTGATTGTGGCTTGAGATTGATAAATGACACCCAATTTCTTTTTTAATTCATATTGATACACATATCAGCCTCCGTCCTACATCTTCTCCTCCTCTAATGCGAGCGAGGGAAATGAGTCTGGCTAAATTACCGTCTCCGTCTCTCCTCCGTTCTTCCACTTTTCACGCTTTCATGAGTTCTCCCAGAGACAAACATCAAAGATCTTCCAAAAGCACTTTACAATTAGAGCGGCAAAAGGAAAAGCTGAACGTTGGAGATTAATAATTCCACTCCGACGACTCGGCGCTGGATGAAAAGTGCAGGCAGCCAATGGAAGCTTGTTTAGAGAGTCTGAGAGTTGTGTCATTCTTCTTTCGTGGAGGCAAGAGGAGTTAATTATGTATCACGGCTGATTACCTGAATATTTAATTTGGGTGGGAATTGGGGTAGCCTGATTGGACTGTTTTTTTCTTTTCTTTTTCTGCCGTGTTGAGGCTCAGCTTTGTATCTGGGTGTTCTAGTTTCCAGCGTTCAAAGACGTCCAGGGTGTTTGAGGTTGCAGCAATTCCCCGCAGGAGGGTCAGCAGACGGGCCAATAGCCATCAAAGTTTACACAGCCTGACGTCTCACAAAGTCAAAGTTGCAAAGTTCTGCAGATTGGTGGCGCTCTGACTAAAAGACAGACACAGAAAGTGTGTGTGTGTGTGTGTGTGTGTGTGTGTGTGTGTGTGTGTGTGTTTCCTACATGACCAGCAAAGGCTGCGAGGGACAGTGTAACACTTTCTGTCTAGTTTGCTCTCAGTATTGGCAGCTACATATTGATCAGTCCTGAACCAAGGACGAGAGTCGGCACTCGTTTGTCTTCACATCCTACTGACAAAGAGAGAGAGAGAGAGAGAGGGTTCACTGATATATGGACGTAATGATGGGGGGACTTTGTGTTTGACTTTGCCGAGAAACAAACGCCATCAGTTTATCTGTTGGGCGGCAGACAGATAATCACATGTAATCATGCACTCAGACAAGAGTTGTAGTGCTTTCTTCTTCTCTTTCTTTTTTTTCTCTCCTTGAACTTTCTAGTCGTTTGTCCTTCCGTCTTCTGGTTTTTTGGGGTTTTTTTTTTGTTTGTTTTTTGTCTTGCCCGTCAGCCACAAATCAATAGTGGAGGGAGGAGTTTCTGTTAGATTTCAGTCCAACAGTTGGAGAGGGATGATTATGCCACAAATGATAATAATGATAATTGTCATTGTAAGGAGTCCTTGAAACAGGAGACAGCAGAAGACGGCTAAATGAACAGAATGGAATGCAAAAAGCGTAGATTTATTTTCTTTTTCCTGAACTTTGTGACTCTCAGCCCAGTTATTCTCAACTGTGCTGTTTGTGAAAAAAATTATTAAAAGAAAACGCATTATACAGTATTGTATAATATAGCAGAATTGTCCACAGTCAATTGGTCTATATAGTCAATCTACTCTTCAATAGAAGCAGAAGGAACCACCAGAGTGCTAAAAGCTCAATTAGCTTCAATCCTGCTGCACTTTTCTTCTCTCCTTCTACTGCAGGTATCAGCCGCTCATCACACATCACACTGGAGTGTGTGTGTGTGTGTGTGTGTGTGTGTGTGTGTGTGTGTGTGTGTGTGTGTGTGTGTGTGTGTGTGTGTGTGTGTGTGTGTGTGTGTGTGTGCGCGTGTTGCGGGCGTGCTGCTGCCTGCTCAGACTGAACGACAGCCGCCTGGCTGATTGCTCTCCAGCCAATTACAGCGCAGGGTAATTGGGCTTGATTGCTTTGAGGCCAATTATATCCAGTGTTGCGCCGGCAGCCTGGGATTCTTTCTGGGGGCGGCGGCTCGCCGAGGTGCTCTTTCCGTTGGGTGGTCCGCGCTGATAACATCACACTGCTGAAAAAGGTATTTCTCGGCTCACCCTCGGGTCCCCCCCAAAAAGCCCTCCCCCCCTTTCTTTTTCTTCTTTTTTCACGTCAACCAAGGCCTTTTCTTCTCTTCCAGGACGCAAAGTCTTTTTATCGGCTTCTTCGGAGTTGCAGGAAGCAGTTGAATATTAGTGTTGTAGTCATGGAGATTGGTCTTTTTAAGGGTCCGTCTCGGCTCGGACTTGGAGGCATTTTTATTGGTTCTGGTCTCGGTCTCGGTCTCGGACTGGACGGACCGGGGATTTTTGAACAAGAGACTGGGTGGATAGTCAGACAATGCTGTAATGACACGATAATAAGAGAAAAGAATCCAGCTGCTGCCTTGTTTAGCTCTATTGGTGACACCCTGCTACCTTATTCCTGGGTCATTTGTTTTTTATTTTATGAAACAAAGTCGTTTTTATTGAAAAATGGTTCAAAATGTCTGGCAGACAAATAATAAAAGATACCTTGCTGAAAGGAAATGATGCTGTTCTATTGATGTAGAAGCAAACTGGAATTGAAAAAGAGATCCTGGTCAGTTGTTTTGTTTTTTTCTTTGATATCTACAGTCTTCGTCGGGTCTCTCCAGTCTCCATAACATCTTGATCTCGCTTGGTTGGTGCCGTCTTGACTACAACGCTAGTTGAAGCAGCGGTTGCAGCTCTGTGGTTCATGAATGTGCAGTGGTTCAGTCTGACAGCAGCTGGGCTCAACACTGGGCTCCTGTTGGAACCAGTGTTGAAACCCACAGACTGACTGAGTCTCTTCTGAATCCCGTCACCAGGTCGGAAGTCAGTGCGTGTTTAGTTTAGAAAATAAAAAGCTAAAAACCTGCCGCCACTTTCCTTTTTCTCTGAGATAAACAAACAGTTTGCCAAAGCCAAAGCTGTTTTCTTTCCTCTTTAACCTGATGAAAGGACACTTCTTTCTCTCCGCTCCTAAATCAGCCCTCAGTCTCTCCGTCTCTCCAGTTCCATCGGTGCCCGGGCGGTGCTCAAACGGGTGTTTGTACGATTGTGCGACAACTGCTGCGAGTTGGACTGTGGGGCCTTTCTGTGGCGGCAGAATGGAGACGCATGGAGTTGGTGTAATGTGTGTTACACAGTAACACAGTGACCATAGTAGATGGTCCATAGCCGCATTAGTAATTTCTTGCCCAGTTTTCATCGGATGAAATCAGTCTGGGCTTTTTTTCCTTCTGGACGCTCAGTCGTGCAGTTGTTTACAATTCTGACGGGAAAAAAAAACATTTTTGTTTGTTTTTTACACTTGTTTTTTACACTTGTTTGTTTGTTATGGACAAAACTCATTGTACACAAAAAACAGGTAATGTGATGGTTGTGTTTGACCGTCTTGTCTGTCACTTCTAGCAATAAGAAAAACACACACACACACACACACACACACACACACACACACACCTACACCAAAGAGAAGAGCACAAACGCCCCAGCAATACTACTAAATAATCAACTTACAAATTGTATTTTGCATCTACCGCCATCTAGGGGTAAAAGTTGAAGTGTTTTCCTCTCTCCAAACACGAATGAATGACACCAACCCCACAGTGAATACAGAGGATCAGCTTTATATATGACTGTTTGCTTCATTAGTGTGGTGTGTGTGCAATTCTAATGAAGTGCTGATGGTGAATGCAGCCATCGCCCCTGGTTGCCCTGCAGGCCTGCGCGCGGCTTTGCCTTTCACTATCATGGCCATCCAGGCCATCAAATAATCATCAGCCTCCACTCATGGCCTTGTTAGTTCACCTGATTATTGAACTGACGAGCTGAGTGACACATGCTGATGTTATGGCCCATGAATTAAATAACTCTCTGGGTTTTTGAATCCAGGACTGTTGGGATGTTTTAAAATGGAAAAGCAGTGGGAGGGAAACGCGCACACACACACACACACAAACACACACACACACACACACACACACGTACGCCTGGTTATGTAAGCGGCACATCTTAAAAATAATAAATAAGAAAAAAAAAATTATCTGAGCCCTGAGAAACTTTGAGCATGATAAAAACTCTAATGTCTCCTCAAAACCCACATGAAACAGAATATTGGCAGCAGTCAACTGGCCTTTATCAGGAGGTATCAGGGCCCTTTGTGACATCACCGGAGGAATGTTACTGCACACTGAAACGTGAACAGTGAAACGTTCAATGATTGGCTACAGAGACAGAGGATTTTTGCTCGAAAACATTGGTGACTGCAGAGGGTGATTCTTGAGATTGATTCTCAACAGTGATTCTAAAGAGTGACTCTGGAGAGTGACCCTGGAGAGTGCTGCTCGTACTGCTGCTGCTGCTAGCACTGCTGCTGCTGCTCAGTACTGTAACTTCAACTGGCTGGTAGTTTAGCTTCACGCTGCCGCTGCTGCTGCAATCAAACCCTTTGAATTATTGAAGCGGCGGCTGAAACGGAGTAGGACGTCGACTGTGCACGTGGCCACGCTCGCCCACACACACACACACACACACACACACACACACATACACACACAGACAGATTACATGAACTTTGGAGGCCTCGGCCCGTGGGACCTTTCAGCGCCTTCCTGTGTGTGTGTGTGTGTGTGTGTGTGTGTGTGTGTGTGTGTGTGTGTGTGTGTGTGTGTGTGTGTGTCCTGGCTCTGAGCGTGACAACAGGCTCTTTCAGAAGGTCTTGGCCCTCCATCCACCTCGGTGCTGCTCGCTCGCTGCCCCTGAAAAGAGCCAAACCTCTGAGTCTCTTCTCCTCTTTTCTCTCCTCTGCCCTCTCTCTCTTATTTTTTGACTTCTTCCTTTCATATTCCGCCTTCCCTTTCTTTCACCCTCATTGCTATGCACCCTCAACCCCCTCCCCGTGCAGAAACGCAGCACTTCTTCCTCTATCGCTCCCTTGTCTCCGCTCGCTAACATCTTGATTTTCTGATCTCCTTCCTGTTCTTTATTTGTTCTTCCTCTCCTGCTGCTCCGCTCTCTGTCGTCTGCATGCTCGTGTACTCTTACCTCCATCCTCCTCCTCCTCCTCCTCCTCCTCCTCACCCCTTCCACCCACCCGTGCACATCATGCACACACACACTCTGGCGACTGTCAAAAAAGAAAAATAAATCTTCCAGGAACATTTACATCTCATGTTAAATGGATGAGCGCCAGTAGGAGGTGCCACCTCGTCTCCAGGTCTGCTAGCATTAGCCAGCTAGCATTAGCCAGCTAGCCGGCTGCTATTTCAGATCATACCTCTGTCTGAGTACTAGCTGCCTATGAAACATTTGCAGACCTTTATTGGACGTTGATCAGATTTTGGATTGATGATGGGTGTTTTCTGCGTCACGAGTCGCCCTGATAATCACAGTAACACCTCAGCACACTAGTTTGATTGAAATGTGGACGGAGCTTCTCTGCATGAGAGCTAGTTGTCATTTTTCCAGCTAGCTAGCACTGGCAGTGAGTGGCTGCCCAATCACAAATGTGTGAGCTGTTCCGAGGCAGAGTTATGAATGAGTGGAACAGGTGGGGGGAGGGGGAGGAGAGCAAAAGAGAAGAGAATCCTGTGCAGCTCAGTGGAGTTTTTGACCAAACAAGCCTTGTTTGTTTTTGGAAGTAGATCGCCAACATGGATTCACTAAACCTGCAAATGGCTGTAACATTTGGCTCCTTCAGGTTACACCAACCGTTTATCAGACAGCAGTTATTTCATTTATGTGAGCAAAAACTGAAGTCAGCATCATAACCGTGAAATCAAAAGAAAAATACCCTGGTCAGATGTTCTCCTGCTTGTTATTGCTAATCAATTGGAGGGGAAAAAGAGAGAGTAATGGACTTCCTGTCTAAGTGATCGCTATTGATTGTAATGGAAGTCGGGTTGAGTGACTGTGTGCGTTTAAAAAATGCATTAAAAGTGCACCGGAGACTCGGTGAAGCTGAGTAAAACATGTCGGCAGACTTTTTCATGGCACCCCTGGCGGTTCGCTCACTCTGGCTCGGAAAAATAAATCTCTGCTGAGCAGCTTCCTGTTAAGCGATGAAGACCAAGCAGCTCATTAGATTTGAGGCGTCGACAAAGCCCTTTTATGAACATCCTCCCTGTCGTGGCGCCTCGGACGGTCGGCTGCTCCTCATCGCGTCGCCATCCGCTCCTCGTCGGCAGTTTGTAAACCGGGCCGTGTCCGGGCCGGAGCAAAAAGTGTTGTAGTCCTGGAGGTTGCTTTGATCTCGACGCTCTCTGGTCTTGATGATGTCTTGGTCTCGGTTGGTGATGTCTGGACTGCAACGCCGGCGTTAGTGCTGAATATGCTGATGTTGCGGCAATCAAGGAGGCCAGTCGAGGAAAAAAAAAAGGTCTAAATTTGCACAAGCAAAATGATAAACTTGCTGAGAAGAGCGAGTAAAGGCAACACACTGAGAGATGGCGACATTGATTCATTTCTTTTCTCTCTCTGCTTTTTCCAAACTGCCAGTGGATTGAGGAGGAGGAGGAGGAGGAGGACACACACACACACACACACACACACACACACACACAGACACACACACACACACTCTGCTGCTCGCCCGTCCGACTGTCTCGCTGCCACTCTGCTCCGCCGCTCCGTCTCCTCGTCACCTTGAGATTCTGAGTGTCCATTAAGGCTTTTAACTTTTTGCTCCCCCCTCAGCCCCCGCCCTGAAGTGCTCCGCTCTCAGAGGTTTTATGTGATTTTCAGCCGCGACTCGCTGCCGTCGTCACAGGAGAGTCAGGCACAGCTGCTCTGAGCGTCTGGAAAGTCGCCCTATTCAAAGAATTGATCAGGTCTTTCTGTTTCAACAGTTGAATAATGACCCTACACTCATACATAAGCATGTCTTTATCAGTTTATCAGTCGTAATACACACAGTAACAATATCATGCGCGGTTTTGATAAACAATCATCAAATCCAGAGGTGGTTATTCTGCCATTTGTGAAGAAGCGACTTCATCGTGCTGATTTCAGTCATTTATTTTTTCAGCTTCTTTTCTCAGGGGGAGGGGCTCTCTCTTTGCAAGTCACTGGAGAGCGTGTGTGTGCGTGTGTGCATGTGTGTGTGTGTGTGTATGTGAGGCAGAGAGAAAGAGGGGGAAAAATAAGGAGCTTCAGAAGGATAAAAAGTAAAGCACATCGTCAGCAACATGACAGACCAATCTGCTGGCCTCAACTTTGAATAGCTGTCAGGATCCAGACACACACACACACACACACACACACACTCCTAAAGGCAGCAGGTTTAGCCGTCTGCTGCCTCAGATTCAGGGCAGTCATTTGTCAACGTCCAGCCGCTGTGTGTGTTGGAAAGTTGATCTTCTGTGTGTGTGTGTGTGTGTGTGTGTGTGTGTGGTAACGTTTGGTAACGTGCTGCTGTGAGCTGAACCTCAGTGTTGACGGACATCACGTGTGTTTTCATTCATCTTCACCAACGAAACAACAACAGTGATAAAATAAAACATCAAACACGCGCATACTTTCTGGATCCTGGTGCTTCTTGGAGGATTTGTGGCTAATTAGCTCGCGGGACGTGCTGCGATGTTGCCCAATTGACCTCATCATAAAGAGTTGCTCTAACACTCAATAACAGGCCACGCATCATTAAAGGTGCAAATGGCCGGAGCTCATTTCCTCTTCATCATCGTTTAAGAGCCATAGTTAAACACAATTGAGCGTGTGTGTGTGTGTGTGTGTGTGTGTGTGTGTGTGTGTGTGTTGTGTGTGTGTGTGTGTGTGTGTGTGTGTGTGTGTGTGTACGAGTCTCCCTGCCCTCCCCAATGTGAAGGACACCCGTTGATCGGCCTTATTAATGTTACTTTGCAGCTCTATGTTAATGTCAATCCTCTAAATGCCGAACTTCATTAACCAGCCGCTGAATTGGATGTGTGATATAATGGAGCCGCTGAGCTGGCTCTGAACAAAGGGATGAATGCCGTTGGGCCCATGAGAGATGCACCACGGCGTTAATTCCACTTTAAGCACCGTTGCATCGCAAGGGGAAGTCCAAGCAGTGGCAGGAAACACGGCGGATCACTGCACTGGTGCTTACGAGTCGATGGGGGTATCGGGTGTCAGGGATAAGGTGCACGTGCACGTGTACATGCTCATGCACGGTGTTGCCATCAGGCAGCTGCTCCACAATTATACAAATGCAGCTCCAGACAGGTGGAGGCCGGAGGAATAGGTCTCAAGTTGTCATGAGCACCTGGGCAAGAGGGGGCGCCAGAGAGGAGGAAGTCAAACCCTCAAACCGTTAAACATTATGTGGAAGTGATAAAAAGTTGGATTTGAAGGCTTTTGGGAGCATCATTTAGTTTTAAAGGCAGGTTTTATTCCATTATTTTTTCCAGCCTCAATGCAGTTTTTCTTTTACATTTTCAGCTATGTTAATGTTTTATATTTCAGGTTCACTTGAATGTGAAGTTGAGGGGTATCAACATTCATTCATCTGTTTCTTTCTTCTCCTGTGTGCCCCTTGCAAGAATTTATGTGTGTGTGTGTGTGTGTGTGTGTGTGTGTGTGTGTGTGTGTGTGTGTGTGTGTGTGTGTGTGAGAGAGAGAGAGAGATGGAGAGAGAGAGAGAGAGAGCGATGGAGAGAGAGAAAGAGAGAGCGATGGAGAGAGAGAAAGAGAGCTGGAGAGAGAGATTTTTGGCAGATCTTCATGGATGCGCATAAACAAGCCTTTGTGTAAATAGCTCATTAACAGCAGGGGGCCCGTGTGTGTGTGTGTGTGTGTGCGTGTGTGTGTGTGCTGATTGATGGGGTCACAGCAGGGTGCCGGGCCGACTTACAGCCGCCCTCCTCTGCTCCTCCTCCACCTCTCCGTCACTTCGCTCCTCCTTTAATCTGGCGTTGGCATGATTCACCGGGGGGACGCCGCCGCCACCGCCGCCGCCGCCGTCTTCAAACACCCCCTCACCCCCCCACCCCTCCCCACCCCCCCACTGGCCTCCCTTGTCACCTCGTCTCTTTGCTTCGCCCTCTCTCGGCTCCTCCCCTGCCGTTTTGTCTTCACTTTAGCTCCTCCACCCCTCAACTCTTGCTGATGCAAACACCTTGTCATTTTCTGTGTGTGTGTGTGTGTGTGTGTGTGTGTGTGTGTGTGTGTGTGTGTGTGTGTGTGTGTGTTTGTGTGTGTGTGTGTGTGTGTGTGTGTGTGTTTGTGTGTGTGTGTGTGTGTGTGTGTGTGTGCGAGCGCTCTCTGTACATTTCTTTCCTTTTCTTGCCTGAGATGGAACTCATCAACACTCTGCTTTTCTTGTACTTGAACTCGGAGACTCTGGTGGGAATTCCACTCCGGCAGCCTAAGCCTCATTTACAGGCTCCGTTTGACACTTTTTTTTGTATCATTACTCCGCCACCCTCCCCCTGTCCCTATCTGCTGATGTCTGAGACCCCACCACCCTCCTCACACCCCACCACCCCACCACTGCACCGCCTTCTTCAGATGCGCCAAACTTGTCAATTTGTGGAGCCACAAAGGCCGTCAGGAAAAACCTGTGAATCTGAGCGGCGTCTCGTTTCGAGGTGAAGAATAAGAATCTCCCAAGTGGGGGGTGGAGATGCGGGTGGAGAGACACCAGGACAAACAAAGACGGAAGTGCAAAGTTGTTTGGATGCCTGCTACAAAAAGAAGAATACAATAACAGTCGGAAAGAAAGAAAAAGCTTTGTGTGAATTGTATTTAGTTTTTTGGCTCCTTTTCATCTCTCCTTCTTCTCCTTCTCCGACCCCCCCCCCCCCCCCCAATGTAACTAAATCGCCCGCTGTTTTCGCAGAATGGCTCCGTACGATGTTTTTGAATCAGCTGCATTGAGGAAAAAGTAATTCAACCCGCAGGCTGTTTTCTTTCCCTGGAAGATTAGAGGCTGTAATGCGTTGGCTGGGATCCACACGGACCGAGTCAAACACATTTCTATGAGGATGTGAATGAGGAAGTCAGAATGAAAAGGAAAGAAAAGGAAAGAAGATAGCAGTAAAGAACATTTTAGGTTTCTGTCACCTGGCAGATGGCTCAGATGTTCAGGTGTGTGTGTGTGTGTGTGTGTGTGTGTGTGTGTGTGTGTGTGTGTGTGTGTGTGTGTGTGTGTGTGTGTGTGTGTGTGGATTGTAAAACCCAGTTTGTCTCTCTGCCACCCCATTAACTAATTGAGCATTCATGATCATTTCTGAAGGTTCACAAAAGACAGTCAATCAACAGATTAGTGCACGCATGTGTTTCAACTCCCTCTGTTCGTGTGTGTGTGTATGTGTGTGCGCGCGCCATGCACGGGTATGTGCCTGTGTGTGTTTTGCGTGTGTGTGAGTGCGTGTTGTCGAACCCATGAATAGGGGGGCGTCAAAGGCTTTTGTGCAGAGTGAATAGCTGCTTAAAGACCCCATACACACACACACACACTGACACAGAGTCACTCTCTCTCTCTGTGTCTCTGAAAAAGCACTAAAACACTTGACCTTTGACCCCTCATCCTCTGCAGTCAAGTCATTTTATTGGCATTCCGTCCGTTTTCCGTCCACATTCAGTCCAAACAAACGACCTCTTTGTGGAAGAACTGCGGCTTTGTCACCACGCTGCTGAGACAAGTGTGTGTGTGTGTGTGTGTGTGTGTGTGTGTGTGTGTGTGTGTGTGTGTGTGTGTGTGTGTTGGTTTCCTGACAAACAGAAAGTGGTTTTTGATTGTCTTCTGCTGCTGGAACGAGACCTCGGCTGTAGTCGAGGTGTGGCGGCCGCCCGGCACGCCGACAGGGGAGGGCGGGGGGTGGAGGGGTGAGGGTCGGGGGGGTGGACAGGTGGACGGGCGGCGGCTCTCGGAGGCAGACGACCCGGCAGCAGTAAAACATCCAGACTGGCAGCCCAGTAAACAGAGTGTTTGTGGAGGATTCAGACCAGACGGTCCTGCTGCCACTAGACTGGTGACGGTGTCTGGAAGTGGATCAGCAAACTACGGCCCGATGTAAAGTGCTTTGAGTACCTAGGAAAGCGCTACATAAATCCAATCCATTATCCTTATTATTATTCTCTTCGTCAATAACAATGATCTACCAATGGTGTGTGTGTGTGTGTGTGTGTGTGTGTGTGTGTGTGTGTGTGTGTGTGTGTGTGTGTGTGTGTGTGTGTGTGTTCCTTTGCTGCTGCCTTTTTTGCTCTTGGTCTCATTTAGCAAAGTTACAAAATATCAACAGAAACTTTTTGTAGTTAAGAAACATTTTATTTCTTTTCATTGTTTTCATCATTCACCTTCATCCATCTTGAAAGCAGCTCCAGCGTGATTTGTTTCTGGCTGGTTTTTACTCTTTTTTTTTTCTTTTTTTTTTCAGCTGTCCTGCGTTATTTCAGAAGAAGAAGCTTGGGGGGGTGAGGGGTGGGGAGCAGTCATCCCATGAACGAGTGAAAGGAGCGAAGAAGTCTCTCCATTCTGTGGGATGAAAGAGAAAACGTGGGTGTTGGTGACTATATTTAGCCTGCGATTGTTACCAGAAGAATATGCGTGAAGATTGTGGATCAAGGTTGGCTGATCACTGTGGGACTGAGTCAGGAGGTATCTTCTTCATTAAAGAGACAAGTGCTGGGAGAGACGGCACGTCGGGGAGGTAATTTCACAGGTGATGCTGAGGAAAAGTCGGCCATCAAAACACTGCTGTTTCTGTTGTTATTGCCGTTGTGTTGAAATAGTCTCAAACAGAAAGCCTCATTTTAATGCATCAACTGGAGAATGGGGCCACAAGGAGGTCAAGAGATTTTCTTTTCTCATTTGAAATGGAGCTGTACTTTTAGGATGACAGTGACATTTGGAACATTTCCAAGTTTATCTGAGGCTTCAAAAACTTCCAAAGTTTTCTGCTGCCACCGACAATCACGACGGTAAGACAACATTATTAAAGACCTCATCTCAGACCTTTTCATCAGTGGTGTCGTCTAGTTTATTCTCGTGGGTACCAACCGATTCTGAATGAGTGGTTGTACTGTAATTCAGAATCTTCTCTAGTGGTTATACGGTCTGTACCTGAGTATCATGTAGACGACATCACTGCTTTTTACTGTTCATCCTGGACTCCAGCGGAGCAGCCTGTCTGGCAGGAAAAATTATCCAAGTTTCTCTGCCGGACACTTTGTGTAGTCAAGACACAATGAAGAATTAACTTTGTTAATGGAAAACTGGCTGATGACATTGAAATGTTAATAAGTCCAAGCCAGTATTGGATGGATTGGTGATTGTGTCTTTGCTTTGCTCAGGTCGAGATTCCTTCATTTATTCAACCTCTTTTCCGTTTCTTTTATTTTCCTCCCACTATCCGTCAGCAAAGCGGCGCTGCGTAATCGTTTGCTTTTGCGGCAAACACCTCACAGACAATCAATAAGGCTTTAATTCATCGCTCAGAGATAATTTCATGCTCTCCGAAAGCCCATTGGTCATATTAATACGTCTATTAAGGCGCTGGGTTGTGAACGTAATATCGCTCGCACTCACCGGGAGTGAAAGTGATGGAGAGAGAGTAAGAGAGAGTAAGAGAGAGAGAGAGAGAGAGAGGGAAGAGTGCCATGACCAGGCTATCTCTCTGCTGCTAAATGAGAGTTTAAACTGTTAATCATCGTCGCCCAGCTTCCCTCTCCAACGAGGGTCGGCACTCCGCTAATGGCTAATGGCTAATGGCTAATAAGCCTGTGAAACACAGTCTGCTTGGCCGGAGCCGACATCCATCTCCACCTCTCAGCCTCCCTGGAGTCACTGGGACACACTCACTTCAACCAGTGGTGGCCTATGAAAAAATACACCTGAAAACTATAGTGACCTGGTAATTTTTTGTTTTTATTTTTTAACGGGGCATCATTTGGCAGTTTCCAACTAGAATGGTACATCTGTTTTTCTGACTGTTTTTCACCATAATCATGAGGAGGAGGAGGATGAGGAAGAGGATGCAAGAGCTAAAGGTGTTGTTTTCTGGAGAAGGTCTCTGAAGAGTTTTTTTTTATTATTGTTTAGATAAGAGGCCTCTCCATCGGTGGAGTCCAGCGGGACAAAAGGAGTGTAACAAAAGACTGTTTAAGAGATTTACGAGCGAGAGAGACGGCGACAGTGAGATTGACGGACGACAGATGTCCCAGTGCGGTCAGTTAACACGGTCATGTGACCCATGGCGGAGGCCCTGTGGCTCCACCAGTGAAGATGTTGACTCAGGCCTCCGACCTGCTGGAGACACACGTCTTCACACCCAGACGGCAACAGCACACATTCCTCTCAGATCAGTTACCTGCAGGCTTCTACAGCCAGCGTGCATGTGTGTTTGTGTGTGTGTGTGTGTGTCTATGTGTGTCTATATGTGTGTGTGTGTGTGTGTGTTTGTGTGTATGTGCGTATAAGGCCAGCATTCCTAGTGGTCTCCGCAACAAAGTCCACTCAGTGACTTTTTGCAACAGAACGTCTGACTCGCTGCACTCGGACACACACACACACACACACACACACACACACACACACACACACACACACACACATGCTTGCATGTACTCAGCGTGTTTATCTATGATTGGTCCTAATGACCTGGGCAACAATAGAAGGTTGTTGAGCCTTGGTTTTGGCTGCGCAGAGCGTTGCGTCACTCCCACAGGAAGTCATTAAAGGCCAAAGAAAAACCTCCAGAAAAAAGGAAAACAAGCCGTCCTGATAGGTCAACGGCAGCTGGAAAGGTTCCCAAAACCAGGAAGTAATCAGAAGTTGATTATCAACATCATGCCATGTGTGATTAGGCTTTTTTTTTCCCTCCTTCCACAATGGCCCCTGATTGCTCCTCACATCTGCACTTTGGAAGACAAATAAACTTCTGCTCTCGTGGAGGTTTTATAAGTTTCTTTTTTTAAGGCAGCAGTTGTAATTTCTGCATCCGTGGAGATGAAAGAAAGATAAGAGTGTCGCACTGGGAGCGAAACGTCTGCTGTAATTTCTAGTTCGTCTGTTTGCACGGCAGAAGAAAAGATTAATCTTGGTCTTTGGGCGGAGGAGCAAATCCCTCCTTAATAAACACACATCCGCTCTTTATTAAAGCCTTAATGGACGACGACCTTCCCAGGAAACTGTGTGCCGAGATTTCAGCTCTGATATCCTGCAAAACCACCTAGCAAAGCTCCCGTCTGAGTCGCTTATAGCCACACAGAGTACAGCTGGACCAATCACAGTCCCTTTTAAGGTAGGCATGGGCAAACTATGGCCTCGGGGGCCATATGCGGCCCCTTTAAAGCTTCTTAATCCGGTCCCCACCCAATCTTGAATGATAATAATAGTCAGTCATAAAACAGCTGCATTTCCTTCATGTTTCCAGTGTTTTCAGAGTAATTTCAATAAAGAGCTAAATACCATGGGGCTGCAAAGACACTAATTTGGTTGCAAATTTGCCTTAGTTCATTTTCAGACATTAAAACAACAAGTTTTCGACATATGCCATAAAATATTTTTTCCTCCTCTGAGGTGGCTCACCAAAACGCTCCATCTGCTGCTGCTCCTTCTCCTCTGACACATTCAAAACAAATCAAACTTTACTTATATAGCACTTTTCATGCATGAAAAAAAAAATGCTACCCATTGTACGTTGAACAGCCCATTCGCTACAGAGGGCGGGGGGGGGGGAGCCACAACCCTCCTGATTGAAATTCATGTTTCCAGATATTATCTTGTTACTTTTTCCCTTGTCAGACAAAATGAACAGAAACCAACCAATCATTAAACCAAACGATGTCACAGCAGTTTTGCCACCTTTGAAAACCGCGGCTGTTTAAACAGAACTGGAGACCAAAAAATAGTTTTTAGAAGTTGTTTTTATCTTTCCTCTGGGACTGGGATTGTTTCTCTGCTCTCAGCTTTTGGTCAAATATGGAGGTGAAGCTGCTCTGAGCGTGTTTAGAAGGACTGACGGCCTGTTTGCCTTTGTCAGATAGCAGAGGCACTCGGCTCCTCCCACTGATGGTTGGTGGAGTGGGTTTTGTTACCGGGGGCGGTGGTGGTTTGGGGTGGTTGGGGGTCAGACCAGGTGGCTTGGACTCGGGACGCCGACTCTTCTCATGCAGCTTGTAGTTCTGCGGGCTGAGTGTGTGCGTATCTTACTGCCAGCACGCAGCCACTTTACTCTCTATCGTCCCCATCAGCACAAACAAGCGCAGGGCTGTTCAAATGTCTGGTCGGCACAGGCCCGTGAGAGATGCTAATGATAGGACGCCTACACACAACAACACACACACACACACATACTCAAAATGATAAGGTGTCACTTGAGAACAGATGCGAGCGGCTGCGGAGTCGATAAGCGCCGGCGTTCTGTGGGAGATGTAAATAACGCTCCGCTACACGGAGAGCTGGAGGAGATGGAGGAGATGGAGAGACTCTCGGCGAGAGGGAGTGAGAGAGCGAGAGAGAGAGGTGGGCGGGGCCACAGCAGAAAGGTAGAGCGACAGCAATGGCAGCAAAGCTCCCACTCGGTGCAAAGGCCACTTTGGCTCAGAGGTTTTTGAAATAATGTGTTTCTGGTTTCAGCACCTCAAGGTTTCCAGTTAAAGTTACAGATGAAATCATCTTGATTGCGAATACGATTTCTTTCTTTCTTTCTTTATTTTTTTCGCGTCCCAGCAGGCAGAGCCAGCTGTCCAGTTGTTCAGATACCACCAATTCTCCTCCAGTCGACGTATCGACGTGTCCTTTGTATTGAACCTGCAGCGGCTGAGCGATTAGCGCGCTCTGATTGGTCCTCTGGCGCCATGTGTGGCAGCCCTCGCTGTCGTTGTATTTAATGTGTGTGTGTGTGTGTGTGTGTGTGTGTGTGTGTGTGTGTGTGTAACCAGCAGCCTGTCTGTTTGCCACATCCAGAGTCACTTTGCTCCCTGTTTTGATTGTGAGTCTGAGCGATCAACCTCAGAGACCGCCCACTGAAACTGTGCCGTGGTTTTTGTCCCCAGTCTGAACATGAACTGAACTGAAGCTTCACACAAAGGACCTTCTTTTTTTGGCAGTAGGCTGTAAACATAGGGCTAAAGCTGCTGTTTTCTGGAGATTTGTGGCATTTTTGGACAGTTAATTGTGTGTGACTGCTGCTGCTGCTGCTGCTGCTGCTGTTGTTGCTGCTCTGGGGTGAAATGTACAGATTTGAAAATGAGTGTAACATGAAACAGCCAGTAAACACTGCTGTTGAATGAGATGCAGGAAGGGAATTTTGTCTCTGAATGTCTGGTTGGTGTCCCAAAACACACACACACACACACACACACACACACACACACACACACACACACACACACACACACACACACACGCACACACGCACGCACACACACCTCAGACTTTGACACAAGCCAGACGGAGCCATTACGGTCAATGTATCCCAGCTGCCCCGGCGCGCTGGCCTCTGATTGGCTCCAGCAAGACGTTGCCTCATGCCTCCGTCTCCATTATATCGTGACAGGCAGCAGCAGCAGCAGCAGCAGCAGCTGATCTCCATGCAGTCTGGCGCTGTGGTCCGTTAGAAAGACGTTGAGCTTCACCACAGCTGGACTCCATCAGGCTGAACTCCAGTTTAATGATTTAAGCCAAGCTCATGTCTGGTCTGGTTGGTGGTTATTGTTTCTGAAAGCTGTGTTATCTAACCAACACTCTCTCTCTCTCTCTCCCCCCCCCCCTTTGCTCTCTCTATGTCGGCCCACCTGGTTCCCCTCTTCCTGGTGTCCTCCACTCCTCCCCTGTTCTGATCACCTCCAGGTAAGCTCCTCTCAGCTCCGCTCTGCTCCAGTGCAGAAAGCTTTGTAACACCAAACAAGTAGTCAATTACATTTTCCTTTTACTCTTTTGAAGCAGTGGTTTGTTTACAGAGTGGCAGCTCTTAAAAACGAGTTCATTAAGTGGCTCAAAAATTTCAGGGGGAGCGGAAGGGATTCAAAGAAAGACTTTCAACGGTAAAAAAAAAAAAAAAAGTGTTTTCATGATAATTTGCCGGGTTTCTGCAACAGATTTGGACGAAGATTGGGTGACATTTTTGAAACGTCGATAAAAAGCAATTTAAAGAAAATCACTGTTCCCCCCAGCCCTCTTTTTCTTGGGTGTCATTCCAAGAACTGTGGCAGCAGAAGTTATTTCTGGCTTCAGTCCTCGTCCTCAAACTCTCACTGCTTTTGCAGTTTTTGTTTTACTTCTTTATTACTCAGGTGGAGAATCTTGTCTGTCATATTTGTCGCAGCTCCACTGTCTCATTTCTGATCAGATGTCCTGATGAGAAGCTGGATTGGTCTCATATTCCAATCTAATATTGCATTTTTTTTTTTTTTTTAAATCTTCAATGATCAAAAAAAATATTTACATTATATATTTAATGTGTCACGAATCTCAAGATATTTTAGATTCTCTTTGACTCCGTGTTTGCAGCTGTGACACTTTTATTGTTCCACTGGAAGAATCTCTCATTTATTCATACGGGAGCTCATGAATAAAATAGCCACTAATGGAAACAACATTGAGGGGAAGCGGCCGCAGTGCCGTATATCCGTGGAACACGCAGCCAATTGTGTGCAGCCTCCGGGCTCGATCTTCCTCGCTCCGTGTCCTTCCCGCTAAAGTCACATTCCAGCGTGGCGGATTTAAAGCGCCGCCGCGCCGCTGCCACCGCACAGTGGAAGTGGCGGCGTGACGGCGTGGCGGCGTGACGGCGTGGCGGCGTGGAGACGATCCACTCTCTGATTCTCAAGGGAACTGCTGTGGACGGGAACAGTGGTTCTCCATCTCCACTTCCCCTCCGGGCTGCTTTGAGGTTTTTGTTTCAGCTTTATCCCTCCATCTCGTCCACTCTCTCCATCCTGCTGCTCAGTCAACAGTGAAATAGACTCAGGAGCTCGTCACCACCGTCAGGTGCCCGTGTTCTCCCAAATAAATGAACAGATGGTGAGCAAAGCAGCGCCAGGTCACCCATGCAAGAGTGTGTGTGTGTGTGTGTGTGTGTGTGTGTGTGTGTGTGTGTGTGTGTGTGTGTGTGTGTGTGTGTGTGTGTGGACTCGGGTGATTCCAAACAGGATTTTTGGCAATTTGGTGGTTGGATTAGTTTAGTTAGGTTTGGGCTGGTGGTTGTTTTTTGACTGAGGACAAAGACAAAGGGGAATAAAGGCAGAAGCATGGAACGGAGAGCTGTGAAGGAAAGTGAGCGAAGCAGCATATAAAGGATAAGATAAAGGACGAGAGCGTGAGCAGTTTCCAGCAGGTGGAAACCTCCAGGTGGAGGAGGTGGAGGCTGCTGGCAGCGAGACAAGGGGAGGGGCGATGACAGTGAGTTTGCTCTCTAGCGCCCCCTTCCACAGCAGCACTTTGCCACAAGGATGAAAAGACTGGAGGAAGTCTGGAGGAGGATGTCACTCTCTCTCTCTCTCTCTCTCTCTCTCTCTCTCTCTCTCTCTCCCTCTCTCTCGACACCAGTTTGCTGCAGCTTCTACTTCTTTATAGACAGAAAGATCTGAAGGGTTGAAGGCATTTTCAAGAAATGTTTTCCTTATGGACAAAATGCACAAGCCGGTGCAGGTGTGAAAGAAGTCTTGGCCTGAGGAACCAGAGGAACCTGTAAAAGCTGAGGTCCCTGAGGTCCCTGAGGTTCCTCAGCTTCCTGAGGTTCCTCAGCTTCCAGACAGGCAGCTGGAGACGAGGTGAGCAGAAGGCGACATAAAATAGCCAGTGACCCAAACAGTTTAATTAGCGTATGGAAATTAGCACCGACTGGTCGGTTCTGCTAGCTCTGCCTCCTTCTGTCTGTCACCTTCTTCCCATCATGCCTTGCTCCCCCTGGCCTTCAGCGCTCTCCTCTCTCTTCTCTCCTACACTTGTTTCTTTTCCTCCTCCTCCACATTGCTCCTTTTTTTCTGCCTGATACCTTTTGATTTAGTTCCTAGAGCATCACCCCCCCCCCCCCCCGTCTTTCTTCTCTCCCTCCAGACTTCTTCTCTGCTGCCCCTCCAAGGCGGCTGGCAAACAGTGTTGGCCACTTCACTAAATGACGGTTGTGGGGTTTATTGTTGCACGTGACACCTGGGATGTGTACGTGTTGTGTGTCCAGGGTGAGCTAGTTAGCCACCGAGCCAGCTAGCGAGCGGCAATCTCATTGGTTTTGCGGCAAACTGTGAACTACGAGCAGCCTCCAGGCCACAGCAACCACTGATAAACGCTGAGCCGCTCAGACACACGTCTGTCTGAGGTCCTCACGTCCTCCTCCTCCTGCCCCCCTACTCACCCCCTCTCCCCCCGCCCCTCACCTGCTTCCTGTCTGCTCGGCTTCCTGCCTCCACTCACCTCTCATCTCCAATTTAAATGCTTCCGTTCCTCAGATCCTCAGAGTTTGCATTCAGGTCAAAGCTCAGGTTGGAGGCAGATCACCTCTGTGTGTGTATGTGTGTTTGTGTGTTTGTGTCCTTGGCGCCAAACCCATACGTAAACAATTTGCTCTATATTCACCTTGCCTGGTTTTTCAGTGTTATTCCACACTAGATGCAACTATATCAGTGCCAAACATCTTGTCTCTCTAAGAACTCAGTCAGAACTTAGTCATCAGCTTTCCAAATGATAAAACAAAGAAACACTTCAGTGTCTAATGGAAGCGATTGTGTGTCATCACAATGCTTTGCGTTTCCAAATTTTGTTGACATTATTTTTTTTTGTTTGAGAGACAAAAGTACTCTGGAGGTATGAATGAGAAGTGAGATGTCTGGATTAACACCAGCACGGTGTAATTCCACTTGACTAAGAGCACGATTAAAATGCTTGCCTTCAGTGTGAAACATGGTGCTCCACTGATCCTCACAGCAGCTGCCAAGTCCTTCTGTTGCGCTGCTGCACGTCATTCAGACTTCACTTTGCGGCTCTGACTGCGACGACGCAAATCTTCCTAAAACAAATTCTATTTGTGCGCGAGCAGCAACTTCAGCTGAGGAAGCGTTAATAAAAGAAACCCCAGCCGCTGTGGCTTCACAGCAGGGCTGTGGGGGAAACGGATCGCTTCAATATCAGCTGTGTGCGCTCTCACACCGTCCCGTCTCATTAAGAGCCCGTGAATGATCTGCTCTTCTCTGTCCTTCTCGGCGACGCCCACGCTGCACGCGAGCGACGGGTCGCTGCTGAACGAACTGGCGGCAGTGAAGCAAGAGAGCCGGCTCCTGATTGGCTGGGGCAAGAAACCGGAAAACAGGTCGATGATCCACATCCGGTTGCTGTCTGAGTCGGCGGCGATTTATAGTTTTAGCAGAGATTCTGTGATAGAAAAAAACAAAAATAAAAATAAAATAAAAAAAACGGGACTCAGTCCTGAATAATATTAGAAACGGGACCTTTACCTTAACAGAAAGAGCCGTAATTCCCGTGGCTGCTGCCAACTGGAGAACCCCGACGCTGCAGCGCCTCCTTCCTGTTTGTCCTTGTTAGTGAGGTAAACACTCGCTCATCACGGCTGTTTGTGGAATAGCATCTCATTTTCTGTCTCCTGGCCGACATCAAACAGGCGCAGAGGGAAAATCCCTCTGGGGCCTCGGCATGCTAGGAGAAAAAAAAACAAAACCTTAACAAGGTGTGTGGAGAGGGGCGGAGCCTCGGTAAACCCTGCCTTTCATGTGCGTTGTGTTTTTAAGTTGCCACCTCTGGTGTCCCTGCCAGGCTGGTCCTCGCCAACGCCGCAGCTCCCCTTTTCTGATTGGCCGTCCCGCTTTGTTCCCGTCGCTGCTAATTAGCAGCCGTGCGCTAACTAGAACAGCAGCAGATGTGACGCCGCCTTGAATTTTCAGTCAACATCAAATATCAACAATAAGCTGGGCAGCTTGCTGATTTGTTAAGCGGGAAATGAAAACATTTTCCTTTCTCATGATTGGATTTCCCTAAGAAAACAACAACAACAACAACAACAACAAGAAGCTATTTTGACATCAACATGGATTCTTGGTTGGGAGACATCGGGAGCATCTTTGACTCCTGCAGTGCAGAGACCCAGTCTCGCATTGGAAATGTTCTGCTTGGATTGTGGTCAGAAGGAGGATTTGGAAACGCAGTGGCTGCTCTGCACTGCGAGCTGGCGCCGAAACACTCGCCATCATGAGCGTTATCCTATTTGTTAATTAGCGGCTGAAATGTTTGAGCAGCAGAGAGGGCGGAGGGCGCAGCGCGCATCATAAATCTCCACTGGATTGTGCTGAGTAAACACACAAATACACACACACACACACACTCGCACACCTGTGCAGGATGTGTGCGCTGCAATAATTAGGTCTTTCAGGTTATGATAATGTTGATGCCATTTTCTGGCTCATCTGCTTATGCTGCTGCACTAAGGGCCCATTAATCAGTGCGGTGCAGAGCCGCATGCTGATGCAGCCGCAGCCTTTAACTCTGTGACGCTGTTTGTCTCCCTCACTGGACGCCGTGTCCTCCTCCCACGGCACCAGCAGGGCTGGAGAACCAGTGGAGGAGTTGAGGAGGGGAGGATCCTCTGCTGAAACACTCACCGCACGCACTTTGTCTGTCAATCAAACCTCTGGTTTTCCTCCTCCACCGCTCATCATCTCACATCTCTCCGTTCACTGCCTTGTTTTTTTTTTTGACTTGCTCATCCTCATGTTTTCCTGACCGTCTTCGCTGGCAGCGGATCTTGAACCGCCGCTGATGACGCCACTGATGTTTACTGGAAAGAGCGCGCCTGCATTTTCTCCCCCGTTATTCCTCTTTTATTGGCTTCCTCTGCTTTCCATCCCCCAAATCTGTCTTCTGTCCTTTTTTTTCGTCAATGTGTAGAAAATGGTGATGAGAGACGGACTGCAGCTCGACTGGTGCAGCTGAATTAAGTTATGTTCTACACGCGAGGTTTCCATTTGTCAATAGTAATACAGCTGTACATTCATTTTTAAAAGACATTCTGAATTTATCGTAAGACAACAACGTTTTCACGTGAATGCAAAACAAGATTGAGACTCGTCGGGTATTGAAGTATTTAAGCAATTAAGACTTTATTGGTGGTCGGTGGACAGTTTGCGGCTGTGGGATGTTTAGCATTCAAGTTGTGAGACTTTGTTGCAATGAACTTGTCCTCCCCTTCTGTTCTTGGCTTGCTTTGGTTGTTCTGAGGTCCTAATGTACAACTGTGGAACAATAACACCAACTCTTGATTTGCTGCAACAGTGTTCCTTTAATCCCTCTAACTCACATCAGCAATGAGGGTTCTGCTCCTGACAAAGTCGCCAGTGTGGTACAGCGAGCAGCGGTCATGAACGGTTCAACTTTGTTTGTGGTTTCTTAGTGTCTCCGCTTCCTCTTGTAACTGCTCAGACCAGTGCTTACTACTGCCTTCATCCAGCTACCACCTGCCAGCATTAATCCACAGCGCTGCCGATTTACTTACAGTTGGTACAGTGGTTTAAATGCCATTTGCTGCAATTTTTGACTGTCTGCTAGCTGTGAGCTAACTGCTAGCTACTAGCTGGAGACCCAGCTGCTTGAGCGAGGAGGAGGAGGAGGACGGTGGCTGGTTACCTGCAGGCACGTCCACTTCTGTTCCTTCCTCTTGGATGACTCCTCTGTCTGGGAGCCAACCAGCCTTCACAGGGTCGTCCTGGACCTCCAGCTCACATATTAGCGCCGCTTTTCAAGGTCCACCAGGGTGGTGATGTCTAATCACAGCGGATGGATGAATCCCTTGAAGCTGACAGCGAGGTCAGGAGGTAGCTTGCTTAGTAGGCTGACTACATGGATCAACACTGCGGTTGGTGGTGGCCTCCGTTCCCCAGCCAATTAGGGCAGCACACCGACCAGTGAGCGCACACGGGCTGCAATGAAACCAAGTCTCGACTTGAACCGTCCGTCGGTCCTTTGATACGTCAGGCAGTCGGCTTGTGTGGTTGCACTCATAGTTTTGAGGTCAAGCATTGCGGGAACGTTGGGAGTCTCTGAGTGAATCATCCACAAATGAGACCATCTCGTATTTCAGCGTCACAAGTTGTGATTGCTCTGTGACGTCCACATGGGGGATGTTTGGTTGTCCATCAGCCCCGGTCACATGACGCACTGGCTAGCACTGGCTAGCTTGGCTAGCACTGGCTAGCACTGGCTAGCACTGGTTAGCACTGCTCCAGTTGACAAAAAAACGCAGTGCAGCACCGGGACTCAAACCTACAAGGTTTCCATTTGACTCAGGCCCTTTTTTAAAGCCCTGTTAGTTAATGCGCGGCTTTATTCGGCATCTTGCAACGCAAAACAAGGAATTTCCAGCGCAGGACGTGTGACTGATCTGCAGCGGGGCAGGAAGCGCAGCGTCGTCCACCAGCGTTGTAATTTCCACATGGCGGCCCCTCTCAGAACAATAGCGGGCGGCTCACTCAGCTGCAGTCCATTACCTTTTGGGCTTACACAAGCCTCAAACACTTAAGGGCCATTCATCAGCTCTCTGACAGGACCAAGCCGCCGCACACACACTCAGTCATGCGGTGAATTCTGTCCGTTAACCTGCCGCAGCGCTTCAACTCCTGACCTCGGCCTCCACCTGCACACAGACTCTTTCATCCTCACTGCTACATCTTCCTTAAGGCTGACTCACTCACACTCACACGCACACACACACGCACACGCGCAGATGCAGGCACGCACACTTAAAAGCCTCATCACCTTTGCCCTGGTGACCCCAGTTAACTAACTAACCTCTTGTTATTTCCCCTGTTGACTGCACCTCTTTGTGTGAGACCCCCCCCCCTCCGTCCCCACACTGCTGAAAAGAGCCAGTCATGCAGCACCGGCGCCCCCGGGGGCCAACTGGGCCTTCCAGCCTATCAACATGTCCGTGCGTCCCGGCCTCTCAGATAAACAAACTCACAACTCAGTGGCTGGTTTCAAGTCAAGGATTTGAACTCCTCACCTCTCTACCGGTCATTTCCTGCTACTCTCTTTTTTCCCCTGTTAATGCTCATGTTAATCAAAAAGCCTGGGAGGGGCGGGGGGGGTTTGGAGGTGGAGGGGGGCGAGGCGGGAAATGGCGCACTTGGTGCTTCTATATTTGAACTTAGTGCGGCTGTTGTGTGCACGCAGTTGAGCGAGGAATTGTGAAAGGAGGACTGTGTGGAGGTTTGATGGTGAAGGAGCCACAGAGCTTCTTGTACTGGAGGGTGAATTGTTGGCTCAACAAAAGTAGATACCAAAGGTTTTCTTCCAAAGGTTCTCATCCGGCTGTGTAGCCCCACCTGCAGGGCACGTGGAGAAGATGACGTGTGCGTGTTGCCTTTGAACTTTTGCCCTTCAGGTTTATTGATGCGCTGACGTAGCGCTTCCCTCGCACTCATGAGCGGGCTGCCTTTTTTTTTTTTTTTCTTTTCTTTTCGGAAAAAAACTCCTGTCCCCAAACTGGTGTCCAAGTTAACGATGCGTGCAGTTCACTCAATTCTGTATGAACCCAATCTGAACTTCATACTCCGCTGCCTAATGTCGCCATCCATTTTCTGGCCGGCTAATGTGCAGTTGGTAAATACATAATTAACCGCACGGTGACTCTGCGTTTAATGGAATTAGATTGCGTTGCCCAATACCCAGAAATGGAAATGAATCCTAAAATTCAATCACCTAAGATTGAACTCACAACCACCAGCAGCCATACATTCCCACCGCATAGTTTTCCTAATGTTGGATGATGTATGCTCATGTCCTGACTGTGGCCACCTCACCACCTGCACTCAGTGGTTTCACTGCAGTTACTTCAATGCTTTTGACTAAAACTCAGGTTGGGAATTATTTCCCCCACATAAACAGATATTTACTTTCATGTCACTGATTCATCACGTCAAATTGAAAGGATTTTTTTTTTTCTACCTCTAAAGTGGTTTTGGGACTTTTTTTCTTGTTCTTTTTGGTTCCTAAAGTCAGCTAATTATCCTCTTCAATCCTTGTTTCAAACTCGTCCCCAGACTGGAGGTGACTCCCGCTGTGTATTTGAAGAGAGTGAAAACATGATTCTGCAGGTCTCAACTCTTAACTTTTTCTTAATGATGCTCTTTGCCTCTCGTGGTTTTCCTGCCCCAAGTGCTTCGCAATGGGAAAAAAAGGGGGAAATGTCTCTGAAGAAATGTCTTCAAGCCAGGGGAAAGAAGAAAAAAAAACTTTTACAGACAGAAGTTACTCATTATTCCCTTTGCTCAACGCGAAAAAACATTTTGTAGTGCCGCTGCCTGCTGCTGTTTGGGCTTTTGAAGTGGCAGTGCAGCTTTGAACTGCCCGGCCGTGCCTGGAGCTCGGCAGCAGCTCAGCGTCGCTGGGCTGCATCTGGGCCACGTGTCAAAAGGCTTTGTGATCGGCGGTCGACAAACCAGCGACACAACAAGACAAACCCCAGAAAACTAAACTGACAACATATATGACTGGACAAAGAATTTTGATTGAATAGAGTAACAAAACATTGCAGAGGCACCTGAGTAGTTTCCTGGTTCCTGTGGCTAACATTAGCCCGCTAGCGAGCAGCTCGGTTAGCTGCCATGATTTAATCTGGTGAGATCTGGTGGCACGAGATCTGGTCACAGCCACACTCTGCATTGTCACCTCGTCATCCTGTAGCTGGGAACGATGCAACTTGTCACAAAAAAACAAGATGTGTGCGTCGTCTTAAAAGCAGAAGGAGAGAACAAAAATGTTGCAGAATTATGTTCGACAGCTACTTAGAGCCAAAAGCAAAAGGGTCCATTTTGTTGATGGCTGCTTTTATCCTCATTCCTGCCACTTATCAAGCTTCCATCTATTCGGTAAACAAAACCAAAAAAAATCACACCGATTATTCTTTTCATTGAAATGAAAGAATGTTTGTGCTTTAAGCTGATTCAAGCCACTTTGTTGGAAGTGATAGGAAAAGCTTCTACTTGACCAAAGACTCATATTTCTGCACCAAAACTCTCAAGACCTTGGTTATGCTAATTAACAAGTCATCTCTGAATCTTGACCCTCTCCTGGTGTCGTGCTAGAATGAAAACTTTGTCTCCCATTCATGTTTTCATTTTAGATGTATGCAGCCGACTCAAAGTGTCAG
>NW_027466142.1:2937500-2940000 GCF_046127955.1 Nelusetta ayraudi
GCTGTTACACACACACACACACACACACACACACACAGAGGGGTAAACATGCAGCAGCGCCTGGTGGGAACGTGGTGTCTGTTTAAAAATGCATGTTCATTGGCAGTTCTGCTTCCACACACATGCAGCTCACGCAGCTCAAACCTGCACTTTGGCTTCTTCTCTGACCCCATAACTGGAGGAGGAGCCGCCTCGGAATTATAATCTGGGAATAAATCAAATATGCATAGTGCCTTCCACCTTTTTAGGTGTGTGCGTTTGTTTGTGTGGCATATATTTTAACACACGCTGAATTTTCTGAGGGTGACTTTTTGGCGTTTGGGTCAGAAGTTGTTGTGGCTGCAACCTCAGCGTAAACACAATTAATTGAGGTGATCTTTGGTCCAAAATACATTTTTCCTCCCCACACTTCTTCACTTCTTCACACTTCCTCACTCCTCCACGGCACCTCACTGCTGCTGCATCGTTCTCACACTATAAACCAGTAAAAGTGTTTACAGTCAGCGGCTGATGGTCATAAAAGCATTTGGTGGTTTTGCAGTGGAAAATGTTGTGAACTCGTGTGCACCTTTATACTCCAGGATCCAATACCATACCACACCATAGTGGCTGCTGAGTGTGTAAGACGCTTGATTTGTACTTTGTTGTTGCGTGATGAGCCAATCAGAGATCAGTGACGACCATGTGAGTGATGTTGTCTGGGGTGGAGAGCTTTTTGACCAACCAGTGACAGTGCAGCTACGTAGCTTAAACCAGTGTTATATGTTTTTTTTATATATATTTTAGAATATATGAGCCAGATCCACACAGAATGGAGGGCAGCAGTGAATCAGTTGTGACCAGTTGAGAACCACTGATTTAAACCCCCAGTTTTCCATCCATCCGTCTTCAATACAAACTTCTTCATTTGGTTAAAACCTTCAGCCAAAAAACACCTTCCTTTGTATTCACCGTACTGACGAATGTCCCTGGAAATGTCAGAGTGTGAACCTCCGCTCTGCCCTGATTGGCTCCGTGCTCGTCAGGCCTCCCTCAGCCTTTGTTCCAGAGCCTCGGTAGCCACACAAGCCGCTTTACATGACCGACACAATGAGCTTGCTGTGTTTTCTGCCCCGACTCTGTGGAAGAGGGCCTCGTTTCCCCAGAACAGGTTGTGAGGAGCTGGGTGTCGGGACAGGCTGCTGCCTGGGAAACAACCTTTTGACAGGAAGAGACGTGTAGGAACATCGCCGTGGCTCATGTTGAAATGTGGACCAGTTGAAGGTCCAGTGTGTAAAAATATGGCTTGATTTATGAGTTTTATACTCATAAAAGCTTCACATACTGCCCATAAATACATTAATAAAAGTATATACTGGTTTTCCTGTCTATATAACGGTTGTAATATAGATATAAGAATATCCATAGAGCAATAAGGGTCTTGTTCCCAGTTAGCTGCCATCTTGCACCACCATATTTTAAGGAAGCTTCCTGACAGTGCAATAAATACCAAAGACACTGTCGGGTGCTTAAGATCCTTTATTAAGATTTTGAAAACAAACAAAAAAATTAACGGCCCAGTTTTGCTTTTACTTCTTATGCGCAGATTCCTTTCCCACTAAAGAGCCCTTGGTTGGGGTGAGGGTGGCGGTGGTGGGTGGTGGGTGGTGGTTCCTCATTCTTCATTCAATGTGTCATAAAACATCGTCAGGCCACTTGAGATTTACATCCCCTCTTCATTTGACAGATAGTGCCCTCCTTTGCTCCCGTCTTAAGTGGTGGGGGGTGGGGGTGGTGGTGGCGGGGGTCAGCTGTGGCCTGAGAGAGTCGCCCTCCTCTTTGCACTGAGGATCATAAATCCAGTTCCGGGCCTCGGGTCGGGCCGGGCCTCCAGTCGTCACACACAATTAGGACTGGGAGGACGGCCAGCAGCTGCCACAGTCATGCCCCCCCCCCCCCACCCCCCACCCCGGGCTTCCTCCGTATCCCCACCCCCCCCCAGCCCCCCCACCCCATGCAGAGACACTTCCTGCATCAAAGTGCTGGTGCTGTGGGATGAGGCTAAATACTGGACCAAAGTGCTGTGAAAGATGAATTTCCCCCACTGCGGAGCAGCTATTTCTGTTTGCATGCTGCACCGCATCCCCTAGTTCTGTCTCTCAGGGTCGGCTCTCGCCCCCCCTACACACACACACACACACACACACACACACACACAACCCCCCTCCCTCCCTCCGTTGCCATTAATACCAGTGTTCCAAATTGGGGGAAGCCACGCGCTACAATGCAGATCAATGCTGCTCCTCTCTGGGGTTTCAATTACCTTCAGGATGAATCAGTGGCCACAGAACTCTTAATGATCCTGGAAACAATAATAATAATAATGCTGCAGTCGGAGGCTCCAAGGTTGCCGTTGTTGTTGTTTTAAACTCTGGATCTTCCACACTTTGTTTCCCAGCGTGCAGGATTCAGCAGCATGTCGTGGCCAGAAAGCAGAACTATTGCAGACAACTTGATTGAC
>NW_027466142.1:2945000-3110000 GCF_046127955.1 Nelusetta ayraudi
ACAAGCACAAAAATACACTTTTTGTTCACATCTGTTGGGATTTCATTTGTCTTACTGAGTTGCTAGAATTTGGAGGCTTCAGTTCAGCGTCTTCCTGCTTGTCAGCATCCGCCAACCTGCCCTCCGGGTCATGTGACTTTGCTGCCAGAACCTGATTATTAGGGACTGAGCCCCAGAAATAAGACCAGCTGTGGAACAGAGCTGGTCTATCATCAGGGTGAAAGACCAACTTGTGTTTATTATCATTATAACTTCCACAAAGGGGGCTGAGATAGTAAACTGAGTGTCTGCTGTTGTAGCAGGGTGAAGTTGAGGCCACTGTGATCTTCCAGTGGCCTCAACTTCACCCTGCTACATTAGATGATGACCTGGACCACTGAGAACCTTCACAGACTTCATGTCTTGTAAAGGAAAAAAAAACAAAAACTTTTCAAACAGGGGGGTGGGGGGGGGGAGATGCATAGTTACAGAAGTAGGGACAGACAGCAGTTGAATTATGTCAGCAGGGAGCACTTCCTGTCTGTCCGACCATCTGATCCAAGGGGGTGTGGCCAATTCCTGCCTCCAGCTTCATGGCTCTGCGGGTCAGGTGTGTGTGTGTGTGTGTGTGTGTGTGTGTGTGTGTGTGTGTGTGTGTGTGTGTGTGTGTGTGTGTGTGTGTGTGTGTGTGTGTGTAGCAGTGTTGAGCCGCCAAGTTGCCGGGACACTTTAATAAGATCTTCAGCTGCGCTGTGACCAGCAGCCAAACTATCACCAGGAGGTGGAGGTGAAGGTGGAGGTGGAGGTGGAGGTGGAGATGGAGATGGTGAGGCTGTCAACCAATCACGCTGTTACACTTTGGCAGTAGGACAAACACGGACGGATTTGAGCTTCTTTATGTGTAGTGTGTGTGTGTGTCCAACAAGGCCAGAGTGAACACACACTAGACAAGGTTTGAAAGCAGCTGATATGTGGGCGGAGCCGCGGTGACATTGGTGGTGCCATTTTTATTGGAGATGAGTGCAAATCAGACAAACTGGACATTAGAGTCGATTTAATGAAGTGAAGCACTGTAGCTCAGTTTGCGCTCCACACTGCTCGCTGTTCGCAGTTCGTTCGCCACATTAAGCAAAACTGGTAGTTTTGAATTCTAATTGAGGTTTGAAGTTGTGAAGTCGTCACCCTGCGGCCCAGTTTAAGCACATTCAACACTAAAACGCATTTGCAGCTAATTGCTCAACTATCTTTATGCATTCCTCTGTGTTTATGTTGCGCGTGTGTGTGTGTGTATCTGTGTGTGTTTAAATTTTGCTGTACACACACACTCCACACTCCACTGAAGCGTCACATTCGTCACATCAGCAGAGGGGGAGGGTTGGACGGGGGGCAAAAATCCTGATTGGCTGCGTTTTCTGTTTCCACCACTTGAGGCCATTTGATGTGCAAAGTGCTCGACGATCCACGAGGAAAAATGCAAATAAAACAGAATTAATATGGGGTGAAAGTGGGGCTGCTGTGAGACTTGGTCCCAGCGGCTCTAACAAAGTAAAGAAGCAAAAGATTCTAAAAGCTGGCGGTCACTGTCTGCTGCACGGCCAGCGGGTGGCACTGCTGCACGTGCCCGTGTTTATCCATCCGTTGGTATTTCTGTTTTTCATGCTTTTTTTTTTTTCGAGAGGTCGGCTTTCACGTGTCCGTTCATTTGTCGTCCAAGGATCCTGAAGCAAGATGAAGCCGACTGAGGAAGAACAATAATAAAATCGAAGAATTTTCAGCGCTGTCGCACGTCGCAACATAAGTGCATCGCGTTTAGCCGCCTTTTGTGTGCGCGATGACTCACGTCTTAAAGAGCTCTGCAATCACGCAGCTTTGTGATGCGTCTGTGAAAACACCCGCCCAGAGCCGCTGAGTGAGTGGAATTGTTGGTGATGACAGCAGATCTGTTCTTCACCACGACAGGCAGCAGTTTGATGTCTGACTGACAGGAGGACAAAGAAAAAAAAATCGCTCCTTTATTGTTGTCCACTGCCTGGTGATGCCTTCAGACCGAAGATAGAGGGACAGAGAGAGAGAGAAACATCCCTTATTTTCTTCCCACTGAAATAAAACATCGTCATTAAACAGGGAGCAAGCTAATAGCGACACTCAGTTCTGCTGCTGAATCTTTGGATGTGAGTCAGCAGCACAACAGGGCAAAAGTAAAACGTGTGCGAGCTGGTGCTAGCTTGCTGGTGCTAACTAGCAGGTTTTTTCTTTTTTCTTTTTTTTTTTTCTTAACGACGGCAGGAATGTTAAAAAAAAATATAAAAATATCCAAAACCTTCTGAGATGTATTGAACGGTGAAGGCTTCAAACACACACACTGAATGTTGACATGGGTTAGCTCAGCGTTAGCCGCTAGGAGCGCTGCTCTTCACCAAGATGAATTTCTTCAAATGGCTTATTAATCGTTGCAAACATCCCTGAAGGTATGAGCATAGTTTTCTGAAAGTAAAACTATACGTTCCTCGGGCTAAGTAACATATCGATATACGTATTGTTACACAACAGTCAACCGATGCTAACTAGTGATACATAATGTATTAGCGCTGGAAAGAACCATGTCCAACAGAGGCTGTACAGAGGCAGCAGCCATGAAACTCCTTGTTCTCTGTATAATTGATGGAAGCTGCAGTCTGCAGTCAAGCTACGCATCGGCTTCAACAACAGCTTCGACAACAGCTCAGCTGTGGCGGCGCCCCCTATATTGCACTGCGCTCCCCATCCGCCACGGTGAAGGGGTGTCGATTGCGTGTCCTGTTGCAGAGCAGGAGAGGCGTGAGCTGGACCAGTGTGATTTGTGTTTTTTTTAGAAAATGACATGAATACCAGTATTCTACTGCTATCACAGCAGTGAACCAGCCTGCTGTGAGTGTTGAAGCACTGCTGATTGGTTGGCTGGCTGGCTGGTTGGGTGCTGGGCAGGCGACCCTCGATGAATTGTCCTTAACCAGACAGAGGTTTCGCTCTCCTCACTTCCAATAAAACAGTAGAAGAAATTGTAAAAAGTGTTTGACATTTTCACATCAAGGAGGGAAAACAACACTGCGTCTTTAAACTGTCTGCATTGTTTCTTCACTGGACTCTCTGTCTTCAAATGTGCTGCTTCACTGCTTCTACTGAAGGTGGAGGATATACACACACACACACACACACACACTTGCACGCTAGCATCGTATTCATGTGGCCCAGAAAGCCCTGTGCTGCTGATCAATCAATGTCGGCAGGGGAGTGGTTAAAAGACTGCGCGCACACACACCCGCACACACACACCCACACACACACTCACACACACTCTGGGAGTCCCACTGTATGCTTCCCTCTACGTGTTCAATTGGTCACAGACCAGTGAGTCTGTTCTGTCAGAGTCCCGCTTGACTTCCTCCTCCAGAGTCGGAGAACCTGCTGGGTCACCTCCTCCTCCTCCTCCTCTTCACCCTTCTATTGCTCCTCCTCTTCCTCCACCTCTTCCTATTCGTCTTCCTCCTCTTCCTCCTCCTCCTCCTCCTCCTCTTCTTCCTTCTCCTCATCACCTTCTCCTTCTTTTACTCCACAAAAAAAAGAAAACATCAGTCAAACTTGCTCAACCCCCACAACTTCACATCTGGCCATACAATACAACAAAGTCATTGTAAACTCACCTGTATTATGATAAAAATCAATAAATAGATCAAACAAAAACGGAGCATAAAACAGAAAAGGCCGAGTCGTCTTGTTTTTATTAACTTTCTATTATTTTCCCATATAGTTTGAAATGGAGTTAATTTTCTCCTTTCAGTCTCTCTTGAATTTTTCCATATTCAACACAATAACCCGTCTCCTCTCTCCAGTGTGATAATGCAGGAGAGTGTGTACATGATGTCAACACTGTTGAAGTATCAGTTTTGTTCAACATGAGAACAACTCAGGCTCTTCTGCCGTCGTCCGTCGGCACCGAACGTTGCAGGGAATTAAAAAGGAGGGAAACAAATGTTTTCAAAAAGAATTGGAGAATAAATGACTGAGTGGCTTCTGTCTCAAAGCTTTGGAAATTAGCAGCCAACCAACGACTGTTTCATCACTCGCATTGTCAACATTTATTTTCACTGATGCAAACAACAAACAGCATTTTTTTCATCTAATTTAATTCAGCGCTGCTGTTCGTCTGCCTTCTTCTCCTCCACGGTGTTGTTTTAAATCCAGAATTGTTGTTTTTTTTTGTCTAAATGCTTTTTCTTGGAACAAGATGCGTATCCAATAGATAGGGAAAAGCTCCTCATCTTGCATTTTTTTTTTTCTTGTTGGAAAAATGTTCTCAGCTTTATATTTTCGCAGCAGCTGGTTGAATTTACAGCTGGACTACAGGCTGATAAACGCTGCCAAACCCACTGGGGAGCAAATACATTGTTTTTGCTCCCCGTCCCACTCAGTGCCCGATGTTTACTCCCAGTTCACGTTTTTTTTTCGAATAAAAAAAAGAGGTCAGGACCTGACGAAGCACATTCACACACTGCCGCTGTTACTCCCCAGTCAGCGAGTCAACTGTTTATACGCGTGTGTGGACCTGAATCCAGAGGAACGTCCTCCTCTTGCTGCGCTCCAGTTGCGTGATTGATAGAAATGTTTGTGACAGAACCTGCTTGTCGGGATGCTTGTCTTCCATTTTTCATCCCTCCTTCCCGACTCGTCCTCCTCCCAGCTGACAGCGGCGGCTGTGTGGCGCTGCTGCAGACCTCCAGCTGCACCTCTGTCACCTCGCAGCAGAGTGACGAGAGCTTCTCCGAGAAAAACATCCCAACAAAATATGACTGCCGAGTGATCGGGGAAATTGTTTTGTGTTTTTTATTCTATTTACATTGCTAAGCCGCGAGTCATTTTGTCGCTTTCTGTCCCGCCAACTGTGAGCTTTGCAAGGAGCAAACTTTTTTTCTTTTTTCTTTTGCTGTTGTCGTGGTTGTCATCACCTGCTGACGGCTACAGTGTCTCTGTGTCTCGAGGTGTTAAAGCAGGATTTTCACATTTCAAATTTTGCCGCAACCTGCTGCTCTTTTTCCACTGACTTCCTTCAATTACAAGGAAGTTGAAAAAAAAGTGATGTTGAATCCTCAAACACTCAGGAGACATGATCGATTTTTTTTTTTTTTTTCAGATATGCTGCTCTCCCTCCTCCCCTCCTCTTCTGCTACATCATTTTTCCGATCAATAAAAGCAAAGCTCGGAATGTTGTCTTCTTTTTTTTGCACAATCAGCCGTGTCGGCTGTTTCCTTCCCTCACAGATCTGTTTTTTCAGATGCATCGCTCGCTCTCTCTCTCTCTCTCTCTCTCTCTCTCTCTCTCTCTCTCTCTTTCTCTCAATCTCTCTCTCCCAGTTATTCAAGCGTGGTTCATCCCTCTCTTTCCGTTGAGCATTAACAGTGTTTCAGGTTGTTGGTTGGTTTTTTCTCCTCTTTCTGCCTCCCGCCTGAACTTCATCCCTCCTCTAAAAACGGATTGGCCAGTTTTCAAACGTCACCTGTGGCTCTCAGTCAGAAGTCATGAAGGACCTTGGTCCTCGCTGGCTGTTGCTTTCTTTGCCGTCCAAACTCCTTTGCAACCTGTTTTTTTCTAAAGAGTGTTCAGATCCCAGAGTTCCTTTGGGTTCCTCTGAGTTCCTCTGGTGGTAAACCTTCAGGCTGCTGCTGCTGTCTTTCTTCTCCTCCCTCTGCTGCCACCTATCCTTCTGTCTGTCTGTCCATCTGTCGTCCTCCGCTCCCAATTATATTCCCTCCTTTTCTCTTTTCACCCTGTTTCCTCCTCCTCCTCGTTTTCAAGCCTATTATTTCCTTTCTTTGTCCTCTTCCATACAATACATTTTTCTTTTTTGACGTCTTTTCTTCTTCGTCCTGTCTGGCTCCACCTGCGCTCCGCCGCTCCACTCGTCCCCCGTCTTCTCGTCCCGACTTCACCCCTCGCTCTACTTTCTCTCCTGGCTCATCTCCTCTCTCGCCCGCTGTCCTGCCGCTGCACTGTGACTATTTAAACCTCACATTCTGCTCTGGATGCAGAGCAGCTTTTAAAAGCCTCCCAGGATCAGCAGGAAAGTGGGGGAAGATAAGTGGCACCAGTGCAAAGCACCAATCCCACCAAGTTTGCATTATATAGAAAGTGAATCACTGAGTCTTCTATTCTCTCCCCGAGCGTCTGTCCAAGCTTTTCAAACTAAACCTAAATAATGTTTTTTTTATTTTTTTTTACATGTTTTGAAGCTCAGAATGACTAAGAATTTGTTCCATTGGACCAGACGGTGATGTTTGCCTTCTTCTCTCTGCAGGTCTGGTGGTGAGGGAAGCCAGCATCGAGATCACTCGGCAGCAGGTGGAGGAGCTCTTCGGACCTGAAGACTACTGGTGCCAGTGCGTCGCATGGAGCTCGGCTGGAACCACCAAAAGTCGCAAAGCACACGTCCGCATCGCATGTGAGTGCAAGCCGAGAGAGTGGCAGTCATGATGCAGTGGGATCGAAGGGATTGACTGACTGAGAGTATGACTGGTCGTTTGCTGAATGTTAAACGTGTGAAGGCTGTTTGATGGACATACTGGAGATTTAAATGCAACGTGTTGCCCTTTGTTTGCACATTGTTTGTGCATAATGTGTGCTTGAACGCCATTGGTTGACTGGCAGATGAAGGACATCATGGTGTGTGTCCAACCCAGGGGTGGTCCAACTGATTCACTGGTGGGGCCACAATGGGTTGTAAAATGTGACAGACGGGCTGGAGCAGCAGCAGATGGATGTTTTGGTGAGGAGGAACAAAATATGGTTTGCAGTTTTGTAGTTTGCCCATGTCTGACCTAGAACCACCACCAAGAACCACCAGAACCACCAGAACCACTTTGAACCACCCATGGACCTTCTACTGAACCTTCAGCTTCTCCTCTTTGTCCCCCCCCCCCCCCCCAACTTAGCGATACAGTGGCACAGGGGCTCGCCCACTATCTCTCGTCTGCAATCAGCAACTTCCTGTTATGGTCTGCTGAGGAATTTAATATGACAACTGGGAGTCTGGCTGTGAGGTCACTGAAGGAGCAGCAGACTGGAACATGACCAAAGTGCTTCAGGATCGTCCTGGTGATGGTGACTGGATGCCTCCTCAGACGCTCTGTCCTACAGTACAGAGGAGTTGAGATGCTTGATACAAATCCCAACCTTCCCTGAAGAGGGGGAGAGAGAGAGAGAGAGAGAGAGAGAGAGAGAATATCTTTTTAAAGCTGGCAGCTCAGAAAATGGATTGTTCCTTCACATTTTGCTCCGGCGGCCCGACAGCTGTGGTTTTCCAAGCATCACTGCTCCGGTAGGTGCGTCCGTGTGGGACCGCTGGGACTCGTGTGAGCGCCGGGGTCGCAGGAAGGTCAAGAAGAGAGGAAATGCCGATAAAAACGACAAAGCTGTCAGTCTTCCTGCTTCACCTGTCGCAGCCTGCAGCAGGGCACTGGTTCTGCTGGTCGGACCCTCAAACTCACCACATGGGGGGCTTTGATGGAGTCCCTGCAGCAGATACTTAGTCTCACACACACACACACACACACACACACACACACACACACACACACACACACACACACACACACTAGTATGACTTGATCAGAGGGAATGACTCTAACAGATTCACATCCTGGAACTGGTGTTTTCCCAGCAGGATGGTTTTCGTGATGCTGCAGACTGAAATCCATCGCTGGAACTTTCTGGCTGCAAATATTTCCCACTGGAAGGGCTTCATTTATTTTTATGTTTTAGTGAAGGGCAGCCAAGAAAACATTGAGGGTTCTAATGAATTATTACCAACGGAATCCTTACTTTACTACATTTTAATAAAATCAAAAAGCCAAGAGATCAGCATGGTTGCTGCTTCAGCTGCATTTTCTCCAAAAACAAGATGCATGAATCCATTTAAAGAATCATAAATTAAGAAAAAAAAGGGCTGGAAAAAATGCTCCACCAATATTTTCCCATCCTTCCATCTATGGGATCTTTACCAGATGGGTGCGTTTTAACACAGGCTGTGCAACAGGCTTGGAATAAATCCAGAAGCTGCAGATCCTCTGACATCCCAGGTTCATCATTGTCACGTTGTTGTGCTATTTGTTTATTGGCGACACATTTTCACTCACATCCTTTTATTTTGGTGTTTATCAAACCCACCGACTCACCAGAGACTGCGAACATGGTCACATGGCTCCGAGGGCCAATAGGAAGGATGGTAGAAATTCTCGGCTGTTGCTCTTGTTTTTATTCACACCTCCCAGTTTTCGCTCCACCGCACGTATTTTCCCTCCGCCTTCCTCCGTCCCCCCCGCCCTTCACTCGCTGACTCTCTGATAAAACAGGGATATTTTTCTCCTCCTCTAACCAGATGTGATTACACTCCACCCATCTTGAGATAACCTTTAGCTTCAGATGGAGCAGACCTGCTGACCTGCTGCTGCTTCCTGCTGCTGTTTGTATCCTGTGCTGGGATTAAAATGCTTCCTGGCAGCTCCAAGTGTCTCTTCTGCTACAACCATGCGACGGCAATTCAGCGCCCCCCGCACCCCCCCGCATTCCAATCTGCTCTTCCCCATTCCCCCCCCCACCTCCCACTACCAACCCCCCGACTCGTTCCAATTTCATATTTTCCATCAGACTCTGGTTGTTTTCCTGCTGCCGCCCGTTGCTTCCCGCTCTCCTCCTCTCGTCCTGCGCCATCCTCCAGCTGTTTTAATAAGCGTCTAATTAACACTCGCAGGCAGTAACTAAATATGCAGTTTGTAAATGGATGATGGCGAAGAGTGTCGGGGCCGTAAAAGTGTCAAACATACAATCAGGGATATTAAATCTGAGAGATTTGTTGAGTTGCTTCATTTTATTTATTTATTTATGTATTTATTTTGGGTGTAAAGCACTTACAGCACTTAAGCTGAGTTATGATCGCTGCTGGGAAGCCTAATTCTAGCCCTGTGAGCAGGTGAGGCAAACACACAGACAGCAGATCAGACAGCGCTGTGCACGCTCCCACACTGGGACTCCGCAGGGCAGAACAGACACTCAACACTCAGACTGACACATGCGGCAGCGCCCGTCGCATTCTTGTGGCCCCTGCAGCCACCAAGTCGAGTGTGTCAAGGTCGACGCCCCCACCCACCACCCCACTTGCACTAATAAACTTGCACACGTGCGGGCGAGCGACACGGTGGTGCAGCGGTTAGCTTAGCACTGTCGTCTCACAGCAAGAAGGTTGTGGGTTCCATTCCCAGGGTCTCCTGAGGCCTTTCTGTGTCTAGTCTGTGTGATAGTCTGCATGTTTTCCCTGAATCATAATTAGGATAATAATAAATGTGCCTTAAAAAGACGTCCATTCATCCACACTCGACAACATGTGCTTGTCTCGGCTCGCGGGTGTCTTCGTAGTGAGATTTTATTTGGCCGCTAGGGTGCACTGCCACTTTCCGCAGGATGGTGGCGCTGGCCGAGGTTGGTCCCCTTGCAATCACTGGTGGGAATCCCTGCGCTGCTGCTCCTCCAATTGCAGTGGTTGAGACCATCCCTGTTTTGTGTGTTGACAACATTTTCACCCAGTGGCTGTAAAGTTGTGGCCTCGTCCTGTCAAGTGTTTTCTTGGGGTTCTTTCCCAGACGGATGTTTAAAGTCCATCCAGCTGATAATTGAAGCAGTCGTCCGGCGTGGCGGCTGTAATTTAAAGCGACATCAGTCTTTTTCTTGTTTTTTTTTTTCTCCCTCCGTCCACGATGACATCATGGATAAAGTCTCGTCAGCTGCTCTTTAAGCGACAGTGTGACAGACACAAATACTGAGCAAACGTTTTTGCACCGACAGCCATAATTTGTGTTTGTGTTGGGTTGATGCCACCGCCGCAGCCACCGCCGCCACCGACAGCCACTTAGAGTGTTTCTCCAGATGTCAGGGAACATTTCAGCCAGTGGGAAGCCGCAGGAATCATTTACAGCAGGAGTGTCAAACTCAAACACTCAGTGAGGCTAAAAATGTCAAACGGGGACAAAGTCTCAGTTCAACATTGATATTGATTGAACAAACCAGATAGAACAGTGAACCTTTTAATATGAAGCCAAACAACCTGAATCTGGAACAAAGCAAAGGTTATTACTATACAATCAATAACTTCATATTGCTCATATGCAAAATCCAATTTCTAATTAGAAAAACCTCAAAATAAGTAATAAACGTCCAATGAAACCAATGAAGTCAGAACAATAATATCCTTCAATCAAAGTCCTGTGCTGAGCCGCAGAGCATTCTGGGATTTGTAGTATCAGCGCTACACCTGCTATATAATATCGTAGGGCCACCAGCTCTAGTAGTGATTTTGTATTGGCCTTGCAGGCCAAATATTGGTCTGACATTGCAGAGTTTGACACTAATGGT
The DNA here is from genome assembly GCF_046127955.1 of Nelusetta ayraudi. NCBI lineage: Eukaryota > Metazoa > Chordata > Actinopteri > Tetraodontiformes > Monacanthidae > Nelusetta > Nelusetta ayraudi. Next base: position 2,955,415 of record NW_027466142.1, read on the forward strand.
TTACAGCGTTCCAAGGTCACATTAGGCAGAGCGCATCCATGTTGTCACAAGCCTTGAATCAACCATTTTCAGAGCACGAGCCGTCTAGATGCGTCTGTATCAGCGTGCACAGGAAGTCCCGCCCCCAGGAGAACCCCCAGCCATAGCCAGAGGACACAGCTGCTCCACAACTTGGACCGAGAAGTTTTGCTGTTCTTTTCTTGCGCTGGCAGTTTGTGTGGTGATGATATGACAGAGTGGGGAGTTCAGTGCAGGACGCTGCTGAGAGACTGACTCTCCAAAGTCACCTGGAGGAAGTGGCTGCAGATAGAAAACAACAGGCGGAATGAGAACGACTCCCAGGGTCACACTCATCTTTTCTTCTGACGCTTTTTTGATATTCGCCCTCTTTGCTGTTGTGGAGGTTGTGGTTGTGGAGGTTTCCGCATGCAGAGGAGCCGCCGAGCCTGAGAAACTCGCTGACTGTCACAAGAGTCATTCTGAGACGTGGCGGCTAAGCACAAACCATCTTTTTTTTCTTGTTTGGGGAGCAAAATGTAAATGTATTGTTGATCATAATAATAATAATGGATAAATAAACACTTTATTGATCTCCAGGTGAAATCCGCATTTACAGTGTACCAGTAAACCAGTGTAATAAAGGGCTGTTCTAAACGATAGCATAAAAAGAGATAAAAGTATGGTATAAAAATAAATAGAAATAAAAAACAACAAAAATATATATGTGTATGTGTATATTTATACATGACAGTGTGGCATATATAATGACAGTGTGTGTCATACAGTTGTGCAAAATGGGGTAGTTTGTACACACTTAAAGAGTGAGAGAGAGATTGTCAAGAAAAGAAAGCTATTATTTGACAGATGAATAGGTTGCTGGTTAGATTCCCACCCAGGGCCCCTGTGATTGGATGTGAGTGCAGCCTTCATCCTCTTCACCAGTTGGTGCTGCTCATTCCACTCAAAGTTTGCAATGTACTAATTTAATGAAGAAATAAACACATCAATTAAACATGTGGGTATATTTCCCTGCAGTTATTTTATGCCACCTTGTTTGCCTCATCAGTACCATCAATTTATGATATTTTTTTTCCTCTTCCTGAGCCACAAGTCTGATTGTTTTTTTCCTGTTGCAGCCGGACGTCTAAATCAGACTGAAGCAGCGCACTTGGCTCGCTGTGTTTTTTATTTTTTATTTTGCTGGTGGAGATCCGACAAGGGTTGGGTGGTGGTGTGTGTGTGTGTGTGTGTGTGTGTGTGTGTGTGTGTGTGTGTGTGTGTGTGTGTGTGTGTGTGTGTGTTGGAGGGAGGGGGTGTTGTTTTGGGGGGGTGAAAACTCAAAGCGTTGTGATTTGGCCGGCGTGCAGGAGGAGACGCCCGTTTGGGATAATTGCTTGGAAATGTGCTTATGTGGAGGAGCCTGAGGCAACCAAGACAAGCAGCCACATAATAACACAGTGGAGGAGGGGCGGGGGGGGTAGGAGGAGGGGGAGGTGGAGGGAAGTGGGGGGGGTGGGGGGGTGCAGAGCTTATGCAGGAAACAGTCATTTCTGCATGGACGCTTACGCTGCATAACTGTGCATTTTTATTGGGGATCCTGCTGAAGAACCACAGACACACACACATATACACACACCACCTCCACCACCACCACCACCACCACCACCACACTAGTTCTCCACCCACTTTTTTCTCTTCTCCACTTTTGTTGCATTTGTGAGTCTAGTTTTAAAAACAAAAACTTCCAGACTCTCTTGGCCCCCGCGATGATGTCATCGCGGTCGCATTATTTTTTTTATTATTTATATTATTTGCATTACAATCTATGTTATTATATAAGTGTCCCGTCGGCAGGTGGTCATAAATACACTAGTAGTTAAATATATAAATTCATTTACACATACACACATTTTGGCCCCACTGTGTGTTTGAGTTTGACTCCCCTGGTCTACAGTATATAGTGACTACATAGTGACAGTAGGGGGCGATGGAGGACACACCCCAGTGTCAGGTTATGGCTCCCCTTACTGTTTTTTTATTTTTTTATTTCTATTTTAAATTTTTATTTTTTTGTCTTCGTCCGTGCACATGCGGTGCAGTGTTGCGCAGTGTGTGTGTGTGTGCGTGTGCGTTTGCGTGTGCGTGTGCATGCGTGTGCGTGTGCGTGAGTGCGTGTGTGCGTGCGTGCGCGCGCGCCACCATGTGGTGAGTTTCGTTCTACAGCTTTGGGTGATTACTCGCATAATGAACCGCCGCCGCCGCTGCTGCTGCTGCTGCTGCCGCTGCTGCCGCTGCTGCTGCTGCTGCTGCTGCTGCTGCTGCTGCTTCTCAGGTTGCTGCTGCTGCTCAAGCTGCCGTTTCCCCGAGGGAGCCAGGGCTGCATTATGAAGATATCATTCAGCCTCAGCAACTCCTGTGTCCTCACATAACCAGCGTAGCTCCTCACAAGACATCTGATAAATTCTGCATGAAATTAAATCCAACACTTAGTGGGCCAAGATGGTTCTGGCCATTTCTGGAGATTTAACAGTTTATATCTGAGGGAGCAGCAGGCGGCGGAGGTTTTCTTTTTCTTTTTCTTTGTCTGTCTGTGTTTGTGTGTGTGTGTTTTTTGGGTTTTTTTAAATCACTCCATGGAGCAGGGCTGCTCTTCCTCTTACAAGGCTGCATCTGCTGCCCTGCTATTATCTTTTTTCCAACTTAACCACTTCTGACCTTGTGGCTCCTGTTTTATCAAGTGTGTTTGTGTTGAAAAGGAATTTTTTCATGCTTCCCTCCCTTCAATTCTAAGCCTTTTGTCCGTCTACACCACCTTCTCCCAACACACACACACACACACACGCATGCACATACACACCACTGATCCACCTGCCACTCCACCACCACTCGCCTGGCGAATTTCTCTATGTACATATACATATATACGTATGTCCTTTTGCTCTCCTGGATCCCTGGTGTATCACCTTCAGTCAGCTGTGCTATAATGTTCACACACACACACACACATTTTCTGAATATTCTAACGTTAGCTTCTTCTCCTAGCAGAGCCGCAGCATAGCACCCTCTGTTGACCAGCTAATGGAATATCTTCAGAGTGACTCGAGCCGTTCAGCTGAGAGAAGAGAAAAAATGTGTGTGCGTGTGTGTGTGTGTGTGTGTGTGTGTGTGTGTGTATGTGTATGTGTATGTGTATGTGTGTGTGTGTGTGTGTGTGTGTGTGTGTGTGTGTGTGTGTGTGTGTGTGTGTGCGCCCGCGTGAACATTGTAGCACAGCTGACAGAAGGTGATTAAGGATACACCAGGGATCCAGGAGAGCAAAAGGACACGAACATTGCTCAGTGTGTGTCAGTGTGTGTGTGTGTGTGTTAAGCAGAGGACACGGCAGACACAGTTTGTCTCCCACAGTTACAGGCATCCTTTTAAAACTATCAAAGTGACTCTCAAAACTCCTCAAAGTGAAACTGTTATGTTTTATTTTATTTTTTATGATTATTGCCACAGAAGTTATTTGGCTCAACCTCTGGAGATTCAGCGGCTTCTCCTCATTTATGATAGTAGTTAGTTCCCTTCCTGTCCCTTCTGATGTTTCTCTGACAGAGTGGTTCTGATGTGTTTCGGTTCTTCTTCATCATCATTCAGCTCCTCGTCTCTTCATTTTCTCCACTGGCACAAACGCCTGCATCCAGAATGCACCTGCGGAGAGAACATTTGTAGTGTCTTAAGAAGAAAACACTGTCAGCGTCTGACCGGGACGGACGGTTGTGAGGGCTGCTGCTGCTGCTGCTGCTGCTGCTGCTGCTGCTGCTGCTGCTGCTGCTCCGAGTTCAGCCTGCTGCAGTGTTTTCCACTGCTGCTGCTCCATCTCCCCATGCATGTGTTTTTTATTCAGAAATCCATCAGCGCCATAAATAAAGCCACCTGCTAAGTCTTGCTAACAGCAGCCGCTGTTCTCAGGTTACAATGTGTTTTATGGCTTTTCTCTAATTATTCCACCATGTGTGGAGTCGGTCGGCCTGCGAGGGGCCATAGCTGCTGCTGCTGCTGCTGCTTCAGTCCAACAGCATCATGAGTCTCCGGTCTGTCAGTGGAGGCCACAGAGATGGAGAGATGGTCCATCCTGAGCTCCCAAGTCTGCTGTTCATACAGCATGTGCTCTGGAAATCAGCACTTTTTATATTAATTAAAACAAATATAGAGATTAAATAGAGTAAGAAAGGAAAAAACAAGATATTTATCTTATGAACAGCTGGATTATTTACAGTTATCTATGTAATAAAAATCCAACAAAGCGTCAGAAGCAGAAGGCTGTAAACGTACTGTTTTTCCTCTCTCTTTTTTGAGATCCCTGAAGTTTTTATGTCTGAGTGACTGTGAGAAGATCCTCCACTGGAGCCCAGGCTGAAAGTAGCTGCAGTAGAAGGAGAATCAAACAGAAATGTGCTTCCAGGACCTGCAGCGGGTTGTTACCAGCTGAACAACCGAGCCAGTCCTGAGCCAGCTTCCTCCAACACGGCTCCACTCCAGTTCTCTTCCATCATCTCTCCTCCTCCTCTTTCTTCTCCTCCTACTCCTCCTTCTCCTCTTTTTCTCCTCCTGTCTCCTGCTCTTCATACTTATGCAGCTAATTAATTGTCAGAAAGTTCCGCCTGCCGTCGCTGCCACTGCGGCTCTTTGCTTTTCCCATTTTTTCCCCTCCGTAAACGGCCGCCATCCCAAACATTTAGTAAAAGCAGCATCTGCTGGTTTCCTGGCTGCTTTGTGACGCTGTCATCGGTCCCAGCGTGCCGGCCCATTAGCACAGCATTTATTATCTTCTTCTTGTTGCTGTTGTTGCTGCAGCTCTGCTCGTCTGCCATCACGGGCGGCAAAAAGTTCAGTTTTTCCTTGAAAGGAGGCTTTGCGAAAAAAACAAACACGGCGTTCGGAGTGGGAACCTGCAGGAGGAGGAAAAGAAAGAAAAGAACAGAAAGAAAAGAAAAGAGCAGCGCAGCAGTGTTTGTTTGTCTCGGAGGGTTTGGATGCCACAGATCGATGTGCTTCTCCTGGTTGTGTGCCGTTTAACTCAGCTGTTGCAACGCGCGCGCACACACACACACACACACACACACACACACACACGTTCCTATCTCTTTTGAACTTGAGGTTGATTTACAAAGTGACTTCAAGCAGAAGTATTGTGGGTTTTTTAATTATTTGATTTTCTTTTTCTTTTTTGCTGATGATGTAACTAACTAACACACACACACACACACACATATACACAATTACATGGTGGCCGTGTGTGTGTGTGTGTGTGTGTGTGTGTGTGTGTGGTTGTTGTTCCAATATTGGTCCAGTTTGAGGTGAAATCAGCAGGCTGTGGTGTGAACTAAGGGAACTAAGAGAGGAGGAGTTCATCACGAGAGGTGCTGCTGCTTCAGTCTTCCTCATTAACTTTCCTCTTCCTCTCTGCAGACCTGAAGAAGTCCTTCGAGCAGGAGCCCCTGGGGAAGGAGGTCTCTCTGGAGCAGGAGGTGCTGCTGCAGTGTCGCCCCCCGGAGGGGATACCGGCTGCCGAGGTACGTTCAGCATCGCCGCTTCCACGCCCAAGCACAGAGAGGTGTCCAGATTTAACGGCCGGGGGAAGGAGGAAGGGAACCCGTTAGACACATTTAAGAGCTGAAAAAGTGGGTTTTTCATATTATTGCTCCTTTGATCAACACAAGTTGCTTATTTTTGGAGTCTAAAGTGCCGCAGTTGCCGCCTCGATGTTAAAACCAAGAAAAACACAGATCATCCCATAAAATCAACATTTACTTCTGCGCAGTTTCACATTTTCCCAAGTTGTTGCGACACGCTTTGACAAGTTTCAGCATCGTTTCACCACACACACACACACACACACACACACAGTTGTGGCGGTAATGCGGACGGTCCGCAGGTTGCAGTGAGAGTCGAGTCTAGAAAGACGAGAAAAGATCCAAAGGTTGCAGTCGGACTGGATGGTCCTCTGAGAGCCTGTGTGAGTCGCGACCACGTTACCAAACTTTGCGACGGCGGAAGCTTCTTCTTAAACTCACACTTGGCTCGGCACTCGCTCGCTCTCGCACTGCACCTGAGCTCTTCAGGAAATAATGAGGCCCATAAATGAAAGCGGGGCGTCAGAATCAGTGTGGGTGGAGGTGGAAGAGACGTCGGCTCTGCTCCTCGTTAGACCACAGCAACACACCGAGCTTCGACGGAGCTTTAACGGAGCCACATGATAAGTGAGTGCGACGTTCCCAAAGTCTGACTGGCTGCTCAATAATGCTTCATGAAGGTGAGCGAGTGTCATGACTCTTCCCGTGAAGTCATATCTGTTGAAGCTCATCGGCTCCCCTGCTGGCCACAGAGGAGAACATCGTCCAACGTTCACATTCTGACACTTTGATTTCTTCTTCTTCTTCTTCTTCTACTCCTTCTTCTTCTTCTTCTTCTTCTTCCTCTTCTTCTTGTTCTTCTCTCTGTTCAGAGTTTCCTCACGAACAGATAAAATAACATCATTTCATTTTGCCGCTCACTAAAGGAGCAGGACACCGGCGCGAGTTTCACTGCCGTCAGTTTGATAGTGTTCTTCATTTTCCCCTCAGTGGAGAGAGAGAGAGAGAGAGAGAGAGAGAGAGAGATAGAGACCAACTCCTGGTCCTCACGTGCACTCTGAGGGAGAGTGTCTACGATGAAGACTGGAGGGGAACGGGGAAGATGGATTTTTTTTTTGCAACAACACTTTGCCAATCAGCCCATTATGGAAAACCTCTTTGAGGAATTAAACCGCACACAAGGTGTTTTGTTGGAAGCTAAAAGGCAGCCTTTAACGTGGCTCACCACAACATCTGCTGCTGCTCCAGCTCCCCCTATTTTTTTTTAGTTTTTGCCATTTCTCTGTGCGAGCGTTGATGGATTTTTCCGACGGCTGCTGCTGGCCTGCAGAGGTCGAGGTCAAACTGACCTCAGATTGCAAAGGAAAATGTGTGTGAAGCGCCCGCCGCTGCTCTATTACTTCCTCCTCACTTTGCTCTGACAGCGGCGCTGCCGACATCTCTCCGTCTCGTCTCTGCCCGCCGGCTCCTTTTTTTTCCTCCGCCGCCCTCTCACTCGTCCGCTCTCACTCTTTCAATCCTAAATTCCCCAGAGACGCAATTTGAGGCATTGTGAAATCCTTGAGAAACATCTTAAATCTCTGCCGGCTGTGATCAAAAGCTTTTAAGGGCTGATGGAAAGCTATTGGATTGGACCGAGTGGGTTCAGCAGTTCAACAGCCCAGTGCCAGTGCAACAGGCAGCGCTCACTTTCCATGAACAGCCTTTCCTTTTGATTTCAGACTGCTCTGCATTTTTTTCTCTCTTTTTTATTTCTAATACGCGTTCATGCTGTGTCCCCTCCCCTGCTGAGATCAGACAAAATGGTTAAAAAATAAAATGTCCTGGTTACACGCAAAAATTTCTTCCGCTAAAATCAGCCGGCTGGGTGAACATCACTTCAGTGTTAACAGGTTAACAGTTTTGCACAGTGTGGTCACATTTTCTGGGATGATGATGATGGTGAAGGTGATGATGAGGGTGATGATGGGGGTGATGAAGCTAAAAAAGCTAAAAATACACAAGCAGGAGAAGAAGAAGAAGATAAAGATAAAGATGATAATGATGATGATGGAGTCCTCCATTACCGGCTGTGCAGCAGACACCTCCGCCCCCTGCTCTCTGCCACCTTAGTTTGTAATTGTGAAAGGAGTCGCCGCAGCGTGTTTTATACAGTAATTGTTGACTGAAGTGAGAGCGTTAACAGGCGTCTTGCTGTGCAGGAATCAGCATAATTCACCTCTCTCTCTCACTCTCTCTCTCACTCTCTCTCTCTCTCTCTCACTCTCTCTCTCTCACTCGCTCTCTCTCTCACTCTCTCTCACTATCTCTCTCTCCCCCCCTCTCGTCTCTTTTTTAAACATCTAATGTGTTGACGTGAAGCTTTTTTTTTTTCTTCTGATCAGACTTCAGTTGCAGTGGTTTGGCAGTGAGAGTGTCAGTGGAGGAGCAGTGACCCCACAAGCCTTAGCATGGCATAGCAGGTGTGTGCGTGTGTGTGTGTGTGTTCTAGGGGCAGACACGTGGACGGGCCTGTCACCGCACACTGATGTGTTTATTTCACTGCAGCTGCGGCCGTCACTCACACACAGGGACACACAAACACACAAACAGCCGTAACACCAATATATCACACACATACACACACACAGAGTCAGACAGTAACTGGATCCGTGTCCTGCCACATTCCTGAGCTCCATCCAAACCCTCAGCTGGTCCATCACATGGCGCAAAAAAATAACAACTCGCACGTTTACAGAGTGACTGAGAGCAAAGTTGAACATCCAAAACACACAAACGTGTTGGTAGCCACGCCATCATTCATTGGCATCATCACACACTGGGTTCTCTCCATGTTCTCCCTGTGTCTGCTGCCTTCTCTCCAGGTTCTCCAGCTTCCTCCCACACTCCAAAAACATGCATGTGAGGTGAATTGGAAACTCTTGATTGTCCATAGGTGTGTGTGTGTGTGTGTGTGTGTGTGAGTGTGAATGGTTGTGTGTCTCTATGTGGCCCTAATAAAGTGGCCACTGGTCCAGGGTGTCACTCTGCCTTCACCCTATGACAGCTGGGAGAGGCACCAGCAGACCCCTGACACGCTGAGAGCAGGAGGAAGAGGGGATTGAAGATGGATGGATGGTTTATTAACAGCAGCACTTTTCTGCTTCTGAAATGAAATTTTAAAGACTGAAGATTGGTTTAATGAGCCTCAACGAGCCGCGTTAATGAGACGGGTTTCTTGTGGGAGTGATGAGTCCAGTGAGGACGGAGGAGCGTCAGCCACGATGCAACGTGAAGCGTTCCGTCTCCTGAGAGCATTGTGGTGCAGTTTGGAACTTCTTGCTTTCTGATGGAAGAAAAAATAAACCCCAGACATTAACGAGGTGCTGAAGTAAGACCTTTCTGGAACATGGCACAGGTTGCATCAGGCCGACCAACTTCCATCTGCTGCTGCTGCTGCTGCTGCAGGACACCAGGCACCAGCACCATCACAGAGCACCAACTGACCAAAGATGCCGTGTACCGATGGAGTTTAGTCCCTTTTTTTTGTTTTGTTTTGTTGTGTTCTTTAAACTTACCCTTTGAATTATGAATTGAGAATGAAGAATTTAGTGGCAAACGTTCCTGCGTCTCCTGAGGATGGGCTGCGGGAACACGGAGCCCGTGTCGAGTTGCTGGGAGGCAGCGTGTCGTGTGATCACGACTACATTATTTAAAAGTCGCCCTCTTGTTGTTGTTGCCGTTCCAGTCGATGCTTTTTGCCAAAAGACAATTTTAATAATGCTTTCCGGTATTTTTATTGTAAAAGCAGCTCGATGGGGCAGTGGGGGTGGTGTGTGTGTGTGTGTGTGTGTGTGTGTGTGTGTGTGTGTGTGTGTGTGTGTGTGTGTGTGTGTGTGTGTGTGTGTGTGTGTGTGTGTGTGTGCGCATCCGCACTGTGGTATCAATATCGAACAGATTCTATTTTTTTTATCCAGGAAGTGATTCTCTTCTCTTCCCATCCTGCTTTGATGTCCACCTCCACCACCCGCATGACTGCTGGTATCAGTGATGCTGGCCACCAATCAACTGGTGTCCAGTGACAGCAGGTTCTTTTGCTGTGTTACAATGACGTAGTGTTGTGGTCCTGAAGGTTGGTCCTGGTCTCCAGATTCTTTATAAGGATCTCGGTCTCGTCTCAGATTCTGAGGCCTTTTTTACTGGGTCTGGTCTCGGTCTCGGACTGGGAGGACTGGGGATTTTTGATCCAGTGACTGGGTGGATAGTCAGCCAACACTGTCATGACACGATAATAACAGAAAAGAATCCAGCTGCTGCCTTGTTTAATTAATTTTCTTTGATGTATCCAGTCTTGTTCTGGTCTTGGTCTCGATGCTCTCTAGTCTCGATGAGGTCTTGGTCTCGGTTGGTGCCGTCTTGACTGCAACACTACAGTGACGAGGTTTCGCGTCCATGCGTCCTCCTCCTCCTTTGTGGCATCCAGACATCTAAAGGTTAAAACAAAAACTACAGAATGGCGCCACCTCCAGGTCCTGAGTCGGGCACAGCAACAGTGGATGCAAATGCACACAAACACGGCTTGAATTGGAGCCTTCTTATAAAGGATCTGTTTAAATCAGGACGATGATGATGATGATGATGAACACCAGTGGGTTGATATTTTATTTATACCGCAGTTATTTTAATAATAATAATAACTAGTGGTGGTGTGCTTGCTGTTGGCAGTAGTAACGCTGAGAAAATGAGTCTTTTCATGATGAAATGTGGTCGTTACATCATCCAGTTCTGCAAGACTTGGACTATTTGTGGTCTGCAAATGTCACCACACCTCTCCTTCTCTCTCTCTCTCTCTCTCTCTCTCTCTCTCTCAGTCTTTCTCTCCCTCCCTCTCTCTCTCTCTCTCTCTCGCACACACACAGACTGAATTTGGCCTCTAACGTCCCTCGCAGTGACCGTCAGTGTCTTTTATGTGTGTGTGTGTGTGTGTGTGTGTGTGTGTGTGTGTGTGTGTGTGTTTGTGTGTGTGTGCGCGTGCCAGTGACTTTGAGCGTGGAATGGCTCCAGACATCACTGCGAGCGCGTTGATGTGTATGTGTGAGGAGTGTTTGCGAACACTAGCGTGCGCCAGCGACTGGCTGTGATGCAAATGGCAGCAGACTTTCCTGTCAACAGTCGTCAGCGTTGGTGAGGCCATAAGGCTGATAGCTCCCTCACACTGTCCCGCAGCACGGCCTACTGTACACACACACACACACACACACACACTAGATTACATTCCCGGGAGTCACTCTTGTTAATGTGTCACATGAAGACGTTTACCAGCAGAATGTATCTGGAGGTCAGAGCAGCGTTGGAGCTTCACTGGACTCTGAAGGTGACAGTGTGTCGAAACGATTCCTCGTCTCTCCACTGGAGTGTGGAGACGCACTCTGATGTGTTATATTGTGTAAAATGCTTCCAGGGACCCACAACTGTGTGTGAGGCAACAACAAGATGAACAGTGTGAACGAGTGTTGGCCAAAACTAGTTGTTGCATTAAAACAAACGGGTCGTACACTGGGGAATCCATCCATCCATCCATCCATCCATTTATCCATCCATCCATCCATCCATCCATCCATTTATCCGTACATCCATCCATGCATCCATCCATTTATCCATCCATCCATTTATCCGTACATCCATCCATACATCCATCCATTTATCCATCCATCCATCCATCCATCCATCCATTTATCCGTACATCCATCCATACATCCATCCATTTATCCGTCCGTCCGGTCATCCGTTCATCCATCTTTCCATCCATCCATCTGTCCATCCGCTTCTCCTGCTCTGGAGTTTCAGTCACGTGTTAGAGAGAACCTGAGCCCAGTGAGTGATTCACCGAGTCCCGCAATCACAGTTTTTTCTCTCAGACGTTCAAATAAAGTTGACCCAGAAACCTTGAGCTTTCTTTTCTTTCTTTTTTTTGACGAAATGTGAAATCCAAGATTCCAGGTTCGGCTCCATTTGTTGAGTTTGAGAAAAGCTGCAGCGAGTGCTTGGCCTGCCATCGTAGACCCGGTTCACCCATTCAGTGACTCAGTGATTCAGTGATTCACACCGACTCTACCAGGTCCCTGTCACACAGCGCCACAAGTCGGAAAATAAAAGACTGGCAGAAACATCCTTGCTCTTCAATCTCCTACTGCGCTCTCCTCCACCTGTTGGTGTGTGTCTGTGCTCCTGTGCAAACACACGCACACACACAAAAAAAACAATTTCTGTAATGCTGCTTCCTCAATAGAGCCTTACCTTAATCCTGTGTGAGCGAGTGCTAAACCCCGCGGCTCATCTCCCATCACTCTGCCTCCTCCGCCCTCCACCTCCGTCACCACCATCAGTGTAATCCTCAGATTAGCAGCAATCGTCTCCCGTTCTCACTGCCCAGGTAAAGCAGCAGCGGAGCAGCAACAGTCGCTCTATCACTGCGGACTGATCTACAAATGGGGAGTCTAAGCCGCCGGGTGTGTGTGTGTGTGTGGGAGGGGGAGGCGAGGGGTTTGTTGGGATGGTTGTTTGTTTTTGATGGAGGGTGGAGACAGTTGGTGGTGAAATGGAGGGAGGTTTGGATCTTTCTTTCAATGATGAACCACGATTAGGAGGTTTTTCCGCTGTGTTGAACCACGTCCCCCCCAAAAATCTCACACTTGGTGTTCCACGTTATTGCGCCACCATCTGGAATCCTGCACTCATGAGTCTGGGCTGTAGTGCCTCCCAGCAGTCTCAGGGCCCGTTTACACCAAGACAGATTTCTCTGAAAACGGTCAAATATAAAAAATGAAAAATAGTATAAAAATCAAGAGCAATCCGAATCAAAATACTTAAAAACAAGAATATAAACAAGAGCAAAAATGCACACAGTTAAATAAAGATCTGAAATTAGCTTTGCTAAATAATAAATTCTAAATTTGTATTTTTGGCCTGTTTTTACTGTGCCAACAATGAACTGCAGCCAAGATGTGAAGTTTTTCGCTCCAAACGATCCTACAGGGGGAGCAAACGCTTCTCTCTTGTTCTCAATGTTAAGACTGAAACAGGATTTTTTATTTTTTTTCTTTTCTGTCTCGATTTGTCCCCAGAGACTTTTTGTCCAGTCGTCAGCCAGGACTCGGTCAAGTCTCACTCTGAAGCCGGCAAAGCATGTGTGTCGTTACAAATACTGTGCCGCTCTCAGACAGACGTCTCTATAGAAGTGGCTTCTCTTTCATGGCTCTGTCGCCGCCTGTTTGTAGGACAGATGCTCAGCTCGCCCATCATAGCAGGGAACCGTTTCTTAAAAAAACAGAGAAAAAAAAATGCCGGGAACCGTTTTTGTTGTTTTTTTTTTTGCCTTGGCTTCCCCATCAAGTGGGAAAAGTTGTTCTATTTTCTGCCGACTGCAAACGCTTGAAGTCTCACAGCCCATTGGCTGGCTGGCTGTCGGCGCCGTTTGGAGAAACCATCAATCAGAAGTCAGAGAGGGAAGCTTCTCATTACCTCCACTTAAACACCACCCCCACCCACCACCATCACCACCACCTCTCCTGTCTTTGCAATTATACACAATGAAATTTAAGTAGAACTATTAAGGGTCAAATTATGAGATAAAAATGGTTAATGGCAAATAATGTTTTTCTGCCCAATAATTTTGGAATCATTTTTTTTTGTCTAATTGAAAGATTGTCTTCACCAACGAAGCATAGGTTTAGCATCAATTTTAGCAGAAGGCTGTAAACAGAGGGCTAAACACACCTGTGATGACCAACTCTTGATGGTGCAGTGTTGTTATGTTGTTCAGTTAATTCCAGGCGCTGCTGTTTGTTGGAAGGAGAAGCCAGGATGATTGTTTAGGAAAATTTAGAAATAGATCCTCGGTTCCTTCCACAAACAGATTCCAGTATTTTTAGTTTGAGATCCACCAGCTGTGTTTTGTCTCCACGCTGGCATGACTGTATTTCCCCCTCAGAAACAGACTCAGGCTGGTGGACTGAGCTGCAGTTCCATTGCGTGTTTCCTCTGCTGAGGGGCGAGTGGCTTCTTGACTCCCGAGAAAGAGGCTCAGAGATAAAGACCGTTGGCGTCGACACTGGATGGTTCAATGTGTCACTGTTGAAATGTTGATGCCTTCTTCTTTCTTCTTCTTCTGTGACATGTGGACTTTTAACAGTGCATTGTGTGCAGTGACAGAGGGGGAACTATTTTTTAGCGACGTGCTTGTGTAAAAAACAACAAGAAAATTATTTATTTATTTATTTAGTTTGATTGATTGAATGGAAATGAGAGTGGCAAATAAATGTTTTTTTTCAAAAATCAAAAAATCTTCTTCTTCTTCTTCTTCTTCTTCTTCTTCTTCTTCTTCTTCTTTCTCTGTCTTCTTCTTCTTCTTTCTCTGTCTTGCCTCATTTCAACATTGGATTTGTTGACTGTTTTCCACACTTTTTATTTAGTCTCATCCCGAAGTAAAACTTCAGGACGGTTTCTCTTTGCGTCTGCTTCCTTCAGGCCTTCCATCTCCCATTGATGTCTGTCTCTTTCATATTCCTCACATTTTTTTCCCCTCTTTCGACTGCGGCTCAGGTTTTGTTTCTCCCTGCTGGTCTTATTGTCTCCCTCATCTCTTGCTGTCACCGTGGCTGCCTCTCTCACTCCTCCTCCTCCTCCTCCTGTCTTTTCTCGACACAGTTTGGTAGACAAAGTCGTGGATTGATGGTGACATGGCTGCGTTGTCAGGCAGCAGCGGCCCTTCGGCGCTGCTGACAGTGTTGTCACGGATGAATGAAGGAGCTGTTTTGACACGAGGTGCCACCGTGTCAAACAACCATCTCTGTGCTCTTCTTGTCAACTTTAAGAGCTTGTTGGGAGGTTGTTGGTTTTTTTTTTTTCAAAGTCATGTTTGTTCGTGTGTGTGTGTGTGTGTGTGTGTGTGTGTGTGTGTGTGTGTGTGTGTGTGTGTGTGTGTGTGTGTGTGAATATTGGAAATATATCTATATATATACACACATATAAAGACAAACAGTCTGTTTCCACAATAAATTCCTCATCCTGCCACCAGCCTTGGGAAACATTAGAGGCTTGATGATGGAGTTGGAACCTGTAGATGGTCCTCCAGGCGGGAGATGATATGAGCTCAAAGCCTCGGGACGGTAAATTCCTCATCTAGGGGGTTAAGATTTAAAAAGTTTAATAAGCTTTGAATTATTGCTGAGCATTAATTGCTTTTTTACTCTTGCATAACTTCTCTGTTAAATAATCTGCAGCGAGTCGGTAAAGCAGGTCACCGCCAGCCAGCCAGTCATCCATCCAGTCAGTCAGTGCAGAACTGGTTGGGAAGCCGTCTACTGGCAGCCTGATGAAAGTATGGCTCCTGGGAAGTTGGTGTCAGTATTGATGCGGCGCTGATTTCACCAGCACAATTATTAATATGGATATTAATAAGTCTCTCTCTCTGAGATATTGGGCCGTGGGCTGCTGGAATGCGACCTTGCCACAACCGTGGAGGTTGTGTTGGAAGCGTCACTTATATTTGCGAATGAATGCTTCGTGGACCTTCTTCACAGGGCGGCGATGGGGCGGCTTAGCTAGCGGGTAGCATGGCGGATCACGGAGCAGCGCTCTGCAAATCTGAGCTCCATCCCTCCACTTTCCTTCAATCCGACGGACACAAAATGTCAACACACACAAAAAGGATCCAAACAAAGGGCTCAGTGACTGACAGCCGCTGCTGAGCTAACGCTAGCTGGCAAAAAGCTGCATGCACGACATGCATGCACGCAACATGCAAAACTCCCATTGACACAGTGAGTTAACATGACGAGCGCTGCACACACAGCAACTCTTCCAAGTCAATCCAGCAGTTGTTGTTTTCAGTGCTGTGTTTCACTGGAGAATACAGCAGTGAAATCCAAAGTTTGTCCTCCAAGGTTGGGATTTCATGAGAAAAAGTGTTCAATGTTGACTCTGACGCGTTGGAATCCAACTCAGCCAAAAGTGGCAACTATGGACTGAACATTGATTCTGAACTTGCAGTTTCGTTGGACACAATGTCCATTTCTTTATCTATTAATTCATCATTGTTTAACGGCAATGAAGCCACTTCGCTTTGGGTAGCCACTCACACAGAGGAGGCTGCCATGCTGCTTTTTATTGTTTTATTCTTATTTATTTTTTGTTTCTTAGTTGTTGGAGTTTTTTCAGACTCACATGCACACACGACTGCCTGCTGCCACAGTTTGTTCTGAGAAATTGCCTGCAGTTCCTAAAATCAATGTTTTTTGTTGTTTGTTTCATCACTGTTGTTCCCGTCACTCTATGTTTTCCCTCTTAACACGAATGCGTGAACAAAAAAAAAGTAGCAGAACCGTGACGAGCAGGGAGGCCTGGGCCAGTTGGGCCAGTGGTGCTGACCCGGCTAATAACACCAGAGCTGATTGTTACTGGCTGGTTTTAATAACGCTGGAGAGTCAATTAGAAGGATTAGCGCGGCCCCAATCAGCTCAGCCTCTTCACGCTCTAATGATTCTGGAGAGTCGACTCCTACACTGCGCTGCACGCCAGATGCAACATGAACACACACACACACACACACACACACACACACACACACACACATGCACGCACTGAGTTTGCGTAAATGCCTGTGCATGTACAATTATCTGTCATAAAACTCCTGATGGCTTTAGCGTGCATGTGTGTAACTGGCACAGCCAACGCTGCTAATTGAATTTGGGGGTTCGCCAGATGTGTGTTTTATAGACGAGGCTCTTCTGTCAGTTCTGTGTCCAACCGGGTGTTCTGGCCTCCATCAGAATCTTCACACCTCCAGGTTCAGGTTCTCTGTGGCCCACTGGGAACTTGGACCAGCGGCAGCTTCCGCTCGGCTTCAGGCCAAGAGGCATCGTGACGTTCAGAGAGCTTAGTGTTGGTCGTAGCCAGCGGTGGTCCCACTTCCTGTTGACCCCTGACCCCTGCCATCAACAAGGCATTTCCGCCATACAACTGCTGCTTTCCCCCCCTTTTCTTTTTTATTTTATATCTTATTTTACGTGGCAACACGGCGGTGCAGTGCTCAGATTAACACTGTCGTCTCACTGCGAGAAGGTTGTGGGTTCGATTCCCGGGGTCTTCTGGGGTATTTCTGTGTGGTAGTTTGCATGTTCTCCCTGTGTCTGCTGGGTTCTCGCCATGTTCTCCATGTGTCTGGTGTCACCCTGCCTTCACCCTATGACAGCTGGGAGAGGCCCCAGCAGATCCCTGACACCCTGAGAGCAGATGGAAGATGGGGTTGAATATGGATGGATGGATATATGGATGGATTTTATGTTATGATTTTTCGGACTGTGCTCTGTGGAGAACCCTGCTGGTGTTACCGCTGCCGACGTTCAGCAGGAAACGCGGAAACTTTCACCTTCCCGAGGAGCAACAGACAGAAACTGACGTCCAGGAGCTGCTGGGAGCTTCTGCAGTGCTGACCTCCAGCCAGTCGCAGGACTGCTCCATAATTTAACAAGCTGTCAATCAATCCTGACACTGACTCACAGCAAAGAGGGAGAGGGGGTCAGGGGGGGTTGAAGTCCTCTGCATGAAGTGGCCCTGAAAGCAGCTGTTCTCTCCTCCAGTCTGGAGCTTTACATTGATGTTGTCATTTCAGCCACGCCGGACGTCAATGTGGCTGCACGATTTGTCTGTGTGTGTGTGTGTGTGTGTGTGTGTGTGTGTGTGTGTGTGTGTGTGTGTGTAACTAAAAAGAATTCTGTCCCCAAGAAGTTTAAATTATTGCAGGGTATGAATTAATTTTTTCCGAGTTGGCTGTTAAATGTCTGTTACGCTTCAAATAAGTAAAGGAACAAATCGAGCACATTTCTCACTTCCCTCCCCTCCCCTCCCCTCCTCTCTCTCTCTCTGCTGCCCGCTCGTTTTGCAAAGGCTTTCATCAATTTCATCATATCTTACCGGGCCTCCGTCTCTAATCTGCGGCGCTGGCGAAGAAGCAGCCAGAACAAATAACGGCTCCTGACACGGAGGCCTGGAAGATTAGTCGGGATCGCTGGTCGAGCTCAGGGAGCTGAGGGAGAGGGAGAGAGAGAGAGAGAGGGGGAGAGAGAGAGAGAGAGAGAGAGGCTTGATCTCGTCATTTCCCCACTTTCTGTTCCTCCGTCACAAGTGCAAAGTGTTTCCCCAGAGCTGCTGTTGGTTGTTAGTAGGCCACTCAGTGTCTGTCAGCCTGGACCTCCACCCCCCCCCCCCACCCCCAAACCCTCACATCACCCCATACCCTCCCCTCCCCCTCCTCACCCCTGTAAGTTTTCAGCTTGGGGTCCCATTTTTAGCGCTTTGACCCCAAACTGTCGTCTCTGTTTGTGTTTGTGGGTTGAATTTTTCTCCTCCGTCGAACATCGCGCCGCAAGACGTCACCCAGCAACTGTGACGTCACTCAGCACAACCGTAGAGTCAAAGGTCTCGTTCTCAGTGGATGTTCATGCAGCTTCATGGCTCATTTTTCCTCAACCGACCTGTATTCATCCGTCTATCCACTCTCACCTGCTCACTCGTCTTCCGGTGACAAAGCTGGGACGTCAATGCAGTTTTTTTGCACCAGAAACGTTAGTTATTTCCACTGTGTTAGTGTTTGGAAGAAGCTTGTCACTGAAAGTCGGCCTCTCATTTTGAGTGAACTGTGCCATTGATATGGCCCATGAAGAATAGCTGCTTTTACACAACAACCCGTCTTGCACCATGACAGATCTTAACAAAGTTGAAAGAAACAAACAAGCATTTGTTTTAAAACTCTGGTCTCTTCTGGACTTTTCCGCCTCCTCTTCCCGTTCACATGGATCACACAACATTCCCACCCCTCATTCCCACACCATCCCTTTGTGGAAGAGGCACTCCACCTCACTCCTCCTCACTCCACCTTACTCCACCTCACTCCTCCTCAATCCTCATCACTCTGCCTCACTCCTCATCACTCCTCATCACTCCTCCTCACTCCACCTTACTCCACCTCACTCCTCCTCAGTCCTCATCACTCTGCCTCACTCCTTCTCACTCCACCATACTCCTCCTCACTTCTCCTCAGTGCTCCCTCAGCCTTCTACATTATGCACCAGTGTTTGGTAGCGCTGCTAGCCGGAGATACTGATGGATTTTTCTGCCTCTCGCTTGTGAACAAGCACACATTTCAAGCTTGAACACCACTTCCCCCGGGAAAAATATCCTCTCTCTCTTTCTCTCTCTTTCTCTCTCTCTTTCTCACTCTTCCTCTGTCTGTCTCTGTCTGACTTCCTGCTACCTTTGCTTAATTTCCTCTTCCTTCTTTTCACCATCTCTATTTGCATTTGCTCCCCCACACACTCTGTCCTTCCTTCACTTCTTTCATTTCCTCGTCCCCTCCGTCCATTTTTCTTCCTCCAATTGTTGACACAGCGTGGAAAATTTCCAGAATCCCTGTGTCCCCTCCCCCTCAGCCTCCACCTCCTGCCTCCCTCACCTCCTCATTACCTTTGCGTTTGTCCTCTCCCCCACCCTCCCCACCCCCCAGCTTCTCCTCCACCCGATGATGTTGACACTGTCGGGTTACTTTTAATGGATCACCCACATCTCTACCCTCCCCCCCCCTCTCTCTCTCTGTTTCTCTCTCTCCTCCCTCCATGCTTTTCCTCCAACTGAAGCCCTCTCACCAGATTGTTCTCCATCCATCTGCCAGCGTCTCTCCTGCACTCTCGGATGTTGACACGAGAGGTCGACTCTAATAGATCATTGTGAAGCATCTGCACCTGCGTTAAACCTCCGAGGGATTACGCTTGTGTGCGTGTGTGCGTGCGTGCGCAGCTGTGCGTGCACGTGTGAACCCCAGAGAAGCCGTCCAGCACATCTGTGGCCTCCTTTAGCAGCTCCCTTGTTTCTCCTCCTCCTCTTCACCTCCCTCCACTTGTTTGCCCAGTTTAGATTAGTTTTGTTTTGTTTTTCCTCTCCTTGAGGCTTCGTCGCTTCCTTTTTTGTCCTTTCTGAACTTCATGTAGATATTATACGAGCAGCTGCTGCAACAGAATGACCAAGTGACAATTTAGAAAAGATTAGAATAGAATAGATGTACTTTATTGATCCCAAATTGGGAAATGACACTGTTGCAGCAATAAAAACAATGCAAAAAATAAACTATACAGTAATTACAAGAAACATTCAAGTCAATCTATATACAAACAACCAAACAAGAGCAGATGTGCAGATACTGTCGGTTGCGCAGAAGCAACAATCAACAAGGTTTTAGAAACCATCAGTGCAATATTTGACAATGAATCCAGAAACAGTCCAGAATATTATCTGTATTATTTGGTATTGGTATCATTTCCATTGGGGCTTTCAAAAAAGCTGCTTAAAGTAGCAGCAGGTAAATGAAACCCTGGGGTGTCTCGGGCGCCATACACTGCGCTCGCCATGCATCACAGAGCGCAGGGCCGCCATCGCCGCCGCCGCCACATGGCTGCAATGGAAATGAGACTCGAGGGTCTTTTCTCTCTCAGCCTCCTCTGGTGTCCTGTGGTGGCCCACTTCTGTCTGAGCAGGACACCTGAGGGATGGGGTGGGGTGCGCTCTGGGTGCACTGTGGGAGTCGGAGGGCTAAAAAAAAATGTATGTTTTTTTATCTCACATGTTTGATTCACACCGGACGACTTTCCTTGGCGTGCAAAACTCTTTCAAAGACTGTCCACAGTTTCTTTACTGTAATCCTTATGAAACAGGCACAGCCCTGAATCAATATTTGGCAATTTGACATAATTATCATGGACTGATTTCTTCCCCCGCAGGACTGATTTAAATCAAATACACAAACAGGCCTGATGTCTGCACTAGTTTATACACATCCGTGTTTGTAACTGTAAAAGACTTTGAAAGCTCCTGTTATACACACAACTTCTGAATCATTTAATTCATTGTTTTGTTTTTTGTTTTAGTTTGATGACTTACGGATGTTGTTATTCAAGAGTGCAGAGTTCATTTAAGAAAACAGAGACACTTTAAAATGTCTTGTCTGTGTCGGTCTATTAATTGAATGGTGTGAATGAAAAACATAAATAAGTCATTGAAAGCTGCAGCAGCATCACAGATGATCCTGAAGATAAACACAGCAGGCGCACAACTGGCAGACAACTGTTTTTGTGTTGATTTTTGCTGTGAAATCAATAAAGAGGCCAAAGATGACGCTTGCTGCTGCTGCTGCTCCTCCTCCTTCATCTTCTTACCAAAAATTACTTTCAGGACGTGGATGTGGGACGATCTCGACCCAGTTCTGTCACCGTGTTAATTGGATCTTTATGTCACTCGACTGGATCCAGTTAATTAAGCTGTCAGAGGCTCGGAAATCCCATGTTGGCGCCGTCTCTCTCACACACACACACACACACACACACACACACACAGAGGCAATTTCAGCCACCCATGTGCACACGTGTCTATTGTGACCTTAAATTAACCTGCACAGTCTGTCCAGGCGTGTAGTGCCCAGTAGGAGTAACAGCAGCAGCATCAGTAACAGCAGCATCAGTAACAGTAACAGTAACAGCAGCAGGAGCAGCAGCAGCAGCAGCATCAGTAACAGCAGCAACAGCAACAGCAGCAGCAGCAGCAGTAACAGTAACAGCAGCAGCAGTAACAGTAACAGCAGCATCAGTAACAGTAACAGCAGCATCAGTAACAGCAGCAGCATCAGTAACAGCAGCAGGAGCAGCAGCAGCAGCATCAGTAACAGCAGCAACAGCAGCAGCAGCAGCATCAGTAACAGTAACAGCAGCATCAGTAACAGTAACAGCAGCAGCAGTAACAGTAACAGCAGCATCAGTAACAGCAGCAGCATCAGTAACAGCAGCAGGAGCAGCAGCAGCAGCATCAGTAACAGCAGCAACAGCAACAGCAGCAGCAGCAGCAGCAGCATCAGTAACAGTAACAGCAGCATCAGTAACAGTAACAGCAGCAGCAGTAACAGTAACAGCAGCATCAGTAACAGCAGCAGCATCAGTAACAGCAGCAGGAGCAGCAGCAGCAGCATCAGTAACAGCAGCAACAGCAACAGCAGCAGCAGGATCAGTAACAGTAACAGCAGCAGCAGTAGTAACAGCAGCAGTAATTCAGTCCACAGGGTCCCTCTTCCCTGAGTGATGCTGTTGCTTTATTCCAGTCACAACTTTGTTTGTTGTCGTTACTGACGTTGCGTTGACTCTGTAGTGAAGCAGTGGTTCTTGTGGTGTTGTTCACTCTGATGGCTGGAGCTCCAGTCTGGGACTGGGTGAAGGTCAGGACCATGATGGATGTTGGGGGAAGGAGGAGGTGTTCATCAGGGGCTCCATCAGAAATGATAACACCAGTGTTGTGAATTCCCCAGGGTTGAGGTTTCAGAGAGCTGTGTGTTTCGTTGTCTTTTCTCAGCGGGCAGCTCAGAGGTCCTCACACCATCAGCTGTGCTGGGTCTCTCCCTGTGTGTGCTAACCCACTGCTGTGCTACCTGCTGGATGTGTGTTGGAGTTGTGCTGCTTCGTTAAAGATCTTCCAGCTCTTCAGACTGTAAGCAGAATGTCGGAGTAGGTCGAGCAGTTCACTGCTGAGGACAGCCTCACTCTCTGCAGCAGAGACAGCCAGCAGGAGGGATCACTTCTCACTCCGCTGCGTTTGAGGACGTCCAGGAACATTGGCCATGTAGTTTGACACCTTTCTAAAGTTCAGGGAATTTGTTTGTTTGTTTTGTGTCATTAACAAAACCAGACTGTGACTCTTGTAATTATGTGAAAAGACCTTTTGTTCCTCCTGTCATCAGCAGCTAATTGTTTTGTCTAACAGCAACACACGCACGCGCACACGCGCGCGCACACACACAAACTCTCAGAGTGTGTGTTGTTGGATTAAATTTCTATTCCTCTCTCTCCTTGAATATGACTTTGCAGCGTGTTGATGAGCCATTAATGGCCTTCATCAACTAAGTAGTTTGATTACTTTTCTACTTAGCTACATTAGGAGGATACTGACCGTGTGTTTGCTACCATCAAGCATACAAACACACCACCACCCCTGCTGCCCCCTAGTGGTGGCAGTTTCTCCTGCACCCTCTCACCCCTGCTGCCACCTAGTGGTGCCAGTTTGTAGTGTACCCTCTCGCCGCTGCCGCTTCCTTTTGTTTCCTCCTCTGCTGCTTTCAACTCCACCCATCCATCCATCCATCCCTCCCTCCGTTCTTCTCCCTCCTGGTTTATTTTCTGCTGACTGGATCGTCTGTTGCTCTGG
Organism: Nelusetta ayraudi; assembly: GCF_046127955.1. Classification (NCBI taxonomy): domain Eukaryota; kingdom Metazoa; phylum Chordata; class Actinopteri; order Tetraodontiformes; family Monacanthidae; genus Nelusetta; species Nelusetta ayraudi. The sequence continues at coordinate 2,978,304 of NW_027466142.1, forward strand.
AGGACTGAGTTGGCATGTTGCTGTGTGTGTGTGTGTGTGTGTGTGTGTGTGTGTGTGTGTGTGTGTGTGTGTGTGTGTGTGTGGTTCTGTTAATATGTCCTTGTGAGCAGAAGTGCGTGTGTGAGCGTCTGATAATGGAACCAGGCCCATCACACTGACGGCTCTCCAGGTGCCGACCAGCACTAATGAGTGAGACACATCGTGTGCAGCCTGTATATTAGGCCAGAGACTATGCCTGCCCGTCTGTCTGTCTGTTTGTCTGTCTGTCTAATCTTATCCATAGACTATATAGTGTTCATATATATATACATATATATATATATTTTTTGTTTGTTTGTTTTTTATGTTGTTGTTTGTTTGTTTGTTTTCGGGTTCCTGTTCTCTGGAAACCCTGTAGGTGTTGCTGATGTTCTGAGAACCCCTGTAGATCAACCATCAAACCACATTCACAGTCACTCTGACCTCTTCTTTAGCAGTCTTCCCCCCGACACAATGACGTTGAAGTCCGACTGCATACACTTGAATGCAGTGAGTCGCTGTGATTGGCCGATTAACAAACAGTGAAACGTTTCTCTAATAAAAGCGATGCTGGTGAGTCTGCCAGTGACAATCATTACTGTCACAGTAGACAAGCTGATGTGACGAAAATAAAAAATAGCACTGCTAAACGGTGAACCAGCCGGAGGCCCAAGACGAAGATGAGTTGCAAACAGCAGCATCTCGTAAAAATCCAGTCTGTCGCTGTGAGAAACTCCAACAGCTGGAGCAGCTCAGAACCCAGAGAGCTGCTGCTGATGGTGCTGCTGCATCATCATTAGCCACAGCTGGTCCATCAGAGAGGGTAGGGGTGACCTTTGACCTTGAGCCCTCACTTCATTGGTCAATTTTGTCATTTAGAAAATTAAGTTAAAAAAAAGTATATAAAACTTTTATGGCCATTAAACCGACAGTCCCAGCAAAACCCATCCCCCAACACACACACACACACACTCTCACACACACACACACACACACACACACACACACACACACACACACACACACACACACACACACAGATAAAACAAAGGCCAGTAAATGAACAGCATCAAACGCTCCTGCGTGAAGATTTAAAGGCGGCTGCCCTCTGTTTCAACCGTCTAATGTCAGCGTCAGGAGCTCAGCAGCGCCTCCTTGCTGCCGCAGACTGAAGACAATGAGACCTCGTCTCGTCAGAAGGATTAAAGCCTTGTCTCTTCAACCTGCTTTGTTCAGTCTTTGCTTTGTGCTCGACCAGCGATGGCGCCCACGCTAATTTACCCTCAGATATTTCTTTTAACTTTTTGCAGTCCACCAACCGTCACGTCCACCCCCCTATCTCCCTCCCACCCACACAGAACGCAGATAAAAGCACATTTGCGCCATTTTTTTTATCGGCAGCTTCCGAGTTAAAGAGCAGTGAATTGAAAGGCGGGAGTCGGCGTCTTCGCAGTGCAGTACGGCAAGAGTGGGGAGGCCTCATGTATCATTTCAGATATGCATCTCTCTCTCCCTCTCTCACTCTCTCTCGCTCTGGCGGTGGAACAAAGGCTCGCTCGCCCACCTCCAGAGGTAAAAAGCCAGGTGAGACTCTAACAGAGGTGTTCGCTCCCAGAGAGTATTAACTCACTTAAGCCTTCGCCGAGCATCTCCGTCGGAGCGCAGCTCGTAGAGGAAACACGGCGTAAATCTCGGCAGGGAGGTGTGAGACAACTGGCCGAGCGGTGAGCCGTCAGGCGCAATAATGCAAGATCTGAGGGAGGAGAGGGGAGGGTCTGTGATAAATGTGGAGTGCAGCCGGCGCCTCGCAGGGCCGCCGAGGCCGCTATGAGCCTCACGTGGGAGTCGAGACGCAGCGACAGATTAAAACAACAACAACAATCAATCAGTCAGTCAATCAATCAATCAACTTTTCTTCATTCACCTCTAAATCACAACCAGAGGCGTCTCAAAGCTTCTCAGTACAATCAGAGGAAAACCAACTGAGCCTCCAGAGCAGCAGGGGGCGACAGTGGCCAGGGCAAACTCCCCTGTTTTGGGAAGAAACCTGGAGCAGAGACAACAAAAACACACAAGATCTACTGCTCACACAACAACTTTGCATTATAATCATCATTATTATTATTGTTGTTAGCGTTAATAATGCTATATACCTTATGAAGACACAATGAACTTCATTCAGTTACAACAACATTACATTTTCAAAACATTGTGGGAAAGTTTGGTTAGACCAGCAGCGAGGAAATCAAACATGTTCAACCACCAGTCACACCTGAGTGAGTCACGCAGGTTTTATGAAGCGCTCTGTCGCCGAGGATCATCCCTCTGATTAGTGAGCTGATCCAGGTGACAGCGAGAGCGCAGCCTAGTGGAGCTACAGAGCCCCCGCAGTGATTCATCCTCCTGGTCTGTAGGCGGGTTAGTGAGCGGCAGGCGACGTGCGTCATGTGACGGTCTTCATGATAATTCCATCCCTACCCGACACCTCGCTCATCAAACAAGAAAGAAAGAAAAAGAGGGTCGGAAATGTTCTTGCTATAGGAACAGAGGAGGAGGAGGAGGAGGAAGAGGAAGAGGAGCATGGGTAGGGGGGTCTGGCTGTGCAAGAAAAAGAAGAAGAAGAAGAAGAATCCTCCCTCCCCATTAGAGACGAGTGCTGTGATGAATCACCACTGCCGCTGGAACGCACAAGACTGATCTCCCCTGGAAGGAGCTCGTAGTTTGTCTTCTGCTGGAGTTTCACTGCTGAACACCAGACGGGGGAGGGGTGTGTGGGCGGGTGCTGTATTATTTAAAAATAGTAATAATAACTCAAAGTTCCATCAAGCTCAGTCGTATTTTTTGTTTTGTTTTGTTTTTGTTTTTTTATATGCCCAGTTTTGATTTGAAATTCTTTATATTTTGTCCAGTGGAACCATGGAGTTCTCCACCAGGTCCAAGCTGGAAATGCAACCTTGAATTCCTCCTGTTCAATCCAGTCAGGCTGTTGGTTTAGGAGATTCTGAGTCTGACTTTGTGTTGATCCCTTACAAAACAAAAAAAATCCCCCAAAATAAAGAACACTCTCGCTCTCTCTATCTCTCCATCTCTCTCACTCAGTGGCTCACTATCGCACTATCGGATGTGAATTGTAGGACCTTTTCATCCGTTTTGTGCCAAGGTCGTGTGATGAGGGATCCAGGATTTGGATGGAAGGCAGCTTGTTTCGTCTTAATGTGCTTTTGATTATTATTATTATTATTATTATTATTATTATTATTATTATTATTATTATTAATAATAATGATAATAATAATAATAATTATAATAATAATAATAATAATAATAATAATAATAATAGCAATAATAATAATAATAATAATAATAATAATAATAATAATATTATTATTATTATTATTGCTATTATTATTATGAGCTTTCATGCCACCAAGTTGCTTAGAAGTGAAACCAAAAATAAATAAGAAACTCCCTTTTATTATAATAATTTACCATCTGTTGTTGCGAAAAACAAATTATGAATAATGAACAACTCGTCTCGTTTCTGGGGGTTTTATTTAGGTATTCACAGACACACACACACACACACTAGATTCCTGTGACATGTGCCTCAAATCCAAAGTTGACTTCAAGTTGAATCAGTTAAAGAGTCACTAATGGATCCACAGCCGTGTAGTGTCATTCATCAGCACTAATCTACTCCTGAACAGGGACAGTCTGGACAACCTTCTCATCCATTGAGCTCCTTCAGCTGTTTTATTGTCCATGTTCTGATTTTTGTCAGAGTTTTTGATAAAGAATTCTTTTATCTTCCACCACTTCATGGTGGCTGTCTGGCGGGTCGGCGGCTCACTGACTTCTCATCGTGCTCTTTGATCACCACAAGGTCAAACTCAGGTCAGGGGTGAAGAGTCTCAGCACGACGACTCACTTTAAAAAATCCTGTTAAGTCGATAAGAAAGCTGACAGCACCGCTGGCTGTCTGTCTGTCTGTCTGTCTGTCTGTTTTCTCAGCCCTGAGGGAGAGATGAAACTCGCTGCACTGACTCTCAACATGCCCTTTTATAGCTGCCAGTCTTTTTTGTTTTCAAATGAAGACGAAACCGCTCTCTCAAACTATGTTTCTGCTGTTTTTAGAGGTTGTCGTCGTCGCCACTCGTCGCTTTCTTCTCATAACGTGACATTTGATGAAGCACCACATCTTACGCACGATCTACTCTACAAAACGAGTGTTTTGATGAATGAGAAATTGATTTCACACACTCATCGCTGAACCAGTTGTTTACTGTAACTCCCTGTTTTTGATGAACCTGGTCCAGATCCACCGTCTCTTGAGTCCTGATTGGATGCCGGTTGGTCCGCCCTCATTCTGGCAGGCTGAAAACGGTTTGGTGTAGGGTTTCATAAGATGGATACCTAAGAATTTTACAACTTTAGTTTTCATCCTAAACTAAAATGAATCAGATATTGAACTTGGTTCTCTATCGGTCATCAAAGCAGAAGGATTTATTTCTTCAGCATTTTGCCAGAGAGCGCCATAGTTGATTGATTCATATATAAAATACGTAGGGGTGTGTGTGTTGTGTGTGTTGTGTATGTGTGTGTTTGTCTTTTTTTTTTTTGTCTTTTCCCCCCTCAGGTATAACCTTTTCTTTCTAATGGAAACTGAAAGGTCACACAGCATCTCACTTAAGATTGAAAATTCAGGAGTTACACTGAGCCCCTCGGCCAAAAGAGCGCCGGCCGCTGAATCTCTGAAGAGCGCAAAAGCAAAAGCTGCCGCAGTAACCAAAAATAGGTGGTGGTGGGTGGGGGGCAGAATTCCCTCTTTTTTCCCTCCGCGTCTCGTATTTCCATTTCCTAACGCGAGCGCAGGGGGGAAATTAAGCCATGTGAATTAAACAACACGGCTGTGACATTTATGTGCCTCCTATAAAGCTGAGACAGGCCCAATTTATGAGCTCTCGACCAGTAAATACAGCACTCAGGAAATGTGATTAGACTCGTAAATAGGAGAGTTTCCCGCTGTTCCAAAGATCCTTGTGAAAGCATGTGTTCAGGACATTTTCCTCCTTCTTTTTTTCTTTTTAATGCGCTGTGTCCATAAGGCTCTATATTCCGAGGGGTCAGCTAGAGATTTATTGTAGCAGCTGTATGATTCCTGTGAGTTAGTGCGTGAACTTTCACGTGGAAGTTCATTCCTGTCCTATTTGGAAAACATATTCTCACTACCTTGAATAGTGGCTGAAGTCATTTTACATCCACTGGAAAATAAAAATGCCAGGCTGTTATTTACTTAAGAAAGCTTTCAAAAGAAGAAGTCCAGACTATGAATCCAAGTGTCCGGTCAATGTCAAGTTTGATAAACATTGCACGTAAGCGCAGCAAAAACAAAATACGAATGAACTTGTGAAGGTGCTTGAGCGACAAGCTGACAGGCAGGAGTGAAGAAACAGCTGAACTACAATACAACATAGTCCATAACAGGTGAAGATCATGTGATCCTGCTAGTGGCGAATGTAAAGTGGTAGACCAAAAAATAATTACTGAGATAAAGTTTTTGATCAAGCTGGATTAATCAGATTGTGTACTGATTCATTTGTTAAATCTAGTGGGCCTGCGGGTCATCCAGCGTTGTGTTGTGGTCGTCAAGGCTGAATAACGTTGTAGCTGCACATTGTGGAGACTTACAGTGATGAAAATGTGTACACAAGCTTCAGCATGTTGTCCGTGGTAATTGTCTCTATTCCAAGTATTCATTTATATTCCTAATCTAAGAAACAACAGCATGACGAAGCCCAATCGCATGCGCCCAGATTTGTACTTGCTTTATCTTAAATGGCCACTTTCTGATGAAAGCAACAACAAAACAACTAATGTGGTTTTATTTGTCTCTGCTTTTATCAGCTATTCCTCTCCAGGGTGAATCATGTGTGAAAACAAGATAGAGATCATCTCATTTCCCTCAGCAAACAGCGTCTAATATGACCACAGCGAAGAGAGAGAGAGAAAACTAACAGAACTTCCAACTGCTTGTTTGCTTGAACTTGTTTTCGGAACCACAAACCTCCACGATGAGACCAGTCAGTCTCCACTGGACAGAAAGACGCCGCTCAGACCTCAGCACTGACCTCCATTTTCTTTCCCCTCATTTCGCCCGGCAGGTGGAGTGGTGGAAGAACGAGGAGATCATCGACCCGGCGGAGGACAGGAACTTCTACATCACCATCGACCACAACCTCATCATCAAGCAGGCGCGTCTGTCCGACACGGCAAACTACACCTGCGTGGCCAAGAACATTGTGGCCAAGAGGAGGAGCACCACAGCCACCGTCATCGTCTACGGTGAGTCAGATCTTCTCATCTCTTTCTGTTTTCATCACATTAGCTGGCAGTGTTTCAAGAAGGAGCCACATGGTGGGGCAGTGGTTGGATTAGCACTGCTGTTATCTCTGTGTCTGCTGGGTTCTGTCCAGGTTCTCCAGCTTCCTCCCACACTCCAAAAACATGCATGTGAGGTGAATTGGAAACTCTAGATTGTCCGTAGGTGTGTGTGTGAGGGTGAATGGTTGTTGTCTCTATGTGGCTCTGATAAAGTGGCCACTGGTCCAGGGTGTCACCCCGCCTTCACCCTATGACAGCTGGGAGAGGCTCCAGCAGACCCCCTACACCCTGAGAGTAGGAGGAAGAGGGGATTGAAGATGGATGGATGGATGGATGGATGGATGTTTGAAGAAGGTGCATTGTTTACTCTGTGTTTACCTGTGTGTTTGGGCTCGTTGCACTGCTGTAAACACTCACCCTAGTCGCTGTCCAACAGCGTGTCTGATCAGCCTCCACCTGCCATCTTAAATGTAGCCTCGCCGCCGTGCCAGCACTCTCTTTGTGATTGGCTCAATGTTTTCCACACCACTCCCCTTTGACCTCACCCAATTTAGAAATATGAAAAATAAATAAATTAATGAATAAAAACACCCCCAATCAAGCCTTAAGTTTGAAACTGAGAACACTCGGCCTTTCCAAGTGTTTGTTTCTCCAGCCAAGAGTTACACCGACTCAAATCAATTGTGCAGCATATGGCACAGTAACAGCTGCGAGGATGGGATAAAAAAACAAAACAACAACAACAACAGCGGGAAACTTTGTTGAATGGCTCTGAAGCTCTGAAGCTCTGAACACCATCAGTTTGTTTTCCAGGCAACAATCTTCCTTTTCTGCTTTTACAAAGTCAGGAGAGGAATGAGATTGTTGCAAGGAGGACAAAAAGCCTCATACCGCCATCCTCACACACACACACACACACACACACACACTCCAACATCTCGCAGCCTCCACTTTTACAAAACACCAGGCCGACACGAGAGGACGGAAAACATTTTGCGAAGGAGGAAACGACATATAGCTGAGGCTACACACACACACACACACACACACTCAACATTTTTCCCTTCTGTACTACATTGAATTTGCTCGCCGGGGTGAAAAAAGACTCAATCAAAAACAGGCGAGGCTTGGTTTGAGACGACGTGACGTGGAGTGGCGCAACGCTGATGTATCCTCACAGAAATAGATTGTTCAATCTTTGTTGGCCGCACAAGAGAGCGGCTGACACTGTGGAGAGGTGAAGCAGTGACGGGGAAACACCGACAACAGCGGGCTAAGAAAACAGACCCAGGCTCATGTAAAGGCTGAAGGCTTGTTATTCTTTTCAGCGCGAAAGGTTTTTCATCAAACGAAGTCGGGATTAAAAGTTCGTTTTTAAGCAACGAGAGCTGCCAGGTTATTTATTAGCCATTTCTGAAAGCCTTGAACAGCATCCCGTGGCCGACTGCTGTGAGAGTCAATCAGTGCCCCAGTTCCTGTCTGTGAATACATTGAATCACCTTGTAGGACAGATATTGGCTTTAAACTTATCAACACATCCACTTGTTTGAAAAGGTGACGAGGTGAACTGTCTCTTAAAGGTCCGGTGTGTAAAAGTTGGAGATTCAGCAACATCATGTGGTCACATTTTAGATTGCAGCACTCTTTCACTCTCCCTCCCTTTCCTGAGTTTGCCAGTGAACTACAGTATTATTATTATGAATGGAAGGATGGAATCTTTGGTGTGTTTTCGCTGGAGCACATTGCACAGAAACGACCCTCCTGTGTTCTACCAACCCGACAACACTTAGTTATACTGTAGCTTCCAGTGGTTCACAACAGCATCGCCGAGAGCCTGTACTTCCTGAATGAACCCCCTAGTGGGCGCTCCTGCTTCCTGATACCGTTCGGTTGGTGTGAGATTACCTGGACTGGAGCAGCAGATGCAGCAGGGGTGACGGAGGTCAGCCAGCAGGGGGGGGGGGGGGGGCTGTGGAGGAGGCTCAAGGACGACAGACTGATTGAAAAGAGTCACAGACTGCAAGAAAAGTTTTGAAGCGATTCTTTCTGGTGACTCATTTCTGATTGGACAAACTGTGCTGAGGTGACACAGCTGTTAACAAGTAGCAGAGAAATGTGCCCCCACGCCGCCGCCCCCCTTTTAGATTGCAGCTCCCTCGACATGTCTGTGACTCACTTTAACTTCGGACCAGACCACTGTGTCGACTCGCTGCTGCTGCCTTTGTCCGCAAGGAAAACGGCAAAATTCAAAATAATGAGACAACCACTGACAGAATGGACATGACAGAGAAAGAGAGGACCAGTGGTAGTTAAAAATAATGATAAAATGTTAAGGGCCACTGTAGCTCAGGAGGTAGAGCGGGATGCCAATGACCGAAAGGTTCAAATTCCACTCCATCCTAGTCTGTCGTTGTGTCCTTGGGCAAGGCACTTAACCCTAAATTGCTCCCAATGGGGCTGGTAGCGCCTTGCATGGCAGCAGCCACCCATGAGTGTGTGAGCGAATGAGTGAATGAGAGGCCATTGTAAAGCACTTTGGGGTACTGTGAAGGCGCTGGAAAGCGCTATATAAGTGCAGTCCAGTTACCGTCATTTAGAATGGAGACAGTGGTGCAACGCCAGGGTTGAAGGTCAGCCGTCTGTAAACAGCAGGAGAGCATGTGAACGAGTCAGTGTCAAACTGGGCTTCTGTGGCAGCAACTTTCATTGGCTGTGTGTGTGTGTGTGTGCGTGCGTGCGTGCGTGCGTGCGTGCGTGCGTGCGTGCGTGTGTGTTCTTATAAACACGTCAATTTGGGGAGCGTTAACACGTTTCCAGTCTATATTCTGGGCCCTCTAACGAGTCGTCATCAAGTGTCTGAGGGTTTGTGGCGGCTGAGGGGGGCCAGTTGCACAAAGCAATGGAAAATACATGGAGGTGTGCGTATATGTGTTTGTGTGTGTGTGTGTGTGTGTGTGTGTGTGTACACAACATCCAGCTGTTCTCACTAGACTTGAACCTCAGCACCATCTGGAAAGCACATATTGACGCCATCAAGAGAAACAGATTGGTCAAAATCAAACAACGCATTAAAAACACAGATTTCGCTCGTTTGGAGGCGGCGGCGCTCAACGATGTAATAGGACGTCACTGCGCTCCATCACTGCGTTCCGTCACTGCGCTCTGGTTGTCATCAAGGAATCAAGAAATAAAGGAAATTAGCGTTTTGAAAAAATAAAAGGACCCTGGCAGATAGAGAGAGATAGAAATATAAATGTAGCCATGGCTGTAATTCCTCCATCCACTCACACAGTTGGAACAACAAACTCACTTACTGGTATCACTGCTTTGACAAACTGATTGAGCCATTTTATCTCTCTCTCTCCCCCCACCGCCAGTGAATGGAGGGTGGTCTACGTGGACGGAGTGGTCGGTGTGTAACAGTCGTTGTGGGCGGGGCATCCAGAAGCGCAGCCGCAGCTGCACCAACCCGGCGCCTCTGAACGGGGGGCTTCCCTGCGACGGACAGGCCATCCAGAAGCTGGCCTGCACCACGCTGTGCACGGGTACGACCCAACGGGACCAGGACCAGGACCGGCGCCACATACACAACATACTCACAATCTGGGTGTCACTCACTGACTCCCTGTTTTGTTGTGTGTTTTCTGGGGAGCAAAAACTCGCTCATCCCTGGAGCCACGTTTAAAACACCACGGCCGAGCTTGTTTCTGAATAATATCTAGAGTTTGATTCCCCATCATCTTTCACTCCTCCAGTTAATGGTTTTTAGAATGGAATAGAATTGAAGAGAAGAGAACACAATAGAATGGTTTTTATCACACATTGGGGAAGTTTGCATCATGAAGCTGCAAATACACTGCAAATATTCTTTCCTCTCTCTCGTCCACTCTGCGGCGCCCCCCAGTGGACGGTGGCTGGACCGACTGGACCAAGTGGTCTCCCTGTGGCACCGAGTGCACCCAGTGGAGGAGGAGGGAGTGCAGCAACCCCTCGCCCAAGAACGGAGGGCAGGACTGCGAGGGGTCGGTGCTCCAGTCCCACAACTGCACCGACGGACTCTGCATGCAAAGTAAGTGGGCGCCTGCTGGAGCGCCCTGTAGGGGGCGATCTCCTCACGGACCGGTCTCCACTCGATGCAACCTTCCGAAATCACATTTGAAGGTGGAAAAATTCAAACGTGCCCATTGGGACGTGTTGACTATTCAGCTGGAAATTGCTTTGACCTTTGACCTCTCTGAGGCTGTAGTGAACGGTGGGCCGGAGCGGTTGCGTGTTACTACGTTCATTTAAAATTTTAAATTTTGATGATGGAAAGTACAACACATTGCACAGCCATTACAAAGACATCGGAAAACCCATCGGTCGGTCGTCCCGCCCACCTCTCTTCTTCTTCTGCTTCTTCCCCCAGTCTTGCTAATTTCTCCCGGAGCGCCGAGCACTCCTGCAGCCGCTGTGGATGATTTATGAGCGTGAGCTCCCGGAATGCCACCATGAGTAACTGCACTGTGTATTTCCCTCCCTCACTGTCCACAACTCAAAGTCCAACGATAAAAAGCCCCAAAACACCAAAAATCCCTTTTTATGAGGAAAGTAATGATGGATAATGATGTGGAGCAATCATCCAAAAAATGGCCAACAATTAGGTGAAGTGACACCAGTGTTGAGACGGAGGAGGTGCAGTGGTTTACAAAACCTCCCAGAAATGCCCTTCATAATGAGTCAAAACGAGTCACATGGCAAGAAAAGACTGACGGATGATTTTTCCAAGGCGGAGGCAATTATCATTATTACTTGCTGACTTTTTCCCTGTTATTTTATGTCCCTGCCTGTGCTGAGCAGAGAGACGTCAGAGGTGTTGAGAGGAAGACAGAGAGACGTGTCTGAGTGACGGCAGTAAAGGAAACACAATCACACACACACACACACACACACACACACATTGATAATTATGCCATCAGTTCTCATTAGTTCTTCTTTCACTCACCACAGCAGCCGCAGACAGATTTTCTCTTTTAAAACAGTTTTTCGGGGCCGTCTTGTGTGTTTTGGTTCTGTGGAGGTTTTTATGAAAAGATGAGAGGGATATTTTTTCTCAGGGTTGCACTCAAAGCTGACGAGACCCTAGGACACAGTGGGGAAATGCAGCAGATAGAGTTACAAAGAAACAGAAAGCACTCTGTGAAAGAAAATCACATCCTGGAGGGGGTTTCACTCAAGTCATACTAATAAGAGCACGGTGCTAAACTGCTGTGGCTGAGATAACCAGCTGGAGCCTTCAGACTGGGCCGGCCATGATCACTGCTGCGACGCCGCCTTGACTGGCCCGAAAAACATCCATCAGGACCCAAAGTGTTTGGTTTTCTTGACGTTCTCAGTCACTTGGTGGCACTGCAGTCAGTGCGACTCCACTGTGACCCGCTGCCACGAACTGTTTGAAGAGGAATACTTTCGCCGCTGAGGCTTTACCGGTAACTGCGGGCAGGCGATCAATAGGATGACGAATCATTGAGTTGGGCGGCGGCAGCGGCGATATTAGAAAACCTGCGTTTATCCGGAGCTTCAAGGTGAAGCCAGCGGCCATCGACGCCGCCACCGCCGCCGCCACTGGGCTCACTGCAGCAATCGACGCGCAGCATCGACATCTGACGACCACGGAGCCGCACTCAGCAGTCAGCTGACTTTGGCTGGATTTGTGATCACAGACTTTCTGTAGTATTTCGGAATCGATCTGAACGTCCGAGTGCAGGGAGTCCCAACTGTTTGACTGGTGGGCCACAAAGGGTTGTAAAATGTGACAGAGGAAACAATATATCATGGGGTATGTACTTTCGAAATCAAGTTGCCGTTAGGTTATTAATATGTAGTATTATTTTTGCGTAAAATCTTATAGCTGGTTTTTCAGTCCTTTGAGTGATTCTAATGTGTGTTTTTCTCTTTTAATTCCGTTTTATCGCCTCCTACTGTCAGAAGCAGGACAGCGCGTCCCAGCGAGGCGCCACAGTTCCACTCAAGGTCAGACAAACGAAGGTGTGACCACCCTCCGTCATTAACCCTGTTAGACGGGGGAGAAAAAATATTGCGTGCGTAGCAGCGGGCTCAAGGCCGTCTTCCCCTGAGCGGCCAGAGGGGGGCGGCGATGCGTCAAGATCGTAATAGACGCTTCGCCTTGCAAGCAATAAAATAATCTCATATAATTCCTGAGAAAGCTTCAGCCGTGGGCTGGTTATTGACACCGCTCACTGTATAACCTGACACAGTGTATTATGTAGTGAGTCTGGGGTCCATCCCTGGACGCCCCCTTCACCCTCCTTCCCCCTGGGGGAGGGTGGGGGTGGGGGGGTGGACCAGTCCAGAGAGTGTGGGATTAAACCCAGAGAGGTGTATAGATTTAGGCTCATTTCCTCCATTGACTTTCTGTCTTTAAAATAACTCTGCAGACAGAGACACAGAGACACGGCAGCCTCATGTTGCAGCCCTTTACTGGAAGCCAGCTAGTGTGTGTGTGTGTGTGTGTGTGTGTGTGTGTGTGTGTGTGTGTGTGTGTGTGTGTGTGTGTGTGTTCAGATATCTACAAGGCTTCAGCTGATCCACAACTTTACCTTTGACTAATGTCTTTTTTTCCACTTTTTCTTTTTATCCATTGGATGTATTTCAACATCCGTGAGTGAAGGAGCCCCTCTGAAGCGTTTCGCAAACAGCTGCCTGTCAAATCCAACATATAAAGATATATAAGGAATTACTGGATGAAGCCTCAAACCTACCAATGCAGTTGTGTAGTTTTGTTTTTCTGCCAGTGGCTCCAGGCACCAACAGTCTGAAAGGTTTGTTTGTTGGTGCAGCTGCTAACGTGAGTCACGTCGCCACCCGGTGGTGGGGGTGCTGAACTAAACTCCTGTCAAAGCAGGTCCGAGGCAAAGCGGAACATCTTTTTTTTCCCCCAAGAAATTCTTTCAACGCCGCCCGGTTTCTTGGACGACTCACTTCCTGCGTCGCCCTCTGCACTTCCCTCAGCCGCCACCAGGCGTGCACTCATTCCTTCGTCCTCTTGACGTCTCCTTCTTCTATTTCTGTGGTTTTTGATATCAGCTGGCAGCAGTTACATCCTGCTTCCATTGGAACTGAAAGGATGGTGTTCACTGAATGCTAAATCTGAACTGAGCGTGTGTCTGGTTTTCAGCCGTCCAGCTGAAGGTCATCCAAGGTCATCGCGGCTCAAAGCCGCCACGCACCCACGTTTGATGATGTTTATTTATTCGACAGCGAAGAACGCGCCGCAACTCAACGCCTGTGTTCAAAACTGTGGTTTGAAAATGTTTATCGGCGAGTCGGCGCTCCGCGATTGACCTTTTGGGTTCTTAAAGCGGCTCAGTGCTGTCCGTCTCACCCCCTCGCCTCCTCCCCACCCCCCCTCACCCACCTCCCTCCACTGCCCTTTTCTCAGGAGTCGTGCCGCGAAATCCTGAGAGGTAGAAAATCTGTTTGACCTGCTGGAGAGCATCACTGCTTCTGTCCGTGTTGATCTGAGAGTTCCATCTACTACTAACCTCAGTGGGACTGTGTGCGTGTGTGTTTGTCTTGTGTGTGTGTGTGTGTGTGTGTGTGTGTGTGTGTGTGTGTGTGTGTGTGTGTGTGTGTGTGTGTGTGTGTGTGTCTGTGTTCCTATGGTTCCTATGACATGGTTCCTATATCATCGGGCCTGTTGGTATTTTCCCAACACATCGATCTGGACTGTTGGAGCAGCTTAGAGCTCCACTGTCCCAGCTCTCACTCTCTTCACACACACACACACACACACACACACCTCTGAGTCTTACCATCACACTCTCACTCTCACTCCCAATAGTTGTTGTTTCTGGGACCCCAGGCCGCTGGGCTGCTGGGCTGCTGGGCTGCTGGGCTCCAATGCAGCAGTGAATGGAAGAGAGTCTGCAGCCAGTGAAGGGCTTTCAGTCAGCGCAGTGTTTCAGTGTCGACCTGGCTGCTCTCTACCATCTTCTCACTGACTCTTCTTCATTGACTCACTTTGTTGTATCGTTTCCTAATTAGCCTTTTCCTGAATCTTCTTTTCTTTTCGTTCTCATCTAGTCTTTTCCACTGTCATCCCGCTTGTGTTGACTTCATCATTTATCCTTCGTTTTTTTTATTTTTTTTTATGGGTGCCGTTGTTTTGCTATTTGTTTGAATCGCTCCCCCTTTAATTGGACCATGATAAATCCCCCTCCTCGCATGTTGCTCCTTATCTCTGCCGACTGGCACATTAATCAGTGTGACATTTATTGGACGCGGCAGCGTGAATGCAGCCATTTGCTAATTTGTTTAATACAAGAATAATAAATCTGATAAAAGTGCAATGAAAAGCACTTTTATTTGGAGGCAGCGAATCAGAGAGCTGATTGAGAGCCCCCCCACCCGCCGAGGAAGAACCAGCTAGTCACACCCCCAATGAAGGCAGTGCGCATTGCACCATTTAACCCAGGCATGGGCAAACTACGGCTCGGGGGCCATATACGGCCCATTAAACTTTCTAATCCGGCCTTCCGGACTTGAATAAATTATATTAATAGTCAGTCAGTCATCAAATAGCTGTATTTCCTCCATGTTTCCATTGTTTTCAGAGTCATTTCAATAAAGAGCAAAACACCGTGGGGCTTCAAAGACACTGATTTGGTTGCAAATTTGCGTTGGTTTATTTTCAGTTGACATTAAAGCAACATGTTTTCTACATATCCCATGATAGATTTTTTTTCCTCCTATGAGTTGGCACACCAAAACACTCCATCCATCTGCTGCTGCTCCGGCCCCTCTGTCTCTTTTTACAACCCATTGTGACTCACCAGTCTAAAGGTTGACTGATTTCACTTCTCCTCAGCTCACTCTCCAGGCCTTTGGGGCCAAAAAAGGAAACCGGTTGCTGCTCAGGCAAAGATTCTTGTCAGCTCCCCATGTTGCTCTGTTGCCTTTATCAATTATACACAATTACTTTAATTATACATCACACCATCATGAGTTGAGCCTCATCACAGACCGTCTGTCTGCCGGAGCCCAGCGGCTCACTCAGCGTGACTCGGCTGCAACTGTCTGAGAGATGCTCAGTTTTTGGGCTTTTTTTTAGTTTGTTTTCTTCTTCTTCTCTCAAGCCTTTATAAAAAACCTCTTCAGAACCGTTGATCAGATGAACAAAGGTTTGAACTACGAGCCGAGGAGGCAAACCTGAGTCTCTCTGAACCGTTTTGTTTTTGTGTCTTGTGTGTTTGTTCCACTTTTATTTCATTTGGTTTTGATTTTGATTGTCGTGTCCTTCTCTCCCTCCATTGCTCCTTCCCTCTCTCCCTCCCTCCATCCATCCATCCATCCACCCACCCACTCCACTGCCCCCTCCTCCTTTCCTGTCCAAAGGTACATTTTCTCAGAAGTCCACTACTGAGTCCAGAGAAAAGAGTGATGTGGGGCTCCCATGTAAGTTCATCTTTTATGTTTTAGCACCATCCCCTCTTTTCCTCTTTCCCACTCGTTTTTCTGTTTTGCTTGCTTGTTTTTTTATTATTTGATTTAGCTGCATGAGGAGTTTGATCTGTTGGTCATCATTTGGTTCTAATCTTCCTCTTTGACTTTCGTCTCTCGGTGTCGGTTCCTAGTGAATACATTTCGCCAAATTAGATAATATTGAAAAATATATCAAATCAAAGTTATCCAGTATTTCAAAACTTTCTAACTTTCTAACTTTCTAACTCTAAACACTTATGCCCAAACGTGTCAGAGATGAATTAGCTTGGGTTAGTTTCGTTTGCTTTAGTTCCTCCAGTGGATAATTGACTTGATCGTAGGCACTCAAGTCAATAACACACATTCACATGACACATAAAATGATGAAACATATAAAACAAGAAATCACACGGTCCCTTCCAGCTGCCTGGTGTCACTGTGGAGCACAGCTGAAGCGTCATAACACTCATGTTTCCATTTTCCACCATATAACCCAGTTTCCATGGTGGAGCTGAACTCAGTGGACAACAGAGCGTCACCACAAGCTCGGTGCTGCCGCCCAACACCTTGCCATCACGTCACGCTGAAGAAAAAAAAACAACAAGAAAACAAGTTAATAATGAAGAATGAATGTGCACTGGAGTTAATAAAGTCTTTGCTCCCTCTTGCCCTGATGTAAGGCTGCTCCAGGTCTCGGAGTTTGTCTGTAAAGTTAGAGCACTGGAGTGAAGACACATTCCTTTAATTAGCCAGATCCCTGCCGTCGTCCTGCTCCGTCGCAGCCAGTCAATCGATCGATCGACCGATGCAGATTCACAGTTTGTCTGCGAGTTGAGTTGCAGCTCTGGTCATTCTGTGGCTGAGCCAGCCAGCAAGCCAACCAGTCATCCAACCAGTCATCCAGTCAGCTCTGGGCCAGAGCAGCCACTTTGCTTGGCTGGCTTTGTGTTTCCAGCGTTGTCGACTGGTGCTGTGAGCAGAAGACGCTTGGATACAAGTAAAAAAAAAATGTCCCCACCCCGCCTTCCCCACCCAGACAGTCTCCTGCTGCTCTCTGTGTCTGAGATGCTGCTTCTCTTTTTTATCTCTGGGGGCTTCCTACCACTGGATCCTCCTAATGAGCCAGCAGCGGCGCCACCTGTGGGTGCTGAGAGGTGAACTGGGGTCGCGGCGCCCTCTACCTGTGTTGTCTCTTATTAGGAGGCCTTTTTTTCCGCCCCCAGATCAGTGACACCCTCCCCCCCAGCCTTATCTTCAGAGAGCTGTGCAGCAGGGGGTCTCTGATGTCTCCCACCGACTCGCTGCTTTTAGCTGCTGCTCCTCGCGTTTCATCAGCCCACGTCTTTGGGACTCAGACAGAAACAGACGCGACTCCGCAGCCAGCCGTCGACTCTCGTCTGACAGGTTGTCACTCCGCTTTTTAATATTCCCAACCAAACCCCCTCCCCCAGCCCCCCCCAAAAAACAAGAAAAAAATTAAATAATAATAGACCCAGTGAGGAAGACGGCGCTGGGAGACTTGCTCAGCTGATCTCCGGCTTTGACGACAGATATAAATGTCATCTCGCATTTGTTTCGACATACAACCCAAATCTTCCGCTCTCACTCTCTCTCGCTCTCTCTCGCTCTGTCTCTCTCTCTCCCACTGCAGCCGCACTCTGTGAGTTACGTGGCGGGAGTTGCCTTCGGCTTGCAAAATATATATTTTCCATTTTTCACTTGCCAAAGTCTACCTGACGTGACCGGAGCTCCTGTTGGGGCCGCAGCGTTCAGTCTGGACTCCTGCCTTTATTACGTAGGGGGTCTGAGATTTCAGTGTTGGATGGCAGCTTTTATAACTAGCAGGTAAAAAAAGATTTCCCCTGGAGGCGGCAGAAGACACTGCCAGAAGTCAATTTTAAGTTTTTTTTGCATTGGGGCTCTAATTTCTGGAGGTGTTTCTCACGTGTGAGAGAGGAGGTGACGTCAGAGTGTGTGTCGGTGTCACACCAGCTTAGTGTGAGACAGGTGGGTGGAGCTGGAGAGTGTCGAGCTGTGTGCAGGGAGACGACTTGTGCCTGGATTTTGGTGATTCATGTTTGTGGTGATGTGTCACGATGGATTAAGAACGAGCTGCTGTGTGAGGAAGACTTCTGGCGGGACTTTTCCTCCTGGAACTTTGTTTTCTGTGTTGTTCGTCAGTGTTTCTCAACCACTGTGCTGCAGTCACACTAGTGAGATAATGGTGATCAGGTGTGCGGTGAAAAATAATCCAATTTCACTTAATTGGTCTAAAAAAAATAGTAATGATGACATTCCAATGTGGAGTTCATGTGCTTCAAAGGGAATGTGAGTCTGTTTCCTCCCAGGAAATCAGCTTTGTGAGCTTCAAACGGGTTTCACACAAAGTGAGTAGGAATAGATGAAGAGACTATATTGTCATTATTCGGCTAAAAAGTGTCGTTTTACAATATTTTTTGCTGGTCGTGTGCCATGTGACTTTTTCAATGTAACAAATGTCGTCCAATCACGGGACGGCGATCACAGCCCCACCGAGGTTGAGGTTGAAGTTTCCGAATGTGCCGAGGAAGCGTCACACACACGTCATCTGCACTGCGGCTGGAGGAGCTCAAAGGTCCTGTAGCGTCAGCCACATTTAGCACTTAGCATTTAGCATTTAGCCGCTCGGTTCTTATACCAGGCCATGCCTCTGTCAGCCAATGAGAGGCAGCCATTCATCCGAAGCTTCTGCTCCACTGACTGACGCATGGTGGCGAAGCTAATGGCGGCTTTAAGGGCAGCTGTGAAGTGGCTCTGTTGAAGAAGAAGAAGAAAGTGCCACGTGCTAAGTAGCGCTCTGCCCCCTCACTCATGCGCTCTCACTCTCTCTCTCTCTCTCTCTCTCTTTCTCTCTCTCTCTCTCTCTCTCTCTCTCTCTCTCCCTCTCCACTGGCGGCACCTTTGAAGCCAAAGTGTTGGTGGGGGTAGGAGGGATCTGAGAGTGATGGGAGTAAACAGAGAGGCAGTCAAGAGAGAGCTTGCTGCTCTAACACACACACACACACACAGAGCAGGCCATCGCCCAGTTAAATCATCATTGTCGCTTTAAAGGCCTTTAAAGGAAAACATGAGGAGGAGGATTAGAAAAAAAAAAAAAGCAGTTTGCCGTCACTTTTCCGTGACTTCCTTTTCTTTTCATTTCTCCAACTTCCTGGACCTCTAGTTTTAAAGTCAGAAAGCCGACAGAGATTTTCTCAGTAGATGGAGGATGATGACGATCATAATTAAGATCAGGGACTTAAGAGGATTATCCACTTCTGTTCCTCCTTGGCCAGGACGGGACCTTGATAAGGGGACCAACTCTCACTCCAGGGGGCGCCACGGGACTGCTGTAACCTTTTTTTGCTTTTTCTTTACCACGTTCTGAAGGGGAAAAAATGAAAGGTGTCCGCCGAGGTTGAAAAAAAGAAATAAAATTGCACTAATTTGCAGTGACAAACACAAGCTTTTATTTTATTTTCACAACATCCATGTATGCGTGTGTGTGTGTGTGTGTGTGTGTGAGTGAGTGACGTGAAGGTTTTTACGAGAGACTTGGCCTCATTTTCATTTGACATTGAAAAATAGTCTAATATTAACAGGGGTGGGCCAACTGTTTGACTGGTGGGGCCACAGTGGGTTATAAAATGTGCTAGAGGGCCCGGAGCAGCAGCAGATGGACGGTGTGTTTTAGTGAGCCACCTCATATGAAGAAAACATGGTGCTTTTCTGTATTGCTTTGCATTCTATTGAATTAATCAGCGATATATCAAAGTATTTGTCCTGAATTCGATGGGATGCTCCGTGTGTCCGGACGCAAAACGAACATCGTCCTCCAAGTGGTGGAGATACGAGCTGCTCACCAAGCCGCCGGGTCGTAAACACTGTCATATTGAATGTGATTGTCACGCTGGAACGTATACATGCACTTCCAGCCAAGGGCCTGACAATGACCACGCTGCCTCCATATCACTGGATCATCACAGTGTGAATGTTAATGAAGGGCAGCAGTCCAAGCAGCTCTCGGCCTGCCAACTCGCCCAGCACAGACCAGCAAGTGGCTCACAGCGCCCTCCAGTGGCCAGCCAGCGCAGCAACATCACGGGCCATTACTGACCGGTCTACGTGTGTGTGTATGTGTGTGTGTGTGTTTGTGTGTGTGTGTGTGTGTGTGTGTGTGTGTGTTTGTGTGTGTGTGTGCGAGTGTGTGACCGTCGCTGTTTGCGGCTCCAAGCTGTTATTTGTTGTTATTTATTATCCTCTCGACTTGAAGGGCGGATTAACAGGAGCATCACTGCACTTCCCCCACCCCCACACTCCCTCACCCCCCCCCCCGGCCCCCCCACCTCTGGGGGGGGGGGGGGGGGGTGCTTAATGTCACATGCGTTTATTTGTTTGTCTGCTTTGAAGTTGGAGCGTGTTTTCTCCCGTCTGTCTTTTGATTTATTTTCTAAGACTGTTTTCCTGATATTTATTCCATCCTCTTTATTTCATCCCTGATCTCTCTCTCTCTCTCTCTCCATTACCTTGTTACCTTGTTTTAGCCTTTCTAACCTGCATTTCTCTTCCTCCCTCTACCTTTCATCATCTGCACTTTTCACTCAGGTCTCCTTCACTCCCCCCTCCTCCACCGTCCTCATCCCCCTCTCCTTAATTCCTCTACCCACTTCACCTTCTCCCTCTCCTCCTTTACCTCCCTGCCCCTCATTCGCCCCCGCCCCCCCCCCTCCCTCCCACTCCTCACCCCGGCTAATACCTCTTTTACAATCCTCCTCATCAAATCTGTTAAAAAGAGAAGAGAAGAAGAAGAAAAGAAAGAGAACCACGTGTGTCTGGGCTGTGGCGTGTGGATGATAAATGGCGCCACCTTGCTGTTGTTCTTGCTGAGACATAAAGTCTCGGCCAGATTGAAGAAAGATGTCGAGGCTCCTGTAAAACAATGAACTGCCTCGTTAAGTTTTAAGAGTCGCTCTCGCTCTCGCTCTCTCTCTCTCTCCCTCTCTCTCTCTCCTTTATGAAAGCTCTCTCTGCGTCTGTCTAGACCTACAGTGTTATCATATGTTGCCGTTGCTGCAGATTCTGACTGATCCCTCCCTTCCTTTCTCCCCCTCCCCCCAGCGGCGCCCAGCACCGACGACGTGGCGCTCTACGTGGGCGTGGTCATCGCCGTCATCATGTGCCTGGTCATCTCTGTCATCGTGGCGCTCTTCGTCTACCGCAAGACGCACCGCGACTTCGACTCGGACATCATCGACACGTCGGCGCTCAACGGAGGCTTCCAGTCCGTCAACATCAAGACGGCCAGATCAGGTGAGGGAGGGGCCGGGGGGAATGGGGGGTGTGGGGGGGTTCGCCCAAGGTCATGTGATCCTGCCGGAGAAACGCCGCCTCACCTCGGCCTCGTGAGGCCTTCACGCACACAAAACATGGAAATGTCACGAAGATTTCTGAATTTTCCCGAGATGCGAAAAGCAAAATGCTCAAGAAAAACAACTTCAACTGCAGTGTGACATTCACAGTCTGCGTGAAGGGACGTGTGGTGATGAAAGAAATGCTGACGATGTGAAATTATTTTCACCAATAAGACGTCCGGAGTGTCCGAAGGCCTTTAGGGAGCGTCCAACAGACACACCACAGGCTGCTGATGTTTTCTTTTATGCGCCAATCATTTGGATGACATGAAATGACTTCATGTGTCACCACAACGCACAGGTGTACATCAGTTATTCACACTAAACTGCTTCACTTCAACCAACCTCAGGTTTAACTCAGTCTGATCGGTGTTCCGACCTGAATCACCACTTTCAAACCTTCAAACCTTCAAACCTTGAAATACGGAATCCACGATTCATGAACTAATCCAACCAAATCCCTTCAAGCGTCGCGTCATGCTGACACGGCGTGCGACACATTAAACACCAGGGTCAAATCGGCTCCGTGGGAAATGCTCGGACAAACAGGAAGTGCTCCGTCGGCTCGGAGCCTCTGAGGCTTCCATCGCTTTTTTCACTCGTCCCCAAGTCCGTCTCTGCCACTCGCTCCCTCTCTCTCTCCCTCCGCTAATCATCAGAACATCCAGGTGAGTCACGTCGCTGACTCAGCCGACGTCCTCCTCCCAATCATCCATCCCTCCATCCCTCCACCCCCCCCCCCTCCCTCCCTGTGTGCGTTCTTCCCCAGTCTGCCGATGTTTCAATAAATCAAGCAGGAGCTTTTCTCGTCCTTCCGTTAGTCATTTCTTTTTCTTCATCTTGGAAAATAGATAAGACAACTACAAGCGCACACACCACACACACACACACACACACACACACACACACACACACATATCACTGCACAATCCTGCAAAATATTCGGTGGCTTCCTGGAAATCCCAGGACTGCATGGGGAATGTGGATGAATCTGGTTTCAGTCCTCTGAGATCCTCAACTGGTGACTTTGCTTTTTGAATTGTTTGCATTGTAAAGCCAGTGACAAGAAGACACGGATTGTCTTCAACAATCTCCCAGTCTATTAGTCTATTATTGTCACGGGCGGAGGGGCGGCTCCATTTTCAACAGTTGCTGCTCCAGATCCAGTGTCGTGTTGCCTGCTTGACATTTACATCACGTTCTAACAGTATGAATCAGGACCAACGGGTAAACAGCAGGCCGCAAGCGCGTGTGTGTGTGTGTGTGTGTGTGTGTGTGTGTGTGTGTGTGTGTGTGTGTGTGTGTGTGTGTGCGTGTGCGTGTGCGTGTGTGTGTGTCAGAGTGTTGGTCGGGTGACATGTTATCAGTAAAGAATTAGAATGCTTGTCATTGTGCCAAGGGACCATTCCCGATAACTATTAATAAGGAATTACACACGTGCACACACACACACACACACACACACACACACACACACACACACACACAGTGCTGTCTCTCTCTCTCTTCCTCTCTGTTTCCATTAGCTGTTAATTAAATTTCAGCGGGGATGATTTGGCTGTAATAGCCGCTGGCTTTAAGGGTAAACAGCCTGCTGACACAGAAAGCAGGCCAGTGATAGGTGACACATCTCTGTGTGAGTGTATGTGCGCGTGCACGTGCGTGTGTGTGTGTGGTAATGAGGGCTTTCAAAATTAGAATAGATGGGCTGGTGGAGCCAATGACAATGTTTTCCAGTCTGCTGCCAAGAAAAAGCCACTGGAAACAGTGGAATTGTCCTCTGCAGGTTTGTGTGGTTGGGAATCGAACCCACAACCTTCTCCTCTCCTCTTCACCATGTGCAGTATTTATTGTTTCCTCACGGATTTGATAATTTGTCCACAGACAGGTAGTGTGGGTGCGATGCTGCTTGTTCATTGTTGGTAATAGTTGGCAGTTCTGATGTCGAGTTTTGTGTGTGTGCGCGTGTGTGCGTGTGTGTGTGTGTGTGTGTGTGTGCGTGCGTGCGTGTGTGTGTGTGTGTGTGTGTGTTCGTCTCGCCTCTGTTTGGTCTCTCTGCTTGCTCGATGTGCAGGCATCCCAGCAGCAGCAGCAGCAGCAGCAGCAGCTGCTGTGGCTGCACTCTGAACCTCAGACTAATTTCCTTTGGGAGGAGAAAGTCAATCACGTCGTCTCGTCTCCAAATGTCAGTTTGGAAAAATCAAAACTTCTCGGCCACTGACCACCGCTCACTTTTCATCCTGCGCGTGTCGCTGCTCTGTGTGCGGCCGTCGCACCTCAGCAAGTGCATAGAATCGAATAGAGTAGAAAGCCTTTATCAATCCCACAGTGGGGAAAATTCCATCTTTACAGCAGAGGTATAGTGCAAAAAATATATATTAATTTTAAAGAAATAAGGCAATACAAAATAAAAAAGAAAACATTTGCAGTGTATAAAAGTAAAAAATCTAGATCTTATGAACAGTATTTTTAGTTGTATTTTTGACATCTTAAAATGTCATGTTTTACATTTTGTTTGTGAGTTGTCGGTTTTTGTGGAGGAGTTCCTTCAAGGCTGGAGTGGCAGCCAGTTGTGATGACAGAACTGGCAAGGGAACGGTCGAGTCGCCCCCTGCAGGATAATTACTGCGCTAACTTTGTCTGGCCGTGCCAAAAGTCTTCACAGGAAGAAAATAAGAGTCGCAGTTGGAACGCGGCGCCTCCTGCTCACATGAAAGTGAGTGAAGCTGGCAGAGAAAGTGTTGCCACAAAGGCGGCACTAATGGTTAAAATGCAACCCCAATCCCACCCCCCACTCACCCCACCCCCGAACACACACACACACACTTTGATTGCAAAACATTAGAGAGTGAATGTTAAGGGAAGAAAAATGGAAGAAAAACAAGTGGTGTGCGCTGTGTTTTCTTATTTAATTTACAAATCCACTCTATGTTGATTCAGCTGCGCCTGGAAACAAGAATGCGACTGTATAGACGCTTCCGTGAATATTAAACTGCAGGATTAGCGTTCTGAATTTATTATTGATGCACCTCATTCTAACCCTCCGCGATGAGTGCACTGTCATGTCATCTCGTGTGTGTGTGTGTGTGTGTGTGCGTGTGTGTGTGTGTGTGTGTGTGTGTGTGTGTGTGCATGAGTACAGTACTGCCTACTTGTATAACTGTAGTTGCAATCTTCAGACAATGTGTCCTGCAGTAGCGACTGTTGCTGCTCTCGCCGCATATGATTGTGAACATATCACTGCAATATATCACCAGCTGCCACGAGGCAAATTCACACTTTTACAGACACTGCTTCAGGAGGCGAATTTGGATTTTTAATGCATTTCACTCTTTCACTGACACACATACAAATGTATTCGAATCACCAAAAATGAAGAAGGTTTTTTTTTTTTTTTTTTTTAAATGTTCTCCAGATTAAATGAGTCCAGATTGGAAACCACAGGTTGTTGTGTCTGGAATGTGTGAACGGGGAAAACGTCGTTGTGGTGCAAAGTGGCTCCAGTTGACTTTCAACTGCATTTCAACACACTGCAGCAGACTGTCAACAAATTGTACATTCCCAGATTGTTTTACCAGAAGCACATTATGTCGACACAGCGGTCAGGTTATAAAATCTATTTTTATCCTAAATTTGATTTTGTCGGCCTGAACAGTGAAGCAAACAAACAAATTTTCTCCTACATTGTTTGTCGTTACCTGGTGGTCTAAAGTGTTTGAATATTGTAATTCTACAGATTTTTCTTTTTTTTTTTTTTTTTACATTAAGTCAAACACCCTCCTTCCGAGCAACATCTGCAATATAAAATCCTGGTAATGGATTTTCAATTATTGAAGTGTGATATTTTGCCATAATGGGTTTTCTGGGTAATAGGTGACATTTGGGTGACAAGAAGAAAGTGGAATGATCAGATGAAGATTTGCAAGAAGAAAGAACCGCAGACAGAGCAGGTCGAGTCGGAATCAGACTTTTAATGAGCTGAAGTCCAACAGGTCACTTTTAACAATTCTAATTGCCAATTAACATTTCTGGAGGTAGACGGCGGCTCTGTGTCAGTCAGGTTGGGTCGCGACGGGGCGAGCGAGCGAGCTTCTAAAAACAGAGGATGGAGTGATTCAGTCATCAGTGATGAATGTTTAGTCACAGCAGGCCAACATTGCTGACGGTGTTTCTGGAAACTTCTCCAGCTTTGTTTTTGTTTGCCTGATGAAGCCAACGTTATTTTCATGCCTTAAAATATATATATGTATATATATATTTTTCTATCTGTAGCCCCACCCACTATTCACCAGCGATGCAGCAGTCAGGAATTGTCCTGCAGGTCACACTGCGTCACACCGACAGCCACTCCTCATCTCCCTAACTGCAGACACAGACGCTGCTTCTCTTCTTCACTCTGCTGATGTCCTCATGGTTTCCCCTCTCTCTCTCTCCCTCTCTCTCTCTCTCTCTCTCTCTCTCTCTCTCTCTCTCTCACTCTGTCTCTCTCTTTCTCCTCCAGCCGACCTCCTGGCGGCACCACCCGACCTGACCAACGCGGCCGCCATGTACCGCGGCCCCGTTTACGCCCTGCACGATGTCTCCGACAAGATCCCCATGACCAGCTCACCGCTGCTGGACCCCCTGCCCAACCTGAAGATCAAGGTGTACAACTCCTCAGGCCTGGTGACCCCCCAGGACGACTTCGGGGGTGACCTCACCTCCAAGCTGTCGCCAAAGGTATCTGTCGCACACACACAACCACACATGGTGATTGGTCTCGCAGTCGGTCGCTAAACTGCAGCCATGCAAACATTTTCAGGACATTTTTGCTGAAAATTCGACCAAATCTGGCAAAATGAACATTACAGCCAAATGATTATTATTATTTTTTTCTAGCAATGTAGACCAACAATTAATTTTAACACATTCTTTTAGTGCCCCTTTCCGTATTTTCATTTTTAGTCTTTTTGCAACCACTTTTGGCGGTCCCTGCTGGACAGACGGTACACGCAGGATTTTCAATGCAGGTTTTTATTTGTTGGACAAAGCCAGAAAAACTCCTCAAACCACCAAGTCCTGACTGTTCTCACTGCCGACATCCTGACAAGGAAATGCAGAGCAGGTCACATTTGACCAGCTGTGCCTGAGGTTGCTTCATAGATTTACTGGAAATGCAGGCACACCAGGCACACACACACACACACACACACACACACACACACACACACACACACACACACAAACACACACACTTCTTGCTCAGCCCTGTGGCAGCGCTTGCAGGCACAAGCAGACCTTCCTTGTAGTTTGTGGTTACAAAGAAATCAGATTAAAAATCAAAGAGGAATCAAACTGTCTTGTACTTAAAGTCCAAAGACATGAAAAGATTTCAGATGGAGGAAGAAAAAACTGCAGTCATAACTTCTGACAGTTGACTAGACATCTGTAAAGTGTTTGATGTTTAACATGAGTTTTGAGGGGTTTTTTCAATGAATGCTTGTGCAACACTGATTTTCTGCATTAATACCAGACGATTCTCTTATATCCCGTGGAGCCTGAACGCGTCGGGTTGCTGTGAGCTCGAGGTCCTGACTTCCTGTATTAAATGTTCAATCCAGAGCTGCCAGTCAGCAGCCGGGGCTGGATGGGAGTAGAGAGGGGGATAGATGGGGACAAAGAGAGCAACTGGCAACCAAATACAACACCATATTTGAACAGCATCACATCATTAACAAAAGCAATAATGAAACGAAATGAAAAAAGAGAAAAAAAGAATGTGTAAACTCAACGCAGTCATGCAGGTCACTGACGTGTCTGTGCTGATCTCGGGTGACACAGTCGCTGCTGGACAACAGCGACACCATGAACCTGCGGAACCAGAGCCTGGCCCGGAGCCGTGACCCGTCCTGCACCGCCCACGGGTCCTTCAACAACCAGGGAGGACACCTGATCGTGCCCAACTCTGGTGGGTCAAACTCCTCCCCACATCCTTCTCTTTTAACCCTGAAGATCACTGAATTGATTCTGTTGCTAGTCCTTAAACATGAGGTCCTTCAAGAAGGTGCTGGATCCTCCTGCTGCCACTGATTCCTGTGAACCATCGCAGTGAAGGTTCTGAATTGACCTCAAGCCACCGTCTCTGTTCCTATCTGTAGACAGCAGCTCCCGTTGCATAATCACCTGCATTTTATCTTCATTTCTCTCATTCAGGGTTTATGTACATTTTGTCTATTTTATTAAAGGCCCCATATTATGCATAATTGACTTTAACGAGGCTCTAAATCTGTCGACTGTCAGTAAAATCCCCAGGAAGGAGAGAAGTCCACGATTGATATCTTCTGCCTCCTCCACTGTTCGCAGCACGCTGTGTGCTAAAACACACAGGTCTAGTAGATCAGACCACATTTAACATGACACCACTGTTAAGTGGCACAACACCCCCCGACACACCCACACAACGCAACCACCAGCCCAACGAAGCGTCACTTTTAGCAGGCGGCTGTAAACAGAGTGCTAAGATTGCTAGTTTCTAGAGCTATACCATGTTGGCAGATATGGGTTGTACTGTGTTACACTTGTATTGTTTGAGTGTAAATCCTGTCTTCTTCTCCTTCTCATCCCTGCAGGTGTGAGTCTGCTGGTTCCCGCTGGTGCCGTTCCTCAGGGTCGGGTGTATGAGATGTATGTGACAGTGCACAGGAAGGACAGCCTGAGGTAACCACACCGTTTTTTTTTGTCTCTTGCTGTGTCTCAATTCAGGGTCTGCATCCTTGAAGTGCGCATTTTGAAAGGAAGTTGCGTCAGAGCACTGCGCGAAGGCTCGTCCCAATTCCCGAGGGTGCTTAGGACGCTCAATGTGCACACTCGGAAATACGCACTCGTTTTAGCCGATTCCAAGGATGCACCGCTACTATCCTTCGCGTACTTGAATATCCCATGATGCTTTGCGTGCTGCTGCAAAGCAACCTAGGATCCTGGGAAGTCAGCTGAAATTAGCGGCATCTACTGGCAAAGACACTTCATATAAATTTAAGTATTAAATTCCACATAAAATATTCAGTTTTAACATCGGGTTTTTATTTATTTGAACATTCAACGCCATCGTTAGATGGCGAACCAATGGTTAGCTTGATGCTATAAAAACGTCACTTCCGGGGTTGGCCAGCCGGAGGGAACGGCGGTGACGAAACGAGGAAATACGCCGAAGGCTAGACCGTCCCGAGTGGTGACCGGGGAGGCGGGGTTTGGTCTGTCCTTCTAGGCTGGGTACTCGAAGAACGCTTCCTTCAGACGGAGGACACTCGGTCTGAAGGGTGCAGAACCTGAATTGAGACACAGCATCTCTCTCTCTCTCTCTCCCTCTCTCGTCTGAACGTGCTTTGTACAATCAGAGGAAAAACCAACTGAACTGATCCTCCTAAAACTATCAGGACTGGGTTCTCTCAGACCTGAGACTACCAGGACTGGGTTCTTTAGCTCCTGAGACTACCAGAACTGTGTTCTCCAGGACCCGAGAGTATCAGGACTAGGTTCTTTAGGACTGAGACTACCAGCACTGGGCTGCTAATGTGGTGGTCACACTTCAGTGCCAGAGTGGGAGCTCCTCTCTGGCAGTGGAAGAGATAAGATCTTAGTATTTTAAACATTAATTATCATCCACTTACCACTGTAATCAGGCCATTAATCCAGATAAATCCCATGGCTAATCCTGCTTTTTGGACTCAGACTAATTATCTCAACATGGAGCTAAAGGAAAACACCCCTGTCACGCTCAGATGTGTCAGACTGACGTCACCTCCGCTTGCTTTTAGGGATTTTCCCTGTCATGCATCAAAAAAATACAACAAGCAGCCACGGTTTTCTGACAGCGTGTTCGAAAAGATCAGCGTTTCCACAGTAACTAACAGATTAGTGGTTATTTTTTAGGATTATTGCAATCCTGTTATATGTGTAATCCCTGACTCCCAAACTCTCCAGTGAGTTGAAAAAAAACCCTCGGTGGGACAAAGATGCAGGAGAGGAAATTGATATATTCCACTTGCTTACGTTAATAAAAAAAATAAAAAAATCCTCTCGTGTAAAAACAGGAGTCAACAGGGATGTGACTCTGATGAGAAAGAAATTAAGAAATAAAGAAATAAGAAATAAAGTCTTTTAAAAGTCAAAAGGTTGTAGAAGACTCTTGCCAAATAATGGAGAAACAAGTTGTTGGTGTCAAGAAAAGCGAGCATCTGAAACTCCACAAGAGGCGACGGGAGAGAAAATGATCTCTAATGTTTTTGGGTGGATCTTCATCATCAACGACTGAGCACAAGCCCACACCCCCCACCCCTCATTACTCCCCCACTGCCCCACCCCTTAACCTCAACCAACCCCTCCACTGGTTGGTGTTCTCCACCTGGTGTCTGTTCTAGTCTCCATCTGATCGATGCCGTCGATGAGAGTGAAGCTTCCTCAGGACGGAGGAGTGTTTCTGAGAGTCCACCCTCTTCTCCTCCATCCTCCTCCGTCCTCAGTTCTCAGTCAATAGCCGGCCAGTGGCCAATGACGGTGCAGATGTATTGATTTCCCTCGGCGACGCCCCCTGCCGGCCTCCAATTGTGCGCTCCAGCTCCCCGAAATTTAAACTCCAGGTGTCAGTTTGGCCTCACAGGCGCCTTCATCATCACTCTGTTTGCTCCCTTATCTCGTGCAAGGATCCATAAAAAAATATATTGCAGAATGTCATTCGCCGGGGGGGAGTCAGGGGGGCGTTGTTAAGGGTGGGAGACGTTAAGGAGAGGGAGGTGGAGCTGCCGGTCATGTCTTTATCTTCTGCCCCCGCCAGTAAGTAACAAGCTACACATGTTGAATCAATAAAACAAAAGGTGAGCGGACAAATAAAACAACTTGAAGGATTTTCTTTTGTCCAAACTTAAAAAAAAAATAAAACAAAATAAATCCAGGTCCCGAGATAGACACAGAGACACTGGAGGAAAAAAACTCCTGACATTTTCATATCGATCATGGCTTAAAAATGCAACGGTACCTGTTGATTTATTATTCAAAAAGGGGCAGTTAATAATTGACACTTATGGAATCTGATCTGGACGCTGAGGCTAGTTAGCCTGGAGCTCCTGCTGCTGCTGCTGCCTGGACTCTGTAGGCTTGTACACAGCAGCAGCTTCCTAAATCAGGGGTGGTCCAACTGTTTGACTGGTGGGCCACAGTGGGTTTTAAAATGTGCCAGAGGGGCCGGAGCAGCAACAGATGGGTGGAGTGTTTTGGTGAGCCACCTCATAAGAGGAAACAATCTATCATGGGATATGTAGAAAATATGTTGCTTTCATGTCAAATGAAAAGGAAACAAAGCAAAGTTGCAACCAAATCAGTGTCTTTGAAGCCCCACAGTGTTTTGCTCTTCATTGAAGCGACTCTGAAAACACTGGAAACATGGAGGAAATACAGCTTTTAATGACTGACTGATTGTTAATATCATTTCTTCATGTCAGTCAGATCAAAAAGTTTCATGGGCCACATATGGCCCCTGGCTGTGGTCTAAAGCTTCAGAAATAACTGCTCTAGAAAAGTTCTGTTGACTGTCTTCTTCTCCTGCCGCGTTATCTGCCTCCTGTTGACTGATTCTCTTGATATTCCTGCCCACCTGAGTCCAACACCACTGTCCTGGTCACGATACCAGCCAACGTGTTCACACCAGTCTTTCACGCCACAAATTCCTGTGTCTCTCTTTGCTCGTCTTTTCACTCCCCCGTGACTTTGTTCTGCTCTCCCTCCCTCCATCTCCAGACCCCCTGTCGAGGACATCCAGACGGTGCTGAGCCCGGTGGTGAGCTGCGGACCCCCAGGAGCCCTGCTGACCAGGCCCCTCATCCTCACCATGCACCACTGCTGTGACAACGTCCAGGAGGACTGGTTGCTCCAGCTGAAGAACCAGCTGCTCCCAGGAGACTGGGAGGTGAGGAGCATGCTGGGAGATCAACTATCCTCTGCTTTTTACCCTGTTCCTCTAAGAATAGGAGGAACAGGGATACCTCCACCTCCATATCCACCTTCCCCACCTCCACCGCCATCACCTCCACCTCTTCCACCATTACCACCTCCATCACCACCTCTACCCACTGGTGGAGCTCTATAATCCAAAGCTGATAAGGGGCTCTGCTCACCTGCAGACAGCAGAAACTCCTGAATTATCTCCTCACTCGTTCGTTCAGCCGTGACTCATGCAGCTTATTTGGCTGCCACGCAACTTATCGTCCTCGTCCAGGAGAGAAGAAGAAGAAGACGACGAAGATGAAGAAGAAAAAGAATAGTCGGCATCACGCTGACAGCACGTGGGCGGTGAATAGAAGCAGGAAGGAAAGAAATGATCAGTAAACAGAGTCCAGAGGCTGAAGACCATCAGAGGAGATTAGTTAGGCTGCTCCTTCCTCCTCTCCTCCTCCTCCTGTCTCTCAGCGTGTCTCTACCTCAGCCTTCCTGCCTCAGTGTGCGTGCGTGCGTGTGTGTGTGTGTGTGTGTGTGTGTGTGTGTGTGTGTGTGTGTGTGTGTGTGTGTGTGTGTGTGTGTGTGTGTGTGATAAGGCCGTCCTGCAGCATCACTGTGTCTACAAGGCGCCGCAGCGCCGTCTTCTGCTGCTTATCACGGCGCCGCACAATGTCTGCGCACAATTAGCCATGCATGAGAGTGTGTGTGTGCGAGTGTGTGTGTGTGTGTGTGTCGGACAGAAATGGAGGAGACTGGAAGAGGTTCGGTGGTAAAGACGAGCAAAATGAAAAGTGGAATTTCATCAGGAAGTCGATTTGTTCTCTCGGTGCAGCAGAACAAAACAAAGAAAGAAAGAAAGAAAAATCAGCAGGCGGGGGTGGAGTTGGAGGGGGTCATTGGATCTCTGCTCACAGTGAGGGGAGCGGGGGAGGGGGGGGGGGTGACCCTGGTGGCGATGACCAGTAATAACAGATTTTCAGCATATTGCTTTTCCCGCCTCCTCGTATTGATTGGCCAGCCAAGCAGAGAGTCAGGGGGCAGCAGACACACACACACACACACACACACACACACACACACACACTGCTTCCATTTGTTTGTTGGTTGATTTGTTTGTCGTCATTATCATGGCGGTGACAACTTGGTTCCCCTCCAACTCTCACTGTCGCCGTCTGTGTTTCTCCTCGCAGTAATTAGTTCATCGTTAGTACAGCTCTGCAAACATCAGTGCAGATGTTGTGTTGGGACGACGTGGTGGGGGTGGTGGGGGAGGGGGGGGGTGTTGCTGCAGCGGAAACAGCTCCACACACATCCAGCTGTGTGATAGAATCAGAGCCAGAGACACTGGGAGCCCACTGGGAACACTGGAGAGGAAACATACCCAGAGTTTAGATCTGCAGGTTCCTCCAGCCCTCATCACTCACCACCGTCCTCACCCATTCATCTCTAACTCCCTCATCCTTCATCCCTCCATCCTTTCACCCTTCATACATCTTCCTCTCCTCCAGAGACCAGCTTCCAGCTTCCTTTTTTAACTCAGCTTTTCTTTTTTACGCAGTTTCCGTTTCTCCGAAATCCATCCGATGACGGAGCCACAACACAGCATTGTTGCACGTTTCTGGCTTAGTGGATTGAATACAAACAAGCTGTGAATCATCGCGTGTTTGACACTATTAAAGCAAACCTCTTCATAAGTTAACCTCTGTGTGTGTGTGTGTGTGTGTGTGTGTGTGTGTGTGTGTGTGTGTGTGTGTGTGTGTGTGCGCGCGCGCGTGTGTGTGTGTGTGTGTGTGTGTGCCGCTCCAGGATGTGGTGGTGGTGGGTGAGGAGAACTTCACCACGCCCTGCTACGTGCAGATGGACTCGGAGTCGTGCCACATCCTGACGGAGAGCCTGGGCACCTACTGCCTGGTGGGCCAGTCGCTCTGCAAGGCGGCCGCCAAGCGCCTGAAGCTGGCCGTTTTCGGGCCCGTGTCCTGCACCACCATGGACTACCACATCAGGGTGTACTGCCTGGACGACAACCAGGACGCACTCAAGGTGAAGAACCCCTTTAATGTGTTCGTTTAGACCGGAGCCGGATTGTGTTTTCAGTGCATGAACAGTGAAATTTCACTGAGTGAAGTTTCCAAAACCAGACGAGCCGCATCACGGGTTTATTAAGCCTGCAGTGACGCACCTCAGGAGACTCAAGCTGGACGTGGCGCTCCATATTTTCTCCCCACCAAATAAAAATATTGGGATGAAGCTTTTCTGTCTCCACGCAACCTAATCCCACATCCACAACATCTGCACACGAGCTCATTAGCAGTGCCTGTCTGCGCCGAGTGTTGTTGGACAAGCAAGGTGAGGTGGACCAGTCGCCACTCAGGTGGACCAGTCGCTGCTCATGTGGACCAGTCGCCACTCAGGTGGACCAGTCGCCACTCTGCTTTCTCAGACGAAGCATCTGCAGGCAGGCTGGAATGAGTGAGGAAGGCGTTCCCGACACACCTGCTTCACTTCCTGTCCTGGACGGACCAGGACAGGCTGCTCAAGCCACCAGCAGCGTCTGATTGCACATTAACACACGAGCGGGTTTCAAATCCAGCCTTTATCTCTCCCGGGCAGCCAAATCCTGAACCTTTCTCCAGTTTTTTTTTTTTTTTCCATCTTTATGGCAAAATATGTTCAAAGTTGAGAAGTGGTCGAGGAGTCGGTGGAAAAAAAACAAAAAACAAACTTTTGCTCCAGCCGCAGTCCTGTTGGAGGGAAGCTTATAGAGGAGCGTCAACAGAACAGGGTCGTGGCAAAGTCAGAACCACGCGCTGAACAATTCAAAGTCAAAGCACTGCAGGGACCATCTGATAGGCTGCTGGGTCATTAGCATCGCTAATTTATGCGATGCTAAGTGCGATAAAGTCAAGGGTATGTATGGCACACTGCCACACAAGCACTGCTGCACGCTTTTTTCCTTACAAAATTGAAACAAAACAACGGCGGAGGCGGACTTTTTAATGATGGAGACTTTGTGCGGCATAATTGATCGGTCAACTTCTCTCTGCTGGCAAATCCAGCGCTGAGCTAACCGCGTAGGAAGGACCAGCGGAAGGAGGAATTGATTATTTTTGAAGAAAAAAAAAGCCAAGGCGGCAGGAGGCTTCAGAAGTCAAACCCATCAAAACTGGCAGAGCGATCCATAAAAAGAAAGAAAGAAATGTTCCTAACCCGTGTTTGTGTTAATATGATCAGAGTGCGCAGGTCAGAGAGAGGTGGCGCTCTCAGCACTCTTGACGTCTTTAGCTGCTGTACATGAGTCAAGTTGAAAAGATGAGCACTAAATCCCAGCAGACTTCCAGTTTTCCTCACAAACCAGCTGCACTGGAGCAAAACGCCTTTGAAAATGTTTGGACCCTCTCTCTCCGTGTTGCTCACATATGAGAGGGGAACAATATTTTTGTTGATTGGACTGGGGTTTTTAAAGTGACACAGTGCTAAGCTATGTCTACTGAGCGTTGATACTAGGGTTGCCACCACCAGCAACCCCATCCTGTCACCCCAAAAAAAAACATCGGGATTTCAGTTTGTGAGATTGCAGGAGGTTTCAGTTCCGACCAGAAGAAACACTTTGGTTGGTTTCACACTTTGGTTGGTTTCACCCACTGTGAAGGAATAAGGAAAGACGACGGAGGAGAAGAGGAGACCGACATTCACACACTGCCAGCCAGCCAAAGCTGGCTGCGCTCTTTCTCTCTCTCTCTCTCTCTCTTTTGCTCTTTATTTGTCTTCTGAGAAATGTATTTCTTTTTCTTGAATAAATATTGTGAGAGTTCTGCCTTCCTGCTAGACAGCAAAGTGGCCGAGCTCTGAGTCACGCTGGCTTCGTTATCTCTTTCTCTCTCTCTCTCTCTCTCTTCAGGAGGTTCTTCAGATGGAGACGCAGATGGGCGGGAAGCTCTTGGATGAGCCAAAGACGCTGAACTTTAAAGACAGCACACACAACCTGAGACTGTCGATTCACGACGTGCCGCACACACACTGGAAGAGCAAACTCATCGCAAAGTACCAGGTGAGCGAGTGGGCGAGCGAGCGAGAGAGCGAGTGAGAGAGCGTCGCTAGTCAAACATGTGAGCGTGTTGTCAGCAGGGACATGTCATGAATGCTTTTGCGTCTGGTTTCACGCCTCCATCTGGTGGAGGAGGACGAGGAGGTGGTAGTGAAGGTGAAATAGGAGGAGGAGGAGGAGGAGAAGGTGGCGGTGCAACACGAGCGGCACAAGCCAAGATCTTTGTTTTTCGGTTAATGTAAAAAAAAAAAAAATCCCAGCGGACCTGAAAAACCTGCTGCTGCATGCGAACATCCTTAGCTGCAGCTAGGCTTGCAGTCACTTCCTGATTCTTCTTCATCGTCTTCTTCAGTGGTTTTGAACGGCAGCTTGCCGCCGTTGCTTCCTGGTCTTGTGACTCAACTGAACTGAAGTTGAAAAAGTCGTTTTTGTGCTGCTCTGATTCAGGGAAAATGGACTGAGGTCATGATGATGGAGGTCATGTTGAGTTTGCTCACGTCATGGTGTTGGCGACCAGGAGTATTAACTATACTTAAGCGTCGTACTTCATTGTATTGGCATAATGAAGATTTTTACAGTGATGGCCAAAAGTTTTTAAATAAAACAAGAATATTATTGAATAAATATAACAATATATTATCATATTAAAAATATATATATATATAACATGAACGTGACTCACACTCCAGCAAATGTCAAATGCGTCAGCGTCAGGAAACAGGGGCCTGAGTTTGTTTTCCGAGACCCCGCCATGAACTCTCCCTCTCTCTCCCTCTCCCTCTCTCGCTCGCTCTCTCCAGGAGATCCCGTTCTACCAGGTGTGGAGCGGCAGCCAGCGAACCCTCCACTGCACCTTCACACTGGAGCGCTCCAGCACGGCCACCACGGACATCAGCTGCAAGCTGTGTGTGCGGCAGGTGGAGGGGGAGGGGCAGATCTTCCAGCTCAGCAACACGCTGGAGGAGGTGAGTTCCAGTCCCACACACGTCACACAGGAAGCGTGGCCAGGGAACTTCTACCCTGCAGGCAGCAAGACGGAAGCTCAGGCAAGAAGTTCAGGGACGACGCGGTGAGGAAGAAATGCTGGAGTGAAGCACTTCCTCTTGTTCCAACTTCTGCTCTGCCCAGAGTGAAGGTCCAGAAGTCACCAAGTTTCTCCTCGGGCTTGGGCTGTGGTTCGGTGACTCTGTTCAATCATTCATGTTCAGGCTGAAGGTCACGAATCATGAGAGGAATACATCCGCTTTCATTTCGTCTCCGTCTTGCTGTCTAGGCCATACAGCCACAAAAAGTTCCCGTGTGTGTGTGTGTGTGTGTGTGTGTGTGTGTGTGTGTGTGTGTGTGTGTGTTCTAGTCGTGGGTCATGCAGTTCTTCCCGATGTTGCTGCTCTAAATTCTCCCCCAGTTCCAGAGCAACACTGAGGATTCTTTTATTTAGGCGATGGTGGTGGTGGTGGTGGTGGTGGGGGGCGGGGGGGGCGGGGGGGGGTTGTTTATCGCTTGATGAGAACACAAGCAAAAAGCCAGTAAGCTGTACAAGTTAGAAACTAGTGTGATGGCAGTTTGAATTTCTGCTCATTTTGCAAGTTAGAGGTTTGTTTGTTTTTTTTAGCCTTTTTCTCTTTCCTTTTTTTTTTTTTTTTTTTTCAAATTCTGCTCATGAAACTCTGCCGTTGTCAACGTTTAGTTCCGTGGGAACCAATGAGCTGCTTGGACCCCTTTGCGTCTCAAGAGCTGCAATCCCGGTGACCGGCGTCGGCTGACCCACCGCAGTAATCGCAGCTCAGCCGTGTAGCTCCGCCTCTGACGGCAGAAGTTGGCAAAGAGCGAAGCGCATTTCTCACTGATACCACAGGAGTGAGACACTAATTGCAGCCTTTCGTCATTCTGTGATCTGATCAGTCGCAATCTGTCACGTGGCTGCACGTGCGCCGTTTGTCTGTTTATTCTCACCGTCCGTCCGTCCGTGTGCATTTCCTTGAAGCAATCAGAGTGCAAAACTGGCTCTCGAGCTCCTCTGATTGGCCCGTCGCAAAGTGCCCAAGGAGACGATGTATTATTATGTATGTAATATTTTTTTTATTCTGTTCTCCACGTGACCGTCTGCGCTGATGTGTAATTATTGCGCCGCCGTTATCGACTTCCAGCCGAAAGGCTCGTTCATCAGTCGGTCACGTGACCTCCCTGCGCCAGATAGCGACTCGACAGACGTCTACTGGTATGAAAATGGTGGAAATGATCCGTCTTCCTCCGCCTCTTATCGGGAGCTCATTTCCTGCCGGTTCCTGTTGCCGCCGTCACTTCAGGCCGGCACTTTAACGCTGATATTGTATTTTCTTTATGATTATTATTATTCATGTTATCACTAGACATAAATATTTCCGATAAGCATGTCACTTTTAATTGCGCAGCGGCGGCAAAGATATGAACTGCGTGGGACAGTTTGCAGCTGAATAATAAACTGGTTGCAAAACTCCCGGCGTGAAAGATTATGCAATAATCTTTATCAGCTCAATAACAATGTAGCAGGGTTGTTTTTTCTTTTTTTTTTTTTTTTTGCATTAGGCTAAAACTATGCCTTTAAATTGTTCATTCCTTGCATCATGCACATCTGCAACTTCAAAAACGTCACAGTATCTTTGAAACTCAAGCAAACCTGTTGGATTTATTATCGCTCATGTCTTATGTGTCCATCTGGGAGTCAAAACACCCGTAAAATCCATTTGGGAACACAAGTCGTCAGAATTTCTCACTGTTGCAGCTGCTTTGGGGACAAACTCTAATTAGATCCGTATATCTGGAGCGTTGGTGAGTTGGAAAGCGCGGCTAATGGACGTAGCAAGCGCTCGTCGCTCGCGTCGCCCACGTCGCCGACGGCCACTTGTTGCGTTTTTTTTCTCTCCGCTGCGCCGCCTTCATCAGACTGCCGGCTCCTGTCGGCCCACCAATGGCTCATTAACAAAGGCGAAGGTTCAGAGGAACATCCAGAGAGCTCCAGTGCACAACTTCAGCATGTGTTTCAGTCGTTCTTGTGTAAATTAGGTGTATATATATATATTTCTATATATATATGTATGTATTTCAGCAAGCGGCGGCAACACAAACAGAAGGACATTGTGTAAATACACTGCAGTCCTTTAACTAGGCTGGTTTAAACCAGCCCCCACACACTGGATGAAACTGGACCGGAACCTCTGGATCGGCTTCCTATTGGTTCAGTGGGAAGCATTAGCCATGCGGCTAGCTGCTAGGCACGCAATGTTGTACCGCAGTAGTACTTTCTTCTACTTTGACTCGAAACAGTCACGTCTCTTGGCAAATTAAGATTGGGGTTAAAGTTAGATTTAGACTTAAGGTTGGTGTTGGGGTTAGAGTTGGGGTGTGTGCATGTCTGTGCATTTCATGGCAGAATTTGAAGCTCTTCCGTCAAAATCGAAAACTGCTTTTCTGTGTTAAAGCTTCCTTGAAACTTTTCCTGAAACAACTTTTTTTTTCTCTTTGTCCCACCAGGAGGTCCAGTGCATAGACACGTCCCTGATGGACCCCGCCAGCAACATCACCACCTTGGTGGGACCCAACGCCTTCCGCATCCCTCTGTCCATCAGGCAGAAACTGTGCGGCAGTCTGGACGCTCCGCAGACCAGAGGCAACGACTGGAGGATGCTGGCCCACAAACTCAACCTGGACAGGTAACACGCATGCACACACACACACACACACACACACACACACACACACACACACACACGTTTATCGTCCATCACCTCCACGGCTCCCCGGGGGCCTGCCTCTCTCTCCAGGTTCCCACTGACTTTAATTCAGATCACAAACAGGGGGCGGGGGGGGGGTAACACATGCAATGTGTTATCGGCTACCTTTTCCTGATAAACCCAAATGACATAATTCATCCGCTGCAACTGAAAAACAGCACATTTAAAATATTGATAGAAAAATGTATAGTTTTGTCTTTGAAAAACCAAGTCAGCATCAGACGAACAGCTGTTATCCGAACTGGCTTGTCTTGGAAAAAAAATACAGAGACTTTTTACGCAAGGGGAACACA
Source organism: Nelusetta ayraudi (assembly GCF_046127955.1). NCBI lineage: Eukaryota > Metazoa > Chordata > Actinopteri > Tetraodontiformes > Monacanthidae > Nelusetta > Nelusetta ayraudi. The sequence goes on from NW_027466142.1 coordinate 3,017,689, forward strand.
TCCTCGCGCCGGTGTTCACATTTTTCTCAACATTGTCCCAGAGAAAAGCACTTTGCTCTCCTTCATTACCATGCGGCTCTCAGGTAGCGGCCGTCCCTCCCCGGCTGAGGCTGACGATGATGATGATTCAGTGTGGAGGCTCGTTCAGCGGCGGAAACAGATTACTGAGAGGATAATTGGGCGCCAGTGCATCTCAGCGTCCCAGCAGGCTCGCCAGCTCATCAGCTACTTTGTTATCGTGGGCACCAAATATTGGCAGCCAGCGGGAGCGAGCGAGCGAGCGAGAGGAAGAGGACAGCGAGCCAAATTGTTGTTTGCTCCCACATTTCCACTAAAAGCCATTTTTCAAAACAAGCATGATAAATCAGCTAAAAAAAAAATAACCCTCCTTTAATCCTCGCTGCTCTTCTGAGTGCCACGTCGCCACTCATTGACTTCCAACACTGACTCACAACCCCCACCCGTCCCCACCCGTCCCCCCCCGACTCCCCACATTCACTGCCATTTTCCTTTTTTTTTAAAAAACAGCAGCGCGGCTGTTTAATGTTTATGATCAATTGTACCGAGAGAGAAAAAGGAAAAAAAACCCACAGAAGAAGAAGAAGGAGCAGGTTGATGTCGGGTGGAGAGTGGAAGAAGCAGTGGAAGCAGCAGCAGCAGCAGCAGCAGCAACAGCAGCAGCAGGGTGTCCTTTATCACATCCTGCAGACTGATGGAGGCCGAGGCGCCGTGGGGGAAACATGCTGAGGAATAAAAACATCGTCTGAAGCTGGGAAAACTGGGGGGGGGGGGGGTGGGGGCATAGAGAGAGAGGAGCGCAGTTAGTAGTGTCTCTAACCATCCTGAGACCCGACACCACAGCACAGAACCGGCACCGACCCAAATATCACACACAGAACGTGCAAACGCAAACAGAAAATAAAACGTACTTAGATTGGCGGTAAAAACAAACAGTTCTATGCACTCATTAGCCCCTGACCTCTCCCACACACCTGCTCGTTTAGCCCCGCCCCCATGTCACTCATCTGCATTTGAGCGACGCAACTCGCACACTCAAATACAAGTTACTTTAACACACATTTATTTTTAGAATCATCGATACATTTGAAAAGAATGTCCAGACTGAATTGCAGCTACCACCTCCCATGTCAACAACATCAACAACACGTTTAAGAGAATTCAAGGTGTTTGCTAAGGCAAGGCAAGGTAGTCGCTGGGCAGCTCTTTGTTCGCCCATGGCACAGTTTCATAAGCATCTCAGGTTTTTAGTACGTGAAAATGTAAAAATCCACACGAGGGGCATTCAAAAATGGCGGTTTTGGTTTTTGTGAAAGACTCCGACTCGGCTTTCGTCAAAATTCTTAGCCAATCAGTGTCCTGCTCTGTGCTATGTCACCGCTATGGTCCCTGATCAGCACACTTGGAACCCCAAGGAAGCAGGTACCAAAATGGTAACTCTTTACATTAGCGTACAAACAAACATTTACCCCCCCCCCCCCCCCCCCCCCCCCCCCGGCGCTCTCCCTTCCCCACTCAGGTACTTGAACTACTTTGCCACCAAGTCCAGTCCCACCGGTGTGATCCTGGACCTGTGGGAGGCGCAGCACTTCCCTGACGGGGACCTGAACCAGCTGGCGGCCGTGCTGGAGGAGATGGGCCGCAGCGACGGCAGCTGGGCCTCCATGGCCCGGGAACACTGACCCAGCAGCGCCACCACTGGTGGCACTACACCACTGCGCCACCGCCGGACTGGGTTTCTGCACGCCAGCCCTCCAGAGTCGGGCCAAGGCTTCGGCTGGCGCCGCCGAGCCGCCGTGGTGAAGGACGGGATGAGACGTGCTGCAGGTTCGACGCCGGGAACCTCGGCGTGTTTATTGGAGCCTCGCTGCAGTGATTATCTTTGATGTGAGGGAGGGAAAGACAACAAAGAAACAAAAAAGCAAACCAGAGCTGAAGACGGAAGAACTCTCTCACACACACAGACACACACACAGACACACACAAAAGCCTGAGAGAAGATGAAAAAAGCAGACCTCGTCTTGATTACACTGGTTGTTTTCTTGCTGTTACTTTATACGGAACAAAGAACAAGAGAACAAAAGAAAAACAAGAGTGACCTTGAGAAACGGGACGGAGGAGTGTAACACAATGATGAAGGGAGAGCAGCTTAAGTGATTACAGAAGAGTAGAATGGGAAAAAACAAACAAGAACAAAACAGACTTAGTAGCAAGGCAACAAAAAAAAATGAAATATTTCCCCGGCAAGATGAGCGAGTGAGTGAGAGAGAGAGAGAGAGAGGAGTTAGCTGATTATCAGTTTGTTTGGACATCATCCCATTCAACTAGAGAGATATAGCCATAAGTTCCCAGTGTATTTAGCCCTCTGTTTACAACCTCCTGCAAAAAAAAGAACACTTCAGGTTTTAGCTTCCCGGCACTTTGTTGGACCTTCTCCGTCTTTGGATGATGGTCTGAGAGGGCGGAGCCAACACCTGGCTTAGCGCTTAACCGGCGCTCACATCAGAGAGGGATACCTGCTCTTTGTGACATCACAAAGGGCTGATTTCCACAAAGCGTGTGCGCTCTAGCACGCAACTTTGTCAAAAGTGGAGCCAAGCCATAGAAGCAACAGAGGGACTTTAGTTTCCACACAGTGACAAAGTTTTACTGATGATGATGATGAGGATGATGATGGTGGTGGTGAAAAAAACAAAAAACATCCCCGAGTGTCCTACCTTCAGCAGCGACCTTTGAACTCGTCTGTTTTGAGGTGTGTTGAAGGAAGCAGCAGCAAAGCAGCAGCACTTATGATAAACAGACAAACAAGTCAGCAAACGAGCAGCACAGAGTCGTGTTGGTTTCTACTTCAATCTAGAGGCGTTCGATCGTGGCACGCTGAAGGGCAGCGGCTTCAGAGAAAACACGCGCACACGCACACACACACACACACACACACACACACACACACACACACACGTGCACCTGCACTCAAAGCATTTGAAATAATGGACTTTCAGTTTGCAGTTGTAGAATTTCACATGCTAAGTGCAGTCAATGCAGAGGAGCTGCTGACGCCCACCCTGGACCCCCACCATGGACAACCCCTTCCCCCCACCGTGCCCCCCCGGCTCCCCACCACCACCGCGTAGACCCCTCGGGGGCTCCTCATTTCTAGACAGGAAGCTCTATTTAAATCAGGTCCCGTCACTCCAGGCTGAATCATAAGCCATTCCATCCAATTCTGCTGAAACACGCAGCAACCAGTTTTAATAACCATGTTTTTGCATACATATGCGTGTGAGAGCGCACATGGCCCACACAGATTTATATGCGTCTTTCTCTCCTGTTTCCTGTGTTCCATCGTGTCAGTTCTGTTCTCCGCTTCGTGACACCGTCTGATCGCTGGCGCCACCGAGTGGCAGTGTTCAGCCAACAGCAGCTTTGGTTGTTGTCGTTTGTTTTCTTTATGAAGTGTCTGAAACATGTAAAGTAAATTGATCATTATGTTTGTGCAAGTGATTTTATGTTAACCCATATTTTACTGTTTAGTGTTGTAGTTTTTTTGTTGTTTTTGTTTATATATTTCATTTTGGTTTTCGTTTGTTTCCTTTGACTTTTAGTATCTACAGAGCGCTTTGGATGCAGCCTGTAACACATCAGTCTGTAACTCATCGGTCCCTCTCCTCTGCTCACAGCGGCGTCCTGTCTGCGGTCGTCACTCCAGCCCTTGTCTGTTTAGGAATCCAGCCGAGGGGCTTGTGTAAAATGAAGTGTCACATATCGGAGGCCGCCAGGCTCACCGACGTTTGCGCCGACTCAGGTTAACGGTGTGTGACGAGGGGGCAAACAGTGCAACCAGCCAAGCTTTCAGTTCTTTTTTTTTTTATTGCTGAACATTCAGCAACATGTCAAATACTGGGGGGGAAGTCGGATTTTTCTGCTCTGAACAATGAAAGGAGGCCAGAGGAAACCCTAGAGGTGCGAAGGAGAGGAAGCTGCAGGACTCACTGAGTCGCTGCTGAAAGCTCAGATCATTACATTTCATCATCCACACTGGAAGAAAGAGAGAGAGAGTAGATTTCTAAATGCAGAAAACCTACTTAAGATTTTTTTCACCCAAACTTGCTTAAACTGTCCACACGAGGGCGTTCTACAAAATATCCCCACCCAACGCTCGCGATAACTATGCAAGAGAAAGTCTGTGCTGGCTTCAGAGGGAGAGAACGTTCCCAGTAGTGGCTGAGAGTGGAAATGATGAGGAAAGTCAGACGACAAACTGTTTTTGCAAAGAGACCAACCAATCACAACACAGAGCTATAGCGACTTCATTTTTCCTCCCTCACGCCGACGGAGCAGCCACACCAACACTGAACTTTGAATGAATCTGTAGAGCTACGAAAAACGGCACACTAAAAACCCTCCGTTTACTGCCTCCCGCTACGAACACATCGCGCTTTGTTCATCTTTTTCTTCATCACATTTTCTGAAGGAGACAAAAACAAGGAGGTGGAGGGGAAGCCGACGCCCGCTTTTTTTGTGACGTCACAGAGGGCCCCGTTTCTAGAACCGTGTATTTTAGCTTGTGCTTTCTTTAACAAAGAAAAAGATGAAATGATGGACGTCTCTCATTTCTGAGCAGTTCATTGATGGGTCAGAGATACACATTTAAAAAAAAATTAAGAAACAAAAACACTAATGGTGAATTTCTGTATAGGATTTTATTTTTTATTTTTTATTTTATTTTTTTCTTGGTGAGATGACAGACCAAAAAAAAAATATTACCGTTCCAAAATGGATGTACCAATACATGTGGACGTGGCCGTCAGTTGACAGTGATCAGTGTTGGAGCTGCTGATTACTTTCATTGACCTGATTGACGAAGTGGAGCAGCAGGACAGACAGTTCGCTGCAAGAGGAGGCCACAAGGGGGTGGAGCTCCCTCACTCCCTTGCCCGCTCGCTGCTGCTCATGCAGGAACCCCTCCAGCCCTCTCCCCCAGAGTGTACATGAAGAGCGTCGTTAAGACATCAGTGTACGTAAGAACAGGAATATTTTCTATGCGCAGTGTGTACAGTTGTGTACTGTCAGCTGTATTTGAGAGTGTCAATCAGTGCGCTACACTTAGATTCTAGTTTCTATGTTCTCACTTTCTTTCTCTTTTTGTCTACTATGCAACTTTGCCATTGGTTATCATGATAGCAGACTATATCTAGAGCTGTGCTTGTCATTTATTTTGTTTAGTTTTTTTTTTTACAATGGGGGTGATTTTGATTTCATTTGTACAGGATAGTGTTGGTCCATTTTGATTTGATATTTTCTGAAGCTAATTCTGGCACGCTACATGAATCTTTGCTCAGTCTTTGCCGAATGCTCGACTCTTGATCTCCTCTAATTGTTTTCTGTACAAAGTGTAAGAAAGAATTTTTAAGACAATTAATAAATTATATTTATAAGCAATGCTGAATCACATGTTGTAGGCAGTGGCTTCTTGGGGGTGGGGTAAAGTCAGTGCCTTTTTCTCACAGTACGAAACATTTGCACATTTGTCTTGCATTTCTTTGGGATTTTCTACCTTTTTCCTCCAGTTCAATGATGCCCCCTGCCCCAGGCTGTAAGTAGCTCCTCAAAGAACACTGAAGGGGATTAAATATTCAGTGGAAATCCTGCTGGTGTCACTGTTTGACTCTGGTGGGGCTTTTTGTCCTTTTTTTTTTTTGTTTCTATTTAAATGCAGAGAATGTGGAGCTGCAGCAAAAAATATGCAGGCGCTTAAAGCACCACCGCTGCCTAATGCGTGTGCAGCTCAGTGTGTCACCGCCATCGGTGCTTTAGGAGTGTGAGAAAAATGTACAGATACATTTAATTAGAGAAGCATTTACTTTTTTTTTCTCCACTGAATAAAAAGCTCTCAGACGACTTCAACAGGTTCATGTTTCATGAAGAACAACGGTGTCAGGAAATAAAGAGGTGTTAAACCAAAGTCATCAGCTGGAAGAAAAGCGAAGAGTCATCAGATTCGAGTGAATTATAAAAGCAGAGGCGTTCAATTCATCCAATATCATTGACTTCATCAGGATGTGTTCAGTCCCTGAGCTGGTCTCGCAAATCTGTTTGGCTGCAGGAAGGCCGAAGGTAACAAAGTGGAGGAGCAGTGCCACCTGCAGGTGCCCCCCCGAAACTACAACCACCATCAAACATGACGACTCCGCCGGGCCAGAGGTCCAAATTTTCACCACAGGAAGTACAACCAGCTCATCAAGCCAATAAGTACCGCAACCCAGTCCCACCCACTGACACAGAACCGCTAACCCGGATTTAATAACATCATTTTGGGTTACATTGGCTTTCAAATGTTTAATCTATGTAAAGGAACTTTTCAGGTTTAACATTTACTTTTCATCCAGACTAAAGAGACGTCGTTCAGTCGTCACGAGCCGTAACATGATTTGAGAACAGATGGGGAGGAAAATAAATCCACCAGGGAAACACTTCAGCAACATTACAAAGTCATAGTTGGTGTTGTAAATAAAGGCCGCACCAACCAAGACCGAGGCATTATCAAGACTAAAGTGTGTCGAGGTCGAGACAAGACCAAGACATTAGGGGTTCGAGACCAAACAAACCCAAGAGTTTATATATCAAAGAAAAATGACCAATATCTTTTCTAAATTCGAGTTTCCTTCTAAATCGAACAGCGCGACGCTGACATTTGCCGCGGTGCCGCTTAAATTTCGATTCCATGTTAAAAAATGTTTTTTTTTTAAATTTTTAAAAAAATAGTTCCGCGATTTGACCACTAGTTGGCATTGCTTATTCCAACACAGTTCAATATAATAAAAAAAGAAATCATTATGTCTATGTTGACGAGGATTTCGGACTAAATTATTATTATCATTGGAAAGCCTGGGAGCTCTACTTTCAGAGTCAGCTGAAACATTTCACGGGAAATAATTTTTGGCCTTTTGGGGGGACTTCAAAGTAGGCAACTTTGTCATTCACATTATTGCATTTCTCATCTTTGACCAGGATTATTTCAAAAACTATGCAGTAGGAATGGACATGTGAGGTATTATTGCATGGGAGCTCTACTATCACAAACAGTTGACATTTTTCATGGGAAATCATTTTTTGGCCTTTTGTGGGGACTCCAAAGTTGACAACTTTGCCATTGACATGATATTTTTCAGTTTTACAGGTGGATTATTAAAAAAAAAAAAAAAAAAAAAAAAAAAAAAAAACTATACAGTAGAAAAGGACATGTGAGGTATAATTGTAAAGCCTGGGAGCTCTACTTTTACAATCTACCACAATCAGTTAACATGTTTCACGTGAAATCAATTTTTGGCCTTTTGGGGGTACTACCGTGAAAACAAACGTTGGTTTTTCTCCTGATTTTACAAAGACGGTTGTGATTTAGTATAGGGGAGGAAATATACAGAAATAAATTGGAATCAATCAGTCAGAACAGCCAAGAAACAGCACATACGGCGTTGTGGCGTTATGCTGGGAAAACACTCTTTTCTGGGGATTTTATGGGTTCCGTACCTCTTTTTTGTTGAAGAGAGATTCAAAGTCCAAAAACAGTCTAAAACAGTGTTATGAGTCGACGGGAGAACGCCCCGTTTTTTAATGTCTTCGCAGGCTCTCTCTCTCTCGCCCTCTCGCTCTCTTTCTCTCGCTCCTCCTCCTTTTTATTCCAGAGGCAGCACCTGAGGTGAATCAACCTGGAAGCAACCAACCTAATAAAAGGAGGCGGACCAGCGGGAAACGGGGGGGGGGCCCCACCGCAGCAGCAGATTCACTCTTCCCGAGTGGTTACCTTATTTGGGGTTGAGCGCTCGCACTGGTTAGCGTGCTGGGCATTTATTATTTTAGTTTGTTATTTTAGTTTGGGCTGGGGATCTTCGGTAGTCCTGTTTTCGATCCCTGCTTAGGTGAGTTGTTCAAGGCAGTTTATGGGGGTTGGGCTGGGTTGACGGCCAACAGCGTGGCTGGCTCAGACCTTCCCCCTTTTTGTTTCTTTTGGCCGGGGTCTCCAGTCCTTTTTTTGTTTGTTGGGGAATTATCTAATTAAAATGGTTCTTGAGAAATAAAACCTTTTTTTTTGCACTCTTGAATTGTTTGTGGTGGCGTCCCTTTTTGTTAGATGTTCGGTCCTCTGATTGTTTCGAGCTTATTCGTTGTGGCCGTAACAACAGCAACAACATAAATATTTACTATGAACCACGTTATAGGTCAAAGGCGTATTGTCAGCCGTTTTACAGACGTTTATTTTTTGCATTGGCAGCTGTGAGAAAAAAATGCTTTTTGGGCCGCATTAGGTTTTAGGCTGCAGTACCTCGAGTGACCACTGGGAGGAATCGCCGCACCGTCATATTTTGGCAGTTTGAGGTTAACGCTAACGCAGCCTACTTTCTGGTTACGTAATTTCACCAATCGACAGATTCCAAGTTTGGACAAACGTCAGTACACGAGGAGTACCTACGTATGTACTTTATTGACTTTAATGTCCCTGCGAGAATCACGTCTTAAAAGTGTAATAAAAAATACAACTCCTACTCAAAACAACTCAAATTCTGCGCTCTTTTGCAATTAAACGCACTGCATTCTTGTTAGTAATTAAAAATACTAGAGTTTATGACATTTATTCTCGTTGTCTGTTTTTGTCAAGAAATACTAGCTTCCGTTAAATTGCTCTCAGTAGGTAAAACATAGCTGAATATTGGAGGACGATCTGACATTACTATTTTCATGTTATGTTTTTGTATGACAAGGTAAATACTTATGCCGTTTGTCTTAAAATTGTATTTGTTATAATATAACAATAAATAAAATACAATTAAAGTCTTTTTCTTGACTTGTTAAATGTTCCCACTTTCTCTTGCATCAACATCATTTGGCTGATGTACATGGGACTGCGTCACCTCCTTAGCAGGATCAGGGCAAAGGTCCGAACCCGTGTCTCTGCAGCAACGATGACTGCGGGAAGCAGTTCTAGACACAGCAGGTAAAGGGCACCTCCCTGTATGTGCACCTTCAGAGTCGCTCACGTCGCTTGCTCAAAGGCGTCTCCGTCTTGTGTATGTTGCAGATGTGTTAATAGAGGAATAGCACGGAAACTTCATGCTTTGTTTCCTCAAGTGAGAGGACTTGGGAAAATTATGTTTAAATAAAATCTAATTCTTTACTTTCAATTTTCATGGTATGTTAAATTTGCTAAAAATAAATAAATAAAGCCAGGGGGAGAACAGACGAGTTTCTTTTAATTGGACAAAAATCACCTTTGTTCCACACATCTGTCAACTTGCGAACATTAGGCCACCAGGTTATTAGGTCTCAGTCTTTTGGTAAGCAGTTGTAAATGCATCAGCAAATCATCAGCTCAACAAATATCATCATCGACCAGAGAACCAAAGAGCCTCCACCCAGCAGGTGGTTGGGTTTGTGTGTATGTGGTGCTACTGAATGCAACTGGACTCACCTTGTAGAACTTCTTCAGATTCTCCTTCTGTGTCTGGTTGATGACAGTCAAGACTCTGGCGAACGATGACTGCAGGAAGCACTTCTAGACAGACAGCTTCAGAAGCTGAATGGTCTCTTCAGTTCGACTGCACTCGGGCGCAACTCTAGGCAGGCTTCTAAATGTGAAAAGCCCCAACACCCCAAACGCCAAGTAGCTGAAAATGCACACTGGGCTATAGATTTTTTTTCCCTTTTAGATCTGTAAGCTGACATTTTGTTGTGGTTGCAAGTTCAGCAGTCCAACCAATCAGTAGAGAAGTGTTGCCGTTAAAGGTCCATGTTCACTTAACTCACCTTGTGTAACCACAAAGGTCTTACAAAACTAATTTAAGAAAGCTATGCAAGCAAGACTTTGAAAAAAAAAAACATCACCTTTAAAGGTGAGCGACTATTAGGAATAGTAAGTATTAGCATAGTAAACATTATAAATTCACAGCAACTGAAGAGCAAATACTCAGACACATTTTATTAATAGAAAAAGCCTCTATGCCTTGACAGCAAATTTGCGAATGGAGTACAAGAGGTCTTTCTTCTGCTGTTTCCTGGTCTTCAGACTCTCTTCGTGCTTGTTGAGCCGGCGACGCAGAGCTCTGGTCTTCTTGGGTCTGAGATCAAGGGGCTTGTACTTCTTTCCCTGGAATAAATTACAAACATTCAGTAAAATAAGTAAAAAAAAATCACCTTTTTGCCCAAAAGGCCGCACTTAAGTGACTACTGTCTGTCAAGAGTACGCAGCAATTATTTTGACAAGCTCACCACTACATTCATCCAGAGAGTAAAGTTTGTTGTCTCCATTTTCATTCCATAATTTAAAGGTGAACAAATTGCTTCTTTGGTTTTGCCTGTCTGGACCAAGGGGTCTTGGTGCCCTCTACTGCTCAAATCTAATGCTGCAGGGCCGGCAACAGTTTGTGTTTGAGAATTTAGCACAGCACCAATACTTTATTATTTAGACAAGGTACAAACCCCCCCCCCCTCCCAGTTCCAATGACTGATACATGTAGCTATACCGAGCCAATATCAATACTGCTCGAGTAAACTTGCGGCAGGACCTCTGATTCAAAAAGCAAAAAACATAAATGCATTGAAATTCAATGTCTTCCCAAAGATATAATTAAACTTGGGTTGCCTAACATTGAAAATATTCAATAAAGGAAGACCACAGCATCATATACATACAAGGACTGCAAAGCCATCTGGGAACACTGCAGCAACAACAGTAAGGATACAGGAGGGATACTAGAGCCGTGCTACAAAAACCAAAAACTCATGGACCATCGCTCTCATCCCTCTAAATGCTCGCTATATACACTGCGGAGGTCTTGCTTTTCGCTGTTCAAAGTAAAATATCTCCACAGCAATGATATGCTGAGCATCATCTCACTTTGTGGCGCATGTGTGTGTGTCTATATCTAGAAAAACTGTTTCACATCTATACAAAGAGTGTCAGGCTTATAAAAACGTCTTGCTCAAAGGCGTCTCCGTCTTGTGTATGTTGCAGGTGTGTTATTAATAGAGGAATAGCACGGAAACTTCATGCTTTGTTTCCTCAAGTGAGAGAACTTGGGAAAATTATGTTTAAATAAAATCTAATTCTTTACTTTCAATTTTCATGGTATGTTAAATTTGCTTAAAAAATAAATAAATAAATAAATAAATAAAGCCAGGGGGAGAACAGACGAGTTTCTTTTAATTGGACAAAAATCACCTTTGTTCCACACATCTGTCAACTTGCAAACAATAGGCCACCAGGTTATTAGGTCTCAGTCTTTTGGTAAGCAGTTGTAAATGCATCAGCAAATCATCAGCTCAACAAATATCATCTTCGACCAGAGAACCAAAGAGCCTCCACCCGGCAGGTGGTTGGGTTTGTGTGTATGTGGTGCTACTGAATGCAACTGGACTCACCTTGTAGAACTTCCTCAGGTTCTCCTTCTGTGTCTGGTTGATGACAGTCAAGACTCTGGCGATGGACTTGCGCACAACCCGGCTAGAAGTTTGTAGGGGTAGAAAGATAAAGCAATTAGATTGCCAGTTAGTCCAACCGGAACAACAACTATAAACCGAATTAAAAACACTTTTATACAACTTTAGTGGCCCAGCCAAATAATTCTGTCATCAATGTGTTATACTTTAGCAAAGGGTTGCAGGACCATATTGGAAAGATATCAAGACACTAAACCATTTACAATATGTCCATGTGTCTAGCACAGGGGTGGGCAAACTTTCTGACAAAAGGGGGAGAATATAAATAGCTTTGTTTTGTCGATGTTGGCTTCAGTAGTAAACACACCAGAATGAAAAAAAAAAAATTGCTGTTTGACAAAATGCAATAATCCAGTCACACATTCACTATGAAGAATACGTTTTTTGGGGTGTTGATATTTAACTTCAGTACGGGTTGGATAGCGAGGACTGTAGCTGGACACAGTTCCCTATTAACGGCGTTTTCATGTTGGCAAGTTGTCGTTTAAACACATTAATATATATATTATTTTTTATTTTTTTTTAAAGGCGCAGTGTGTAAAATTTGGCATGATTTATTGAAAAAAACCCGTAACACATAACCAATAAATATGATTGTGTACGGTGTGTCATTTTAAGGGGAGAGCAAAATGGAGAGGATGGGTACTTCATGGGACATGCAGCATGCACACTCTGGCAAGTAGCCGTTTCAACGGATACCGTCAACGTTTACTTACATCTTGGAAAGCTTGGAGGCAGCTCCACCGGTTACTTTAGCCACACGGAGCTGAGACAGTTCATTTTTCAGGTCGTCCAGCTGCTTCAGCAGCTCCTCTTTCTTCTTGCCCCGCAGGTCTCTTGCCTTGATCTTGGCCTAAACCAAACACCGTTTGCAAGACACTGGATGTGAGTCAAACAGGCCAACGGCAACCACATGTAAAATATGACACCAATCAATATTACATTCTTTAAAAAGAAAAAAATGTCTTGACTTCTGACGGTAAAATAACCAGTTTAATGTTCGTAGCGCCTGAAGTGAGCTAGCTGCTTTTGGCTAGCTGCTAGCCTGTCGAGCTGCGAGCTCTACCGACAATTTGTAATATGCCATAATAATGCTGCCGAGACAGAGTTAAACTTTTAAGCATGATAAACAGCGAATAGATGAGGATATTACGTATGTATATTTTCTAAATTAAATGGTATTTTGTTGAAAGAAACATTAAAAACTCGTAATTAACAGGTCCGCGTCGGCTCCGTACCATGTTCTCCGTCGCCTCCTGGTTGGAAAGGCCGGACGCGCCGCGTGCTCAGAAAAAAGTAGCTTCCGGAAAATCTCTTCTTCTTCGTCTCCCAGCAGTTGACTCAACAGCGCTATTCTGTGGCGCGACGGTTGGGAGGTGGCGAAACGCTACCGGAAGGAAAAGGCTTCAGTCACCCCAAAAAACACAATACAAATCTTAAAACTTATTATTTAAAAATATTAATATTGCATTCAATGGCTAGATTTAATTGCGTAGTGTTTTGTTCTGAACTACAAAATGTCTGTGTGCAAAAAAAAAAAAAAAAAAACGGTCATCAAAGAATTATTGTACTTAATAATCACTCAAAAATCATGTAAAAGCAGCTGTTTATGGACCCAATTCCGTAAACATTTTGGCCTCACACAAGCATTGGTGTCAATGCCCTTTCCTGCCAATCCCCTCTTTCAGCCTTCTTTGCTAGATACAGCTTTTCAGACCTGGTTTGGGAGGGGACTTCATTGTATCAGGAATCTATTCATTAATGGTCCGTTGGCTGTGTGTCTTGGTTACATAGTATTATCTTGGATATGGAAGGCAACCCTCCTTATCATCTGAGAGAACGATGGGGATAACATGGAGATTCCGGAGGAACCCTGGCAAAAAGTTATCAAAATAATACACACATCCTTGACATGTGTTAGGCACAGATTGATCCAATTCAAGATATTCCATTGTCTGCATTTTTTAGTAGAGCCAGACTGGCACAGATTTACGCTGGCACAGATCCAGACTGTATCAGATGCCACCAGGCCCCCTGCCACTGTGGGACATACTGTATGGGTATTGGGAATGTAACAAACCAGCGATGCAAGTTTTTTGCATTAATTTATGTAAAGTTTTGTGTGTTTGCTTATTTTGTCTTTGGTTTTATTGGTTGCTTGTTTGTATTCCTTGTCTCTCAACTTACTTTTTTTTTTTTATGAATATGCTTTCTTGAAAACTTAAAAACAATTTGAAACAAAGGCAGCTGTTTAACTCAACTTCCAACTATTGTCCAATTAAAATACTTCAGACAGTTAACAGTTGTGTTAACACAGAAGAACAAAGCATGTTTAAAGGAGCAATCATTGTTTAATTATTCTCATGGAGACAAGATATTCTGTATTTAGAACATAAGATAATGACAGTGCATTCAACAATGTGCTTTCTTTCCAATATACAAACAATATATTTGACAAAAAAAAAAACAAATGAGTGGAAAAACATCCATACTATAACTTGTTTGAAATTCTATGCAGACTGAACCCTGTTGTAAATGTACAACATATTGGGTGTAAGGGTATACAGTACAGAAGACCCCTGGCCTTGTCAGAAATTACAAATAAAATGACAAATCAAAGTTTTACAGTGATGAGTGATGCATTTGGGAAGAAACATAAATGTGGTATTATTTTGTTGTTGTTGATGATGATGATAAATACTACAAACTTCTTACATCAAACCATGTCCACTGCTTCTCAATGCAGACAACACACATATATTATATTAACAGAGACATGTAATGTATTCTCATTTATATTAGTAAAGGCACGTAAATGAACATGTGCCTCATCCTCCTTCACAAAGCATTTACTTATATTATCATATAATGATATAGTTAGTTTAAGGTCCACAAAGAGCAACAATGGGAGATGTAACAAATTAAATGTACAATTAAATGCTTTATGCAATACTCTATCAAAAGTGTTCTGTAAAGGGATATTGTAACAGCTTCCAAAAGGAGTGCTAAACACAGTGCTTCTGGAGATGTGTAGTTTGCCGTCACTATCGTTGAATACAAAAATGTTCCCAATTTCATGTCTCGAAAAAAAATATTTCACTTCCCAACACCACTGAGGAGAAATCGCAGTCTGTACCCTTTATAATTTATGAAAACACTTTATCAATGCCATTGCAAAGCCATTATGGGTGAAACTCTGAAATCAAGTGAGTGAAATTGTAGTACATTTTTGTAGTGACATTTATTTATATATTTATTTATTTACTTATTTACTTATTTATTACTTATTTTTACAGAAAATGTGCCGCTAATTCTCCCATAGATAAATTTGGGGCATCTGACATGGGGTAAAACCGATTGTCAGTTATTTCAAAACAAGATCAGCCTCTGCATTCAGTACAGGTCATGAAACAACACAACACAGCAAAAAGTCCTTGGTGGGGAAAAGTCAATAACTTAAATGCAAGAAGTAAGGCTAGGCCTACTGTCCAAGTCAAACCTATTTTGTTATCAATTAAAACACTTCAAACACATGTAGATTGCTGTGTGAGCGGAATAGGAATGAGGGAGTTTTAAAACAACAGTCAAGTCATCCATCATCTCTTCACGTCAGGGAAAAAAAAAGGCTTCAGAAACTCCAGTGTAAATCAAAACGTGCCATTATGCTCTGAAAAGTTGACAGCGAGGTACCTTAACCAGTGATGGGAAATAAATTGAATTTTAAAATGACACGATTATACAAAAAGACACCCTGCAGGCCTTTGCTGCTCCCAGAGATATGAGCCTGTCACAGAGAATACTATGGGGGGGGGGGCCTCATAAGCCACAGCTGATTGGTGATGAGAGCCAATGTCTCCGTGGGTTCTCTTCATTGTCATTTTCCTTCAAGCTTGCTGCAGCTCATCAGCTCCAGTGAGTCAGAGAGCCTGAGACTGAAGGTCGAATGATGCCCTTTGGTGACGGCTTTGATCCAAACCAGGACATCTGAGGGAGGGGGGGGGGGGGGGGGGTTAAAATTGATATCATATTCAATATTTCCTAACACAGTCTCAACCTTTGAGTTTAAGAAAATTATTTTAATCCATTTTACAATTGTACATTATATTCAGCAGCCACTTTGTTATGTTCAACATTACATTGCATCACAGCAACTCGATGCGTCTTATAGACATTCAAAAGATGACTTTCAGATCATTAAACCAAGCCGTGAAGCAAAATTCCAAATATTGTGTCAATGTCTGGACAGTTGCTGAACTGACTGTAGATTTTCAAGAATCTATCAAGAATCATTCGCAAATACAATGTGAACACAGTGAGGGCAAATGAAACGCCAACCTTGTACTCCAGAGTTTGTTTCAACATCTCTTCTTCTTCACGGGTGAAGTTCAGCAGCACAGATACGGCTCGAATTAGTTGGAATGCCTGATGAAGCAGGACACACAGATTCACTACCGGGCTCGATATGGAGCTGCTCTGAAACCAACTTCAACTGAGGTTTAAAACACAGAACAAGGACACTCTGATCAACCTTCTTACCTCAGCCTCTCGAGATGACATGAACTTGAGAACGACGTGTTTGAGATACTCGAGGTTGATCTCTCGTGAATCGTTAAGGTCTGCAGTGTTGATCACTTTGGTGTTGAACGTTGTCAGGTTCTGGGAGGATGCTGGAGGAGGATCTGGACAAACACTCTCGTGTCTCTCGGCCCGGATTTCTGGCGACTTCTCCCGGGCTTCGGCGTCCGGCTCAGATTTCATCCTCTACAAGGAATTCATAGCAAGTGCGTGTATGGTGAGCTACCGTTTCTCCATTCAAAATGCCGTAGTAGAACAAAACAAAAGTGAAGTGCTGAGGAGTCCCACCAGTTCTTTCTGCAGCGTCCTCTTTAGTTCTGCCATTCTCTGCTGCAGTTGTTTGATGGTCTGCAACGTCACGGGACATTTAAGAGGAGTAACTACGGACAGGCTCGGCTAAATGACATTGAGCAAGCTCAAAAAAATGAACGCAGACAGAAAAGCAGCTGACCCTGTTCTTGTCTCCAAGTTGTTGCTCCAGCTCTCTGTTGTGCTTCTGGATTTGATCCAGGTCGTCTCCCGTCATTCTGACATTTTCATCTTCCTCGCACACTTCAGGGCGGTGAAGTTGCTCCGTCAGCGTTTCCATCTCCACCTCCAAGTATAAGATCTGGGCAGCACGTGACACAGTTAACTTCAAGCAGGAGTTATATCGATATAACGAGAACTTTTTAATTATTTGATATTCACCCTGCAACTCAATCTGCCCCTGACTGCCACACTGACAACTTTTATGTCTCTCTCTCTCTCTCTGTATTCAATTTGGTATTCCCTTTTCACCCCAACCGGTCAAAGCAGATGGGCACCCCCTGGAGTCTGGATCTGCTCTTGGTTACTTCCTGCAGGGGAGTTTTTCCTGGCTGCGTTCGAACCATGCTTGCCCTAATCCAGGGGTGTCAAACTCAAATAAACAGTGGGCCAACATTTCCAACTTGGATAAAGTTGCAGGCCAACATTGAAATTTATTGAAAAAAACCTTCCTCCAGATGTAGCAGTGAAGTTCTGCTTCAAAATTGAATATGAAACAAGCAAAGCTTAATATTATGAAATAAACAACTAAATACTGCACACGTGAAAAATCGAATTTCAAATTAGAAATAATCATCAAAATAAATTAACGGTAAATAGAAATCATAAGCCCTTCTTATTTGCAGCCTTCTGACTAACATTTCAACAGTAACCCACGGGCTAACAATAAATGTAAAAATAAAATAACAGCAATAAACCAGTTAATTCATAATAATATCCATCAACGAAAATCTTGTCCTGACTGAGCAAAGCATTCTGGGATTAGTGGTACATGTGCCGTATTATACCAGCTCCAGTAGTGATTTTGTATTGCCTTGCGGGCCAAATATAATTACGCTACTTGAGTTTGACACCTGTGGTCCGGAAGGTTTCAGTTGCTATTTATGCAATTTATAATAAATAAGAGTTGATTAACTGATTGATTCCCACTGTGACTCTCTCTGGCCTGTCGGCCACCTTGCCTCTGTCTCTATCCTGAAACTGAGGAGGAAAAAATTTAGAAACTAGCGTTTCTCAACTGGTGGGTCGCAGAGCTGTTTTGATTGGCCCGCGGCTTGGTGGGCAGTTTCCACCACCTCTTTTTTTAAAATATATATATTTATTGAAAAAATGTTGGGGATTTATTTTGCAGGAAACAAAACTCAATTCAACATTTACCAGACATGACTGAAGGCGGGCTAGCGTTTTTAGTTTTGTGGAATAAATATGAGTGCTGAGGAATAAATTTGGGTCGTGAGTTCATGATAAGGACAAAAATGTGGGTCCTGAGACGCCACCGGCTGAGAACCATTGTTACAAACATCAGCATTTTGTTTAGAATAAAGGAATGAAATGGTGCTAACCCGGGCTTGGAAGCTATCCAGGTGCTGTGTCTGGGTGAGCAGCTTCTCCCTCAGGGTGGTCAGCTGCGATTCTTTTTCCTGCTCCAGTTGCTCCTGCTGAGCACGTTGGTGATCCTTCTCTTCCTGTAGTTGCAGCACTGATGACTTCAGACACTGCGTTTCTGCACAAAACACAGCCAAGATCTTCAGTGTTACTGAGTTGCTCGGTAAAAACATTAAAAATTTGTGCTCTTACTATTTTTCTTTTTTTACTATAGTATAAACAATGAGTTTTGTCCACTTTGTCTAACATGTATTAAGATAACTTCAAATCAAGGGATCTTTTGATGTTTTTTTCTTTTTTTTTTCCCATTTCGAGAAAAATCTGGAGTTCATGGATAACTACATAATTTTTATTATTGGAGTAAAACATTTTTAGTTTCGCAAAGGTAGAAATACATCTGGGGTCTGTCATCCTTCACTATTGATATACAAATATTACCTTGGTCGTTTTTTTTCTTTTTAAATTACTTTTCAGTGATCCGTACAAATTGCATTGTGAATATGTTGTGTATGGTTCTTTTATGGTGTCTTTTATATATTTTTTGGTATGTATTGTCTTGCTCTTATCTGGACCATTTGTGCCCGTAATAAAGTTAATTATTATTATTATTATTATTATTATTATTATTATTATTATTATTATTATTATTATTATTATTATCATTATCATTATCATCATCATCATTATTATTATCATTATTAATAATAATAATTACTTTAAAATGATAGAAATCAAGTGTTACACATAAAAAAAAACCTCAGTATTTCTAATGTAGTGTGAGTATGTGTGTGTGTGTGTGTGTGTGTGTGTGTGTGTGTACACACCATTCTCAAGTGTTTTAATGTTCTCGTCTCTCTGTGCGAGGACCTCAGTGGTTTCAGCCAGCCCCTGCTGTGATGCCTGGATAGATTCATTCAGCTCCCCAACCTGACGGCACAAGTTTTCAATAAGAAGAACACATTGAAAATGTCGCTTTGATTCAATGTTTCTAAAGCATTGAAGTTGTGAGCCCACACAATTCTCACTGTCCCCTTCTGATACTGCTGATCGTGAAGGATCGCCGCTGACCCACAAACGCACCTGTGCTTGCAGCCTCTCTCTCTCTTGTTGTGTTCTCACGAGAGTTTCGGCGATCTCTGTGCTCTCTGTACCCTGCTTGACCAGCTCCTCCTAATGGACAACAAAAAGAACAAAAACAAAACAAAACACATGCAAATCTGTTCACTTTCATACTTTTGCTTGCAGTCAAAAAATATGAAAATATATAAAAATACATTTCACGCCACTGTTTGAAGTTGCCAACTCAGACATTCATCTTTACTCTGCACAGCTGTTGTGTCAGACAACAGCTTCCAGTCACTACGTTGCTTTTCTATATGAGCCGCCAAGTAGATGAGATAGAATCATCACGGGCAGAATATTATAAATTGCTATAAATTAGGATTTTCCTCTTCACATATTTACCCCTGCATAGACCTGAGGTAAAAACGAAGCGCTGAAAGAAAAGCACACAAACCACTCTGTCCTGCAGAATCTGTCTTTCACTCTGAAGACTGGTAATGCTTTGCTGGAGTCGTCTGGTCTCTTCCTGTGTCTGCTGTTCCGAAACGGTTAACTGCTGCTGCAGAGATAACTTTTCTGAACTCCATTCTCCAATCTGGACAAAAGAGAAAAGAAATACAATTGCCCGTCTTCCTCTTGATTGATTTTCGCTTGTAAAATAAAATAAAAAAATAGTGTCATGCCAGAGAGTGCCATATTAAACATCACCACAAGATGACACCAAAGTCAAGCATTTTTCAAACCTTTACAATTCTACTCACATAATTCAACAACGAGGATGCCTTTAGCCTATTTGCACGTATTGTTTTCCTGTTGCAGTACTCACCAGTTCATCCAAGTGCTGCTGTTTCTCTGTCATCTGCTTCTCTGCACCACTCAACTTCTCATCACTTTCCATGACCTGCTTCTCCAAATTAGCAATCTAAGACAGAACGAAGTGAACGTCATCATCGTCATGATCATCATCAAGCAAAAGGGGGGGAGGGCTATCAAACTTCCTAATTTGCAAGAATATTTCAATATTTTGCGCTTTTTATCGTAAGTCAGTGAGGCTCCGTGGTTCTGCAACACTTAGTTTGTCATTGGTTGTTATTATTTTGTACTTACTTGTGCATCTGTCCTTTCTCTGTAATTTCTGGAGGAGTCGTCCTTGTGTTGAAGAAGTGTTTGAAGCTCAGTAATTCTACAACACATTCTGGATATCTGAAGATGAGAAGGCAAGAGGAGATGAGATGATAATGTGCATATACTGTACATATGTGTGATCTCCATCTCTCTTTGGTTCATTACTTTTGTTTTAGCAAACTAAGGCCCAGGGGCCAAATCCGGCCCGTTAAACATTTTAATCTGGCCCGTCATACTTGAAGAAATTGCATTAATAGTAAGTAAGCCATAATAAGCTGTATTTCATCCCTTTTTTCAGATTTCCAAGAGTCATTTCAATACAGTGGGGCTTCAAAGACACACACTTTGTTCATTTGCAAAATCACATTATTTAATTGACATTAAAACATGTTTTCTATATATCCTATAATATATATATTTTTTCTCCTATGAGAATCCAGCCCCTCTGTCAAATTTTAGAAATCGTTGTGGCCCACAAGTCAAAAAAGGTTGCTCACCAAGACAAATAAAATGTTATATAAACATCAGAGAACCCTTGTGTGGCGTCCTTCACATGTTTTGGTCTCATTTACCCTCGACGAGGAATTTATCCGATGAGGCCGTAACAATAATCAGAGCGCCTCCTCCCATCCATAGGCTGGGAAGAGGCAGTGCGCACGGAGAGGGGCCTGTGTGTGCGCCTCGTCTGCAGTATAGACACTGCGCTGTGTGTGTAGCAACAGGCAGCGGCAGCGGCCAGTGAAGGAATCTGTACTGCCGACATAACTTTGTGTGAACCAGCATTTCTCAACTTCTGTTTCGTTGATTGGGATGACGCCATCGTGGGCAGTTTGCCATTTTTTTGTAAAAAAAAAAAAAAAGAAGAAAGAAAGAAAGAAAGAAAAAAAAGGGGTGGGTGGGGGGTTTAAAATATAGACACAATTTAATTCAATAATTTTTAATGGTGCATTTACTAGGCATGATAGAAAGTGGGCTAACATTTTTATTTTAGTAGAATAAATCTGAGTGCTGTGGAATAAATTTGCATTGCGACTTCATGATGAGGGGGGAAAGAAATGTGGGTCCTGAAACTCCATCAGTTGAGGACCACTGGTGTAAACTCCAGTGGAAAGTATTAGGACCTACAATAAGCCTAATGTCATTGCATTAGAGCTGCTCTTTAACAGTGGTACTGTCAGTGTTACACCACCTGTTGTTGTTGTTGTTTCAGTTATTTACATAGAAGTTAAAATCCAAAAAGGTGCCCTCTTCAACTTTCACCTGAAGCTGCAGTAGCATCATCTCAAAGCTGCTCAGAGGCCCAGAGTTGCTGTTGGAGGTAAGTTTCCAGCTAGCCTTATATTCAGATGCAGTTTTCTAATTGCGCATAGTTGGTACATAGTGCAAGTGTTGTCCAAAAGGGCAATGACGAACTGTCTTACCTGTGCTTCCAAATTATTCACAGTGTCAGCATGGTCTGTCCGAAGTGCCAGAAGCTCCGCCCTGCTTTCCTCTAAACTGACCTCCAGACTGGACTTCTGTAAAACAGCAAAAACACAGAGTAATGTCTACCGTTACATTGTGAATTTAAACAGTTCCAAATGTAACAATAAAGAAAAAGAGGAAAAAATAAATAAATACGTAAATATAGATAACCATAAGTAACTAAATAAAGAATTGTGTTTATGTGTGCGTCCGTGCGTGCGTGCGTGTGTTTAAAAGCTGATTTCAGAGGGGTTTTTTTTGAGGAGGAGGGCATTGACAATTCTGGACATACTTAAACAGTATCACATTTAAATGAGTGGCAAGACAAGATATTAAATAGCGGTGGTAAAACATTCAAGAAAATGGTACAAATGAACGCGACCAATCATTTTTATTTTATTTTTTTTTTGCTACTTGCACCTGTCGTGGTTTGAATGTGTACACCCTGAAAACTAGAGTTCAGTCCCCAGAAATGAAATGTTTTCATTCGGTGAAGAGCTCTTTCCCCTTTACCTTACAGAAATGACTTGACTGGTCGGCTTCTCGCTCACCTCCTTCAGAAGTTCTTGTAAATTCTCGTCCTCACTTAGGTTCTTGTACAGCCATCTCTCCAGAAAAGTCACTTTCTTCTGAAGGCCTGTTATCATGTGCTCTTTGTCCTCCTCTGTTACAGCAGCCTGATAATGACACAAACACAAGCTTAGTTTCCAAAATCCTGTTCATTTAGAAAAACATACAAATGTCACTTTGCCACATTTGCCATAGCATTCAAATGCACTAGTATTGCTACCTTTTCAATACACTTTCACTTGGAATTTTCTGACTTATCTACACAAGTAGTTTGTTATCAATGCAGTGTGACAGTCCGACTCTGTTCACGTGTGCAGTTCACAAAACACTAAACTAATCTCAACTTCTTTTGCTGCAAAATTCTCCATTTTTGAGATGACTTTACCGGCAGTTCAGTTTTTACTCTTCGAGAAACTACACATACCATTATTAACAACACTCACTGTAATGTAAAAGCCACAGTTTAAATATTACAATCAGACCTTTTCTTGCTTTAACTTCAGAGCATCGTGTTCAGTCTGTAATGTATGGAGGGCCCCCTCCAAGGTGGACACCATATCCTGTGACTGAAATACAAACGTTACACAAACACTCCGAAATGTGTGAATAAATAACTCGAGATGGTTTGCGACTGACCTTCTGGAAGTCTTCGGAAACCTGCTTAACGACCGACTGCAGCTCTTGGCACTGAATCTGCAGTTTTTTCATCTTTCTGTCAGCGTCCTGTTTGAGCAGCAGCAGTTCCTCCCTATATGTGCGTAACGAAGAGTCAGCATTACTTCAAAAATCCCACATGATGTATGTGACGCTCGAGTGGTGATATTTCACCTGGAGTGGAGCATCACACGACACACAAGTCCTCTGTTGAATGCCACTTTGTCCAGGCCACTACATGTGCTTTGCCCTCCTTTTGCTCACATGAATTATCCGACTGTTTTTTATTTAGTAATGTTATTACAGAATTTTTACATAAACAAAGAAATTGGCCTACAAACCAACCTTTTCTTTTTTTTCTGCTTGAAAGTAACTCAATCTACATCCAAGCTCTGATAGAGAATCAAAAGACTACACAATTTTTTTTTTTAGATAATATTCCAAATTATAATAAAAATATAGTCATTCATATAGTCAACTCACTGTCAGTTAAGCTGCTATGGGCTTAGGCCTATACCTTAGGTGATGACCGTGACATTAGGAGCCAGGAGCTGGAGAACCCAGTCCTGAAAGTCACGTCAAGTCATGCCATGGCTCCACCTCGCCGCTAACTTCAGGACCCACACACACATACACGCACGTATTCCGTCTCTTCCCTATTTTCTATTGTGTATTTCACCCAACAGAACTCAAATTCAAAACACACTGTTCCAAGCCGGTATGCACAACATGTTCTTAAAACATTTTGTAGGTTGAAAAGAAGTGAAAGTGGATATTTGTTTTAGGTTGCGCAGCATGAGAAGGTCACATCTGACAAAAATTGAAAAGCTGTTTCAATCACATACATTGTTTCTGGTTGAATTTCTTTCCAGAATCTAAGAAAAGCCTCCAAGAGCTGATTAGATTTGATTTAAACTGTCTCCCACTATCATAGATCTTTTGCTTCATTAGTCAGTTGGGCCTTTGTATTCCTTTCGGAACGTAGGCCATCGATGAAACATTTCCACCCTCTGTCTTGGACCATCTTTTCCAGTTGGGTTCACGTCAGTCCCTTCTCGCTCCGCACTCTTTCTCCAGGTGTTTTGGAGTTTTTCTCTGCCTCGTTTTTCCTGAGGGTGTCATGTTAATGCCTGCTTGGCTGTAGCCGTCTTGTTTCTTCTGAGTGAGTGACCAATTCGGCTCCACTTTCTCCTCATCAGCTGGATCTCCATTGTTTCTTGTTTGGTTCAATCCCATAGTTCGCTGATGTTGATATAATTTTTAGAGCCAGAAGTTACTGAGGATGGGTCTAAGGCAGTGGTAGAAGAAAGTTTGTAATCCATTAATGGTGTCGTTGGTGGTAATCCAATGCGATTGAGGACCTTGCCTGGTATTGATAGTAACAGGACATGGACAATCCATACATACTGAGGAAGAGAGATGAACAGGTGCTCGATGGCATCTACAGGTTGCCGGTGCAGACGCACTCTGAGGAGACTTATGGCAACGGGAGCAATCCTGCCTTTCACCTCCAAGTCTGATCATTTATATATGAATGAATTATATGGAGCACCAAGTATTGAGAGACACGCTACACTTGGTGTCCTCGGTAAATTGATAAATGTTGGTGTTACTTAAAAAAAATAAAAAAATGCATGCATTAAGTCAGACCCAGGCAAAGTATGGTGCAGAGATGGCCTCCAAAATTTCACAATAGGACTGAGGTCAGGCGACAATGGAGGCCACACCATGAAGTTTCTTCTGTGCCCAACCTAAAAATGTTGTGCATAAAAGCTTGCAACAGTGTGTTTTGATTTTTTTTTTTTTTTTTTTTTTGCAAAATACTTTTGTTTTTTCACAAAAAACACTTAGAAACACACAACATAAACAAAACCAAAACAGAAAAGAGAATATCTAGGGCACAAAGAAAAGAAAAATAATGCACACAGTACAGTGTTCAATTTCTGAGAGTTAGAGTTAGTTTGAACACTAACAGTCTCTGAGAAGGTGCACGGCACACACCATGAACTTTACTAGTGGCCACAGTCAACCTTGAACTGAGCAAGGCGGTCTAGAAATTGTTGCCATATAATAAAGAATTGGCTAATATTGTCCCACCATGCTGTACCATATGTTCTCCATATGCCGTATGCCAGAAAGCTCACTTAACCAGGTCTTAAACTGCAGGACAGTTACTTCCATAGTCTTAGTCTTGCTTTCTTTGTAGATTGTAGAAGTAGGTTTTGAAATAATATTATCTATAAGTCAAAGGCCCCAATGAGCCAAACAAAGGGATTTTTCTTCTCTGGAAAACACACACTTGTTGGTGGCGATGTAGAGCCTAGTGGGTTCATTCATTATGTTTGTGAAATGTTTCACCAGTCTGGACCTATGTGGCAAATTTGATGGGTTTTAAAGCATATTTAGTAAGTGAAATGTGTGTGTGTGTGTGTGTGTGTGTGTGTTTGTGTAAGCAAATTATGCAAATTGAGAAATACCTGTTTGGACATTGATAATGGCTATGGGAGCCATTTATGCGTATGTATGCAGGCATTGTTTAACTGCTTGCAGACAGTTCACCTTTTGGGCTAGAGGACACGTCGGGAGGGGGCACAGGATGCCTATTCCAGCCTGAGAGGTGGCCTCCATCACTGCTTTCCCATCTTCAGAATACCACGGTTTTGAATATTATGGCAATTATGACATTTATTGTGGGAGGAAGCCAAAGAGCCCTGAAATAACCCACGCAGACACAGGGAGAACATGCAAACTCCACACAGAAAGGCCCCAAGCCCAGGATTGAACCCACAACCTTCTTGCTG
The DNA here is from genome assembly GCF_046127955.1 of Nelusetta ayraudi. NCBI lineage: Eukaryota > Metazoa > Chordata > Actinopteri > Tetraodontiformes > Monacanthidae > Nelusetta > Nelusetta ayraudi. The sequence continues at coordinate 3,043,362 of NW_027466142.1, forward strand.
TGAGGTAACAGTGCTAACCACCGCACCACCGTGTCGCCCCCTCCTTATAATCTTTGTCTTAGATCTTACCTCTCTATTTCAAGATCAGAGTTGAGTCTTAAGCTCTCTTCATGATCATGTTGCAGGGCTTGAAGTTCACCCTGAACCTCAGATAGTCCTCGTTTGGCACCCTTCACCTCTGCTTCTTTCTGTTGGACTTCCTCGAGTTCCAACTCCCCCTGGCTCAGGTGCTCTTCCTTTTGTAGCAGCTGATTAAAACAAATAAGTCATTCATGACAACTTACACCTGACAAAGGTGCACATTTACAGTGCACCTGGAAAGTATTCACAGCACTCCACCGTTTAATAATTGGGAGACTAGTCGGGATTGAGGGAAATATGATTGTGGCAATGTACAGAGACATCCTGGATGAAAACTTTATGAGAGCACCTCAGAGTGGAGCGACGGTTCATCTTTCATCAGGCCGATGAACCAAGACATCAAAGCAGTGGGTCGGGACTTAAATGAGATTTAATATATCTGAAGATACAGAAAAATGGCTGTGCGCCAATGCTTCCCATTCAACCTGATGAAGCTTCAGAGGTGCTACAACTGATATGTGGAAAAAGTGAAGCGCTGTGAATACTTTCCAGATGCACTGTATCTCTCTGGCAAAGAGCTCTTTAAACAATCAAATGAACCACTTTTAGTGCAAACCTATAACTTAGCAACCTAAAGAACTAAAGCAAATTACTGTATGGCTAATGAGTCACACAGGAAAATTAAATGGACAATTCCCTTTTATAAAAATAACAAAAAAAGTGAAGGCTTTGCACCAACATTTCCTGTAGTCGGGCAGTAAAGGGTGATTTTGCATTTGGCACATGCATCTATAAGAATCTACAGGCTTTTGTCAAATAATCAAGTTTGGCTAAACTTACTTTTTCTACAACAGCCATCTTCTCCATCCATTCCTGCAGGTAAAGGACAAACAACAACAAAAATATATTTCAGATCATCCACAAATCACACTCACACAATGCTAGGTTAAAAAAAAAGACCTTCACCTGATCCTTCTTCTCCAATGCGAGAGCCATTCCCTCGACCATTCTTGTTCTGCTGACCTGGTGAGACTCATTCTGCTCTTGTAGTTTCTTTATGGATGCTGGGCAGTCAAAGCAAGAGGAGAGGAGATACGGAATATTTTGTATGCAAAGAAAGGAAAGTTTACAACCGTAGACAGTTAGTTAGTTGTCAGCGGAAATCAGAAAGTTAATAAGAAAAATGTCACCAGAGAATCAATGGCAAGCAAGGGGAAAGACGCATAGAAAGAGATGCAAACTAATACTCTTGAGACTTATCCTAAACTGGACCAAAAATTGTTGCCTTCAAAAACATAACGCATTTGCAGTATGAAACTATAAAACTATTAGAATGAACTGTGAAATATGTGAAATAGCTATACAACCCCTGGATCGAACTGTTTCTACTTTCTATTTCACGACATATAGTGTGAAATACCTTTTTGTTTCTCATGTTCAATTCAAGTTAGGAGTAATGAAAGGTTTTGCACCTTTCATTACTCATAGCGTTGTATGCAAAGAACCCCAAATCAAAAGCTAGCAAGCCAGTCCACTTATAATAAGACCAATAATAGAAAATATCTTGTGTGAGTGTTTGTCCAAGTTCATAGCAGCTAGGCGTGTGACAATGGGGATGTGTGTATCATGTTAACCTGACACTGATGCTCACTAAATATACAGAAACATGTGGACAAACAATGCTCATTAAAATAAAAATGGAATGTTAGCCATGCAGACAAAGCAACATTATAATAATGAATCCTTTTTACAATTACAAAGAAAAGGCATTTCATGCTGCCAAGCAAAAAGAACAAAAAAGACCTTAAAAAAGTTGAAAGACAGATGACAGCAAGGAAGTTGTTTGGGAGGAGAATAGAGGTACGTACAATCCTGATGCTTTTCTAATGCAATTTCAAGCTTCTCCTTGGTCTTCTGCATAATTCGTAGCTGCTCAGCGTAGTCTATTGTTTGGAAGTTGGACAATGACACACACATACACACCAAAACACAGGCAGATGTCAATAGCGGGCCAGGTAACAATGAACACAAAGAAAGCAAAAGGGAAACATGGCTGAGAAAATGAAGGACAAAACTAGAATGATTTTCTTATCTGAGAAAAGCATGGCCATTAACAATCAGCCCAAAAATGAGTCATCTTTAACATTTAACACTCTGGGTGTGGCAAAGTCACATGAACTCAAGTCACAACTAAGGTAGGTGGACCAAGGCCTTCTAACTTTACTTTCGTGTGTCTGAGCAGTGAAGTTTTCTCACAAACGGGCGGATCAGGGTCACCTACAACCTGCGCCACTTTCCCCCGCAGCCTTTCCATCTGGTACACAGCTCAAGGGAACCCTGGCAGTTCTGCAACGTCCCAAATCCAACCCTACAGCACATCCTCCGAGGATGCGAGTCGGCACCGCAGCAGGGCAGCTACAGAGGGCACCATGAAAAGGTCTTACGCAAGCTGGCCTGCAAACCTGCAGGCTCAAAGCGAGCGAGGCCAGGAGACTGAACAGCCCCGAGGTGGATCCAGTTCATCAGGCAAAGAGTAAATACGCAGCACCGCACCCGGACCAAGTGATCCTTCCAAACACTAAAGTAGAAGGGTTAAGTTGGGGCAACTGAACTTGCTCTTCCAATCCTGAAGATGTTTCGTCTCTCATCGAAAGGCTTCTTCAGTTCTGAGACGAGGTTGGAGAGCTCCAATTATTTAACCACAAGATAACGAGTCATAAGAGCCGTTCCATCAGTTTCTCTCTATTAGCATAACCAAGACCTCATTGATAATCAACACCTTTTGTTGAAAAATACTTGGGACTCTCCAACCGTTACGAAGAACTGAAGAATTCTTTCGGATGAGAGGCGAAACTTAGCCCTTCTACTTTAAGATGACCTGGATGACTGAGAACCTTCACAGACACACCCCCTAACACTAGGAGATAAGTGGCAGTTAGCGGCTGACCTCGTCCACCGGCTGAGATTTCCTACTGAGATCACCATGTCATCACTCCACCCAGACATTGCGCTCTGGTCTGCTGTCATGCTCTGTCATGGTAAATGGACTGCACTTCTATAGTGCTTTTTTAGCACCTTCACGGTACCCCAAAGTGTTTTACAAAACCTCTCACTCACCCATTCACGCACACATTCACACACCGATAGGTGGCGACGCCAGGCCTATGGGGAGCAAGTTAAGGTTCAGTGTCTTGCCCAAGGACACTTCGACATGCGGACAGTTGGAGCCGGGATTCGAACCACCGATCCTTCCAACATCTACCAACTGAGTCATAGCCGCCTACCGTGAAATCGAAATGAAATGTCTTAGTTGAACTCACACTGTTGCCATTGTGGCAGTGCCCCGCGGTGAGATCTCTGCTGCACATGAATAGAGCGCAGCAGTGGGTAGAAAAGGATTCCAGAATTAACATGATGTTAGTTACATGAGATGTGGTCTGTACCGTGGCTACGTCACTGCTACCACGTCAGCTCTCCAAAGAGAGAAAAGAGGTAATGGCTTTGGATTTTTACATCTAAAAGGTTTTTTTGTAAGTTAAATAAACCAGTATACCAGAATTGGGCCTGTCAGAACTGCAATGAATTGTGATGTTGACAACGGTAAATAAATAAATAAATAAATAAAAAAGATCATATCTATATGCCATGATCCCAGGTTGCAATTTCAGATGAACTTGTTTATAATTTCTTAAAGAAGAGAAAATCAACACAAACAAACAAAGGAGCATGCAGGTTTGTTTCGGAAAATAAATAAATAAATAAAAACAATCACACAACGTTCAACATTAAGTTCCTTTCTAATTCTTAAACGATGTCAAATAATTTAATAATGCTGTAATCAGAAGTTAAATGAGTTTGAATCGTAACTTTCTGAGAGGAAGTAGATATGTTCCTTCAAATACAAGCTATAGATTCAACTTGTACAAACTGTTACCAGATGTGTGCGTCGTAACAGCTAAAGTTCAGCATGGTGGCGCGATGCATAACATGTGGCTGGATTTATTAAATATTTTCATATTGGTAAAAGTTCAACATACTGCCCATAAATACATTACTAACAGTGTACACTCACATTATAGTAAAGGTAATTAGGTTTCCCCACCTTTAGCATGGTTCCCATACATATATAAGAAAATATATAGATCAATCAGGGTCTTGCTCCCAGTTAGCTGTCATCTTGCACCACCATTTTTTATGGAGGCCTGGTATTTAAATCCAGGGCTTCCTTAAATTTTTACACACTGGACCTTTAAGTCTATTTATTTCAATTTCCCCCCCTCATAAATCAATTGCCAAAACAATTCAGACAAAGTAGCTCACCTGACTGGTCAGCAGTCTGTCTGAATGGCACTTAAAACCAATGATTTTGAATAAAGCACCAATGCACCAATCCTGGCTTTGCCTACCTGACAGCTTGGCCTCCAGTTTCCGGATCTGATCATTCCTTCTCAGGATCTGAGCAGGCAGGTCGTCCCTGGAGTTGCTGCCATCTGATGCCTGAAGACACACATTTGGTTGCATTTAATAATTCCTATTCAGATAGGAGCTTTAAAACAGCTACACTTAAAAATGATCTTTTTTTTTCTTTTTTTTTAGAAATAATAAATTATGAAACTATTGGAAATTTTAATTGCAACACGTACCTAAACACTTTTAAAACGGTGATCACACAAAACAACTTGAAACTTTGTTTGTGGAAAGTTTCAAGTTGTGCGCGTGGAAACATGCTCAATGTTGTGGCCCCGCCCGCCTTGTATGTGCCTCCCACTCCCTACACATGTCTCGATTTCCCTCGGCCCCCTGCCGGCCTCCAGCTCTTTCCATGGTCAAGCAAAAACCCCTGTGCAATCAATCAATCAACTTTCATTTGTACAGTGCTTGATCACATCCCAAGGCTCTCTGTACAATCAGGAGAAAACCAACTGAACCCTCCAGAGCAGCAGGGGTGACAGAGGCCAGGAAAAAAACTCCCCTGTAGGAAGAAACCTGGAGAAGATCCAGACTCCAGAGGGCGCTCATTTGCTTTGGCTGGCCTGGCTGGCCAGATCAAGAACACTCTCAGTGTTCACCAAAAGATAGAAATTAGTGGTGAGCCTCAAAAACAGGAGGACCAAATTGGATTTGCCAAAACCTCTAGAAAGAAAAGCCTCAACAGTTCAAAATCAACATCCTATATTTGACAGATAAGAGAAAGATCAACTTGTACCAGAGTGATGGAGAGAGTATGGAGAAGGAACCAAACTGCTGGTGATCCAAAATATATCACCTCATCAATGAAGCAGGCTGCTGCTGCTGGTGCCATGGCGTGGGGATGTATGGCTGCCATGGAACTACAGTAGTTCTAGCTGCAACTATCAGTTTTTCTTTTGATTAGTCCCAATTATTGTCTTTTTTTTTTTAGTATCTATTTTGTTTGTCTAACATAACTTGCCTAAAGCTTCACACCTGTGTTATACTCTTGTACTCTGATAGCATAGTTGTTGTTTTTTTAATACAAATGCATTAGCATAATGACACATAAAACATTTATCAGTAACGAAGTTGTGACATTTTTCAACGTAAAATATCACGGGTATATTACTTCTCAATGTAAAGATGATATGCATGTTTATATTGTTATATATGTTAAACTGATTTCTCACAACCAAAGTACTGAATGAATAAGCTGAGTCTCAGCCTTCAGAGGGTCCCTGTGGTGTGGAAAACATCCAGCCTGGTTCCCATCCCAGCAGCCAGAAGGACTGCAGACCAGTGGCACTGACGTCCCACATCAAGACCCTGGAGTGCCTGATTCTGGACCGGCTCCGGCCCATGGTCAGCACATTCCTGGACCCCCTCCAGTTCGCATACCAGCCCCACCTGGTGAGTAGAGGAGGCCATCCTCCTCCTGCTGAACCGATTATACACCCACCTGGACCTGCTCTAGTGGTATTAACGCTTTGCTTTGCCATGCTCTCGGCAGATAGTTTAAAAGTCCAGGTTCCAAACCCCAGTAGGTTAAAGTAGACAAAATTGCACCTGCACCGTCAGAACCTCTTGCCAGGTTGTGCTTCCGATGACTTTTGTTGCACTTGCGTGTGTTTTTGTTGACACCACCATAGGGCACAGTCAAAATGACCATATTGCTATATTGCAGAGTTCTGTTGGAACGCATACTACGGCCCATGGGCACTGCTCTCTCGCTGCAGTTGTACACCTCTCAACCAAAATATATGCTCTATGCTATTTTTGTCCTTTTGAACACGTAGGTTAGGGATAATTGATATGTGTGTGTGTGTGTGTGTGTGTGTGTGTGTGTGTGTGTGTGTGTGTGTGTGTGTATGTGTGTGTGTGTGTATTTGCTGTGCGGTGTGTGCGTGCTGCGGAGCGGAAACCGCTTTGAAAAGCGCCAGCGTCTCACCTGGTGTGAACTTGCACATGATTTAAATGGCTGCGGTGTGCGCCGCAGACACTCTTGGCGTGAACAGCCCAGCGAGTAGGGAGGCAGCGGTGGACGAAGGACAGGCTGACGTGTGCATCAAACATGTCTCGAGTGGTGGCAGCAGCACCGGAAACTGCAACACTGCGAACTTGATAAAGCATTTGCGGAAGCCAGTGTTGCCAACTGTCATTCAGAAAAATAAAGGAGGCCTCCCGCAGTGCTCGGGCCGTGACCATCACAGGCCAGTGGCTCGCCAGTAGTGGTAAATCATAACTTCAAATAGGGTTTGGAAAAAGCATATGCTCCACAAAGTTTGAACTGCTCTGTTACCAATAGACATGAGAAACAAGCTGAATGAATGTTTAAAGTGTATTAAAATCTTTTCACTCAACATATTTTTACACAACAATCAATAAAGTGCACTTCTCTTCATGACTTTATATTGGTCTTGTGAAAATGTGTGCAAATGGCAGGCTAAAGAAAGAGCGACTGAAGTGAACATTTGACACATCCACCCAGTGGCTGACCATTGTTGAGAGTACTTACAAAGTCATCCCCTGAGTCCGCACCCATGGAGGCAATTGATTCCTTGCTGATGGTGCGCGGTATGCGAACACCACTCCGAGGTGTCGTGGCCGCCTCCTCTGCAATCTTCTTTTTTAATTTAGCAAACATTTTCAGAGTTCAAATGTCTTCTCTGTCTTGTTAGCGTGCAACTTCACAGGGATGCATGAAGTCCAACAACCTCTGGCTTGGGAGGCTGACACAGTCAATTCCCTTTAGCATAACCATTCAGGAAAGTTCAGTTCGGGTGGTGCCATTTCACTGCATCTAGGAATCTGGGAGGAGAAAAAAAAAAAATTAGCATCAATCAGACAAGGCTGGCTACTTTTTCAATGCAGTTACACATACTCAAATTTTGTTTGGCGCATGTTCAACCAAGACAATTTGAACAGACACGTATGTGATGTTTTATATGTTTTGTATATGATTTACATTAACGACTAAAAGTGATCAAATTCATTAATAAATGTACAATTAAAAATAACTAAAGTGTCAATAAATTATTCATTGAAATACCAATTAATATATACACTTTTAAAAAAAAATACAATTTCATCGATTAGTTAATGGTCTCTGTGTTGTTGTGCATCATAAATGTATTCTATCTGTCAACCTCACCCATCAATGACAGCGGGAGGATCCCATTACCTGACTGGTTAGCCTGCACATCAATTCAAGGCCAGCATTGATTCCAGATAACTGATCGACACAGAGCTAGTGAACGTAATATGATACATTGGATGTGCTATTTACGTCTGTGTTGGTTTGGATTCCCTTCATCTTTTGCAACTGCTGGAAATCAGCCCCAGTGTTAATAGAGGGATAATGTCGAAAAATTAGCCTAGAGCCACATAAAAGAGAGCGTAAAACTAGTTTACTAATGAAATGGTTGACATGTATTGACAAATTTAGTAAGAGTTTAAAACTTGCAGCAGCATAAAAAGAATTAAAAAAAAAAAAAAAAAAAAAGCCTTAGGAAAACAAACGTAACTACGTATAGATTGATTAAGAGAACATCATCTTGGGGTCAAGTAAAGAAACCTAGTGGCGGTAGTAAAGGAAATGTGGGTAAGTGATCAGAGGAAAAATAATACCTGCTGACCAATAGGAAAACTAAAATAAAATGTGTAAAAATAAAAGTGTGTTGAATTTTACACATGTATTTCACACATATTGCCGTGGTCGTCGTTGTGGTTGTGAAAACAGCATTTCAGAGTTGTGGCTCGGTGGGTAAGGACTATGAGCTCAAAACTGATTAGCGTGTAATAAACTTGCTCCATGGGGATTTGGCCACTGCGGTGTATGTTATAAATCTATGTTGTGATGCTGACATTGTTTGTTTTGTTTTTTTTCCAGATAGCTAGGCAGCTCGCTAGCTCTAGCCACAACAGTAAACGAGAATGACAGCAGTTAAAACGCAAACAAACCCCAAAACAAAACAAAACTGAAACGTTAGCTGCTGTTAGCGATAGCTAGTTTGTGTCGATTTGTTCTCTTACCATAGACATTTCCATTACCGATTATTCGACAGAGATGAAAATGCACACAACAAGTGACTCTGCCTTTCCGTCTTCTGCTCGATCCACCCTTATTGAATCTTTCGTGTTTTCACTGGGTGCAGCTCATCTCCCGTGGAGTTGATAAACTACACGTAATCGTCCCACCGCAGCTCCATAGTGACGTCACAAGTCTGCGACACCGGTTGTTTTCTTCTTCTTCTTCTTTTTCCTTCTTCTTCTTCTTCTTCTTCTTCTTCTTCTTGTCTTATAAACTGATTGCAACCTCAATTTACACGTGCCTACCGCCACCTACTGAGCCGGAGTATGTAGGACAGGAGCCCAGTTTCATGCTTCATGCTGCATCTTAAAATATTAATAACAGAAAATATTTTTGAGAAATTAATTTTAAAAAAGCGATATTCCATGAAATAACCCAGTGTCATGTAAAGGGAAAAAAACAAAACAACTAAAACCACTCTCTGTATCTGCCACAATCTCCCTCAGTTCCCAATATCCCTGATCAATCCTGATCCTTTGTTGTAAAGTTTTCCTTTCTTCATCATATTTGCTACAAGTTATTATATCATACTCTGCATTTCCCACATTATTACAATATATGCAATCTTGCGAACCCAGCAAGTACCTAGCAAAATTCTACCTCAATCCCAATTTTCTGAATCCTGAAGAGATTGCAAATTTTCATAAATTAAATCCTCCCAAATCAGTTTCACATTCTGCAGTATTACCAACACTGCTGCAGATTCAACACAATTGTATCTTTTATCTTCCATCCAAAAGCATTTCCTTTAAACCTGTTATATTCCCAACATCCATTTTATCTCCACATCGTCTTGATCTATTCTATCTTGATTATACACACCGCAAGTTCCAGTTATTCATGCTGAGATGCAAAACATGTAAATAACAGAGCAGTTGGGGAGTGCATTCATTAGTTTTGTTCGCTTTTTAATGCTAAAGTTTTGCTTATCGTTGTACTAAAACAACTTTTCCCCCCCCAAGTTTCACATTTCTATTCGATTCCCTTGAAATTACGTTTAAGAATACCTTGCTCTGAAACACATGCCAAACCAACCTCCACTTCAACCAAGAGTGTAAAAACAATTCAAAAATACTTTAAATTGCTCATCCTTTGAGTCTTCCAGACAATATTGTGTTAGTGGACTATTTACACTCATCATCAGACACCTGACTTTACTGGTTCTTGCTTTTTGTTTTATTTAAAAACAGATGGTTACAGAAGAAAAAAATAGCAATCTGACGCCACATTTAAAAAAAAATAATCTAAAAACAATATTTGAAAATTCAAAAGCTGAACAATACTGGCATGTTTAAGATACACTGTATATTTTTTTTTTTTACATATTTGTTCTGGGGGGTGAAATCATAACTCGTAAAGTCAAGCCTACAACTCAAGTCACACTTTTCAGTATATAGGTAGCATTTGCTTGTTACACCAAAATAAATATATCAAGGAACATTGCCCATGCAACTTGCTTTATCGAGTCAACGTTTACTATGTATAGTAAAATGTAGATCTATAAATAGGTTTTGTATGTTTTTATTCTGGCATGGAATTCTTACAACAGAGTATCTGAACCACTGCAACTAAATCTGCATTTTTATAATGTACACTTGAAACTAAGAAATGCAACTTCTAACCGTACAGAACTTTATATGGGTTTCACAATGGCTGATGCCTTATTCCAGTCAGTGTGTCTCTGCGGCGGTTTACAGAAAATACGGCGTGGTTGTTCGAGGTGGAATGACTCTTTCAGAGTCTGGCACCGCTCTGAAGAGCTTTGGCTCTCTCGTGTTGACGTCCTTGAAGACCATGATGGAGGCGATGTTCCCGCAGCGGTAGCAGTAGTTGGGAGCCGACCACACGGTGACCAGCTTCTCGTCGAACATGAACTTGTAGCCCTCGTGGACAAGCTGGTGCGCTCTGCAGATCAGCTTCAGGTTGTTGATGTGAACAAACTGCAAACAAGAGGTGGGGGGGGGGGGCAGGCATTTGTTTTTTTGTCATCATACCTCACTGACATGATCACATCTAGGAGAAATAGCTGTTGATGAGTTTTTATGAACTGTTGTCATACTGAAGCTGTCCTGGCAAGTGCAGAAAAATATCAATGGAAACAAATGCAGTCAACCTCCTTTAAAAAAAATAATGATGCTTATCCATTAACAGCTGATTTTGACAAATGGCTTTTGATTTTGTATCAGTGTGTCTCGTCATAGTTTGTACACGTTGTTCATACTTGGGACTATTGAATGGCAAAAGCAAATAGCGCGACTCAATTCAAAATGAATGCAAAGAAATTTGCATTGCATGTCGCTTTTGGGATTTTGCTCCTTTTTCCATCATCTACTGTGAATTGTGACCTTCAACTTGATGGATTTTTTTTTTCTCCCTTTATTGTTTGACACAGACCAAGTGAACCTTTTATTTGGTTGATTTGGTGTCTTACATAAACCATACGTTTCAAATTAGACCTACGTTTACACAGCGGTGCAAAGATTATTTTCAGAAGTCAAAATATTTCTTTTGGTTTTGGAAATATAGTTCAAGGTAATGGAAAAGTAACTGGAAATCACATCTAAAAAGTGTAGAAACCCTGGATTTGTCGTGTGGCTATCAGAACCGAAATGTGCTGGACAAACTCTGGTGAGTCAAACTGATTGAGAGACCAGTAATAACTAAGCCAACAATTCGACAAAATTTAAGTTTTTCTTTTTTTTTTCCCCATTCCATTTCACTTAAATTATGGTGAAATTACAGACATGCGGCGATAAATAAACCTTTGCGTGAGACACGCTAACAGTTCACTTAAAAAAAAAAAAAAAACAACAGCAAAAAAAGAGAATTCTTCTTAAAGGCAGTCCCAACAGACACATTGAACTATTACGCCATGTTAACGGCATTTTCTTGGCCTCTATAATCTTCCGTGCAGTGTTTTCCCACAGACCGACCACAATTTGTGCTGCCACCTGGTGGATAAACTGAGAATCACTGTAGCACAACATTTTAATGACTAGATTACTAGGGGTGTGTGACGAACTCCTGTGCAGTATCACTTGGGGGAGGATTTCCGTCCTCAGCAGGAAAATAATCGTATTGACACCACTCGAGGGTTGGGCAGATAATTGTCAATCAAGGCCCTCGTTCAGGAGGCCCTGCTTTTAATGATGACGATAATGATAATAATATTAATAATAATAATAATAATAATAATAATATATATATATATATATATATACATATACATATATATATATATATATATATATATATATATATATATATATATATACATATATATATATATATATATATATATGTATATATATATATATATATATATATATATATAAACAATAACACATTGAGTGTATTTTATTTTAACTTTTATAATTTCTAGTTTTAGTTTCAAATTGTGGAAAAAAGTTCAACAGTTGAAACGTCATGTCGAGGTTCATGCGTGCAAAATCATAAAAAGGTGCACTGTTTTTGTCCGGCCATATATTTTGTCATTGCAATTTTCTTTAAAGTAATGTTAGAGTATATTCTTGCCCCGGTCTCGTCAACCAAATATCCCAGAACCCAGTATCGTCAAACACTAATGATTTCAATAGTTATTTTACCACTGGCCAGCTAGATGCAAAGTTTGCTGTTTGCAATGCCCTGTATATATATTTGTATAACTAAGAAAAAGGTTTTCAAATTGTTTAGATAAGCTGCACAGCATTGCCTTTTTCCTAACTGTGCCAATGCATTTAAACTCAATCACTTTAGCGTAACTGCTTCTGTACTAAAGAATGATGGTGTGGGCTATGTTCAGTGATATATACTGACTAATTCAGAACGCTGTACTGGGCGTCGTATTTCTTTACTACTTTAAAGCAAAATTGTGCATTCTTAGCAACATTTTTAGTCCTTCAAATTTGACTTGTCGCCTTTCTATTATTTATTTTTTGCTTTCCCGTGCGTGAAATTTTCAAACCTTAACATTTTGAAAATTCAATTTGAACAGACGTATTTGCATGATATTTTAGCTTACACAACATTGTCGATCTCTCCCAAATTCGCTGACCATCTTCTATCAGGCGTTGCTTGGTAGGCCGCACGTACAATGAGGTGCACGGAGCAGGGCGGGCGAAGCGATCAAAATTCAGCCTCTGCGCGTGTGAATGCGTGCGTGTCTGCACTGTGTATGCGCGTGAATGAGAGAGGATACAGAGATACAGGGACACAGTGAACAGCAGCGGCGGCGGCATACAGTATTTTAAATGGCGTCGGGGGCATGAAAGGTGGGGCGAAGCCACACGTTGGCCAATGCGTGGGAAACACTGCACTAATTCACAAGAGCCGGCATTGAGCATGAAGTTGAAGCTCCAATCTCAGCACAGATTGCGATTTACCAGGTTAACGCTCGACAACGTGGAACAAAAGAAAAAAGGCTGACGTGGACTAATCTTATGGAGGAAGGTTAAAAAAAAATATATATATATATATATATATATATATATATATATATATATGTGTACTGTTCCTCACTGCAATCACATCAACAAGGTGTAATTTACCTCATTTGTGACTTTTGCTCCAAACAGCCAGCCAGCTCCTCGAGGGCTGATGGCCCACGTGTCCACATCTTCAGGATCCGACCACACCAGGTCGCAAAACGCTCCTTTGTGAGGGATTTCCTGGTTCCTCTCAATGGTTCGAATTTGGTCCAGGGTCTTAATGTCTGGGGAGAGACCTCCGTGGACACACAGGATCTGTTCATCCAGCAGCTAAAAAACAAACAAACAAAACAAAACATTTTTGACAGCGTACAGTACATTTCTGCCTGTCTTGAAATTGAGTAACATGGGACCAACAACCCCACACTGTTCCGTCTTTGACATGCAAAGTGGTGCAAACAACGGCTGAAAAACATACAGATATAAAACAAAGAGCGCTTGACGCAAAGCCCCAAGGAAACCCAATCTAGTGTGCAAACGCTCTCAGGAAGACATTGAGCCTGCTTTTTTTTGAGTTAGAGGAACTTAACATACAGTACTGCTTCACTTGAGTACTTACAGCTGCAACTGTTAACATATCAAACACCTTCGTGCAATAACGCCAGGCATTTGCATTCCCATACTTGGTCTGACACTCATCTGCAAGACAAAAGTGCATGGGCTGACTTTAGACAGAGGGGGGGACAGGGGATTCAGAGAGGCAAATCAGATGGTCCTGGTTAAGTTTCACCATAAAAGCCATAAACTTGGGTAATCTGTCGGCTCTCGTGGTTCCCACGCAAGAGTGTAATACGGTCCGGCCACTTGGCTTTCAGCACCAAAAGGTAGGTGAAGGTCTCCAAGCTGTAGTACCCTCGGTCGACAAAGTCCCCCTGATGAAAAAAATCAAATTGCAAATTCACCCAGACGTTTACAAATCAAATCAAGTGGATTAGATCAGCGCTAAATTGAAGGTGATTTGACCGTTACAAACCATGAAAATGTAGTTTGTGTCTGGGACCTGGCCACCGGTCCGGAACAGTTCACAGAGATCATAGAACTGGAGACGAGGAGACACAAGGACACAAGGAGATAAGACTGCAATGCAAATGTCACAAGTAAATGATTTGACTTTGTATCATACGCTCCTGATAAGAATTTGAAAATCGGTTGAAAAATGGCAAGAATTTACGTTTTGTGTCGTTCAAATCTGAAAGGTTCAGAGTCTAATATTTGGAAGAAACAGCGACATCAAGTGGTTAGACTTTGAATTGTGGCGCTCTTTTACTTATGTCCCTTTAGAGACTCCATACCTTCCCTCTCCCGAGCTTGCCAGTGGGCTTGCGAGCACAAACCTGGATAACTTTGTGTGTATGGAAAACTATTACACTGAAAATAAGCTTTTCAAAAATGACTCGGGGCGACACGGTGGCGCAGTGGTTAGCGCTGCCGCCTCACAGCAAGAAGGTCGTGGGTTCGATTCCAGAGCTGAGACCTTGCTGTGTGGAGTTTGCATGTTCTCCCTGTGTCTGCGTGGGTTCTCTCCGGGTTCTCCAGCTTCCTCCCACACTCTAAAAACATGCATGTGAGGTCAATTGAACACACTAAATTGTCCGTAGGTGTGCATGTGAGTGTGAATGGTTGTTTGTTTCTATGTGGCCCTGCGATGAACTGGCAACTTGTCCAGGGTGTCACCCTGCCTTCGACCTATGACAGCTGGGATAGGCTCCAGCAGACCCCCGTGACCCTGAGCTCGGGAAGAAGCGGGTATGGAAAATGAATGAATGAAAAATGACTTGTGGATCATTTCAACAACAACAAAAAACACTGAATGCACAAATTTTGGCTTATAATGGCTAAGGTCTAAATCTTTTTATCAATTGATGAGCAGCCTATTTCAGTTCAATTGCTTTTTGCTTACACAACGTTTTTTGTCCTCAATTCCATTTCTCCTTTTAGCATCTTTGAAACTCGACTTAGTACCGTCTTAAGATCCAAAAATGTAAAAGGTAAATTCTTGCATTTTTCCAACTTCTTAAAATTGTACGTTGCCATAGGGTTTCTGTGCCCCTGATGTTTACCTGTCCATGTATATCCCCACATACTGTCACAGGAGTTGAAACAGGTTGAACGTTGGACTCTTCCAGCAG
This sequence comes from Nelusetta ayraudi, assembly GCF_046127955.1. NCBI lineage: Eukaryota > Metazoa > Chordata > Actinopteri > Tetraodontiformes > Monacanthidae > Nelusetta > Nelusetta ayraudi. The sequence continues at coordinate 3,058,601 of NW_027466142.1, forward strand.
CAAGTCGCACACATAGTCACATAACCTCTGCAAAGAGAAAATCAGCAGGCATCGGCCACAAAACTTGACAAAAATCTTATATTGCAATAGTTCATCCACTTTCTACAGATAAAACAACGAAGGCAAAGGACAGTTACCATCACTCATCAAAATTCAGGAAAGCCAATGGTCAATAAAAGAGATTTTTCAATTTCAGTGGGATGCCTGGTTTAATGAAGCTAAGAAGAATAAGAATAACCTTAATAATAATCTTTCAAATTTCACAACGGTTTTAAAGAAACTGCAGGGCACCAGTTTCAAGGTGATGCAGCTGACAAAATTAATGACATTCATGATCATAGCCAACAAGTCATCAGAGAGGGGAAGGGGCCTTGCTACACAATTCTGCTCAAGGTCCAAAGCGGGTCAGGATCGGCACAGAGGAAAGCACAAATTCTTAAATTACTGTGCCATTCACTCAATGCGTCTCCACAACAACATACTGAAGCGCCACAGAGATAGGGGGGGAAAAAAATGGAGTATAGTTTTGGTAAAATAAAAATTACCTGCTGACCTCAACTGGGGGCATAGTTGGCAGGGGTTGGAAGGAACACATTGAGGACCCACAGTGCTGAAGCCATAGAGGTAATTAAACAAGTCTGCAGCGGTGGAGTCCGAGTGTGAGACTGACTGTGCTTTAAAAGGAATGCCAGCCTGTTTTCCTCCTAAGGTTCCTCCCAGGATATCAGCTTTGTGTGTATCTACACAGGCCCAGGTTTCACACTGAGTGAGTATCGATAAATTAAGAGACTATATTGTCATTATTAGGCTTTTTTTTTTTTTTTTTTTTTTTTTAATGTATGTATATATATATATATTTGGTCGATGGTGTGCCATGAGATTTTTTCATGGCACACTGGTATGATTCATAATTTTTATGGAATTGGTGGAGAAGCGGAAAGACATGTCTGTAGGGACTGAGCGGCACACAATTTCCGAACCAAGAAGGAATGAAACACAATTTCCATGAACGCTCCTAATCTTCACTCTTTCTTTTTCTATTAATGGCCACACAGCCAAGCTGGTGGAATTTGTTTTCAGGACAGCTTGATGCAGGTTCCAACGTTCAAACACAATATAGATATACATCGACACAAAAACACATTCAAACAAACACAAAGGCAATGCATAACCCCCCCCCTCAGTGTTTGGAGTTCAAAATGTTAATTGCATTTGGTGAAATAACTGTCCCTTTCCCTAACACTGAACTGCAGGACTACCTATTCCAATGCCTTTGGTAAATTAAGATTAAGTGTGGCAGGAGACCCTGATGGTTGGTGAGAATATCCACATAAAGCCACTCTTAACATAAAGACATAATTCAATATTTTTTGACAATAAATAAACTCACAAATAATCCCCCCCACACTAAGTGACGTGTAAAACCAATTTGATGACTAAATTTGGCTATTAAATTTTATTTTCTATCTCTTTTCGGTATTGCATATCGAGGATGGCTGTCTTCTTTTTTTTTCTAACCCTACAGCGAAGGCATACTTGAAATATATTGAGGCATTTTTAAGAAAACTGCCATTTGAGTATTACAATAAAATGTGGTCTCCTAAATTAAACAGTTAACAGCTGCACAACGACACTAGCAGCATCATCCACATCTTTGACTGCAAAATTCGAATTATAGCTGCAATTTCCTTGCGAGCATATATGCACATATATATTATAGTTTTCTTGCTGAGGTTATTTTTTTGTTTCTTAAAAAAAAAATACAGGGACAACTGCCAGAGAAAATGTGATTGTATGTGTCACATACTTGGCGAAAAACGCTTATTTGAATTCGGATTATTATGAACGAGTCCATGGTTCGTCGATCAGTGTTTGCACCTCTGCCTTTAATAAAATTAGGCTACACTGTTTTATCAACATTCAAGTGTCATCCCATGACCTGTCGTAACAGTGATATGATTTCAATTGCACCCGAGGGGAGTGTTTGTCTGCGCTAGCAAAGATCTCCACTTACTTCCTTGTAAACAGGCTAACGTTGCCAGTTAGCCCGAGCTACCGATATCAAATGGCGCTGCTTTATTGAAAATCAGTAGTGATGCTTCTTAGTACTGTAATATCAAGACATTTCCAGACAGAACAGAAAGCAGCACTCACCTTCAGATCATTCTCTGGGAGGTATTTACACTGTTTTGCAATCTCCGCATATTTATCTAAATCCAGTGGCGCCATTACTATGGCAAACTCGCAGTCAAGTATAACTTCCGGTAGCGATGGGAAATTATTGCACTCTTCGAAGATTCATCACCAAAAGTACGTTGTGAGTGGGTTTTTTTTAAAACTGGCAAGTTTGAGAAAAACTGGAAAGCAAAGTCTGGACAATAAATTCCAAATATGGCTAGAAATACTATAAAGTAGTTTAAAGGTCCAGCGTGAAAAATCTGGCCTGGGCAAAAAACAGGTTACTTTTAATTCCCAATAGACCACAAGACAAGCAGTTCTTACACTTTATTTTGAGTAAACAGCACAATCAAATTGTTCAGTTAAAATATAAGATTTAAGATCTCCAGAGCAATTTCATGAAGAGGAGGACTCCAATACCTGGGATCAGCTGGCTAAATAGACCAGATTTAAACCCAAGTACATAATTCGAATAAACAAATAAGTCACATAAAATCAGTAAACTGTAAAAACACACCTTAAATAACAGTTCAAAAGAAAATAAATAATCCAATACATAAAGTCCAACCACTGCCAGCTGTGACATAGACTTGCAGTACAATGAAAGTAATTTGGTTGTCCTACCCTCAGAACAGTTCTTATTTATAAGAACATACATAGAGCAAGGGTCTTGCTCTTTGTTAGCTGCAATCTTGCAACACCATATTTGTAAGGCAGCCGGTGTGGACAATCCAGCTGCCTGGCAGCGTGTATTGTATTCAGGGTGAACGCTTGTGTCCTTAAATGACCCAACAAAGAAGAAAATGGATGAGGTATCCAGGTTTGTGTGCGCAGGCCACCATAGTTCACTGGAAAACTTGAGAGAGGGAGACAGAGTGAAAGAGCACTGAAATCTAAAATGTAATCACTTGGTGTTGCTGTTTATTCGACTAACTAAGAAGCTATACTTTTTTTTTTTTTTTTTTTGATTGGTGGAGTGCCATGGGGTTTATTCAATGTAAAGAGTGCTCAAAAAGTTTGAGAAAACACTGCCTCAAATTACCACAGATTTTGTGTGAGTATGCAGGAACATGTGGGTTAAGTGTGGATGATCTTGTATATAGGCTTTTAAACAACTGATAACACTTTGTGTTATGGCATAAAAGTCTCCAATAAACGGAAAACCAGAGGCGGGCCGTGCATTTGATGCGTAGGTCATCAGTGACGTAGTCCACCCTAAATTAATACACCTCAAAATATCCTCAATATGACACTACGGCTCAGGAATACATTCAGAATGACACTGCACATTACATGACAAATTCAAAATCAGATGGCATTGATTTACTTCCACACTAGTCAAGCCAAACTTAGTTTCTGTAGCATTTAAATCACAATAATGACTTAGGTAACTAAGACCACTGATACTGTCAAGATATACTTTAAATTCAATTTTAAGAGATTCCTCAGAAAAGTTCACAAGTCACCCAACAGTACTCTTGTCCAAACTGGGCCAATAAACTGCACATTGGCTGCAATTTGTATGAGAGACCAACAAGACGATAATGAAACCAACTATTGAACTATTAGTTATTAAACAATGCAACATCTTGGTGCAGCTGCTGCGTCAATGCACCCCGTTATTTACATTTTAAATTGTAGATGATTTGGTTGAGTTCAGTCATGAGAGGTTTTCAGGGCTCATCCAATTACAGGACGTGTATGTGTGAAGTTCACCGTAAAGACAGCTAGCTGGCCTCAGCATCGCATATTCGAGATCTGATTGGCTATTGCAACCGACGGTGGTCCTTTCACTTACAGCCAATGTCGATTCTGAAGGCCTTACGAAGATTTCGTGGAATCTGACGACACAAGCTAGCTGAAATGTGATTGGATATAATCTATATGCAACGCAACCAAGTGGATATTATACGACGTTAAAAGAACAGGCTATGGAGAATAAGTTTATTATCAGATGCTTGCTGCCCCTGATGGCAGCAAGCATCTGAAAAGTTGCAGTGGATCAATGCATTTACAGTAATCTTTGATTGTGCCAGTCAAAAGGATCAAAACAAAACAAAAACATTTCAATTTGCAGTCAGAGTTTATGTTCACTCAAACCTTTATTTTGAGAAGCTTTCTTGACTCATTACCAATGACTTATAGTGACTTTCTTTTTTTAGACAAAAATATTAACTCCAATTTCTTTGCTCGTGTTCAACTTAAGTTATTTATTTATTTATTTTGCTTTAATCTATTCGTCTCCATTTTCACCCATTGAGAAATCAGTTCTCCTTCCATCTTCCTGGCCTTGATCACAGATTCTGGATCGGCATCATTGGACCCTCTGCATATAGAAAAAAACAATTTTTAGATTAAACTTTATTTGAAAGTTAAGCACTGCTCTGATGTTCAGCAGAAAACCGTACCTCAGATCCAGATGATGGGCACCCCCAGCAATGTTAACAGCTATTAAAGATGAGCTCAAGGACTTGCGGACCTAAACACCAGAGTGTTGATTGAGTCAGACTGTAAGCAGTGACTTTATTCAGCAGCTCTCAAACAGCTCAGTTACTTACCCCACCATTTGCCCATGGATCCAGATCTCCATTTGAGAAAATTATGTTGCTGGCTGCAGAGAGGGCTAAAAAAAAAAAAAAAAAAAATGGATATCCATGAATTACATATAAATATGAACTACACTGCTGATAGTAATAATAATAATAATGATGTATATTAAAAAAAAAACTAGAGGAACACTTTTTAATCAGAGTAGCAAAGGGGGTTGTTAATCAGGTTCAGCTGCTTTGTTGTTAATGAAATAACCTAACACTGGACAAAAAAAAAATCAGTGCAGAGTTCAGAGTGTTTGAAGAGAAAACATGAGAGTCACATTTCAGTTGGGCTCCCCATGTCTGTTGCTTTGGGAAGGCATAAACTGCTAGTATGTGGATTGTGTTAGCGCACAAATGCAGTTGTGGTCCTTTGTTATTTGTATGTTTGAGTGAGCTACTGTTAGCCAGAAATTAGCATATACTTCCCCGACTCGTCTTGCGTTGCATGTGTGATTAATAATGTAACACTGAAGTGTCAGTCCGTATATTTGCTGTATATGGAGTGAAACTGATAAATGCACATATTTCATTTCTGTTATTGCAGTTTCACAAATGTTTCACAAATGTTGAAAGTAAAATCACTAACAGCCAACAGTTTCTACTGAAGCCATTTATGTTTATCTCTCTGTACAACCCAAGTAGTCACAATTAGCTGAGGGCAGAAAAATCAGGATGATCCAAGATTTTTTTCCTCCCACATAGAACATCTGATGCATTTTCAAAGTGTTCCCCTGATTTTCTGAGCTGTGTACATGTATGTGCATACATATGAGACGTTGATCTGACATCGAACATATACAGAACTTGGTATCACCCAGTCATCCTTCTTACCGTCACCCCAGTACTGGACTTTGAGCCACTTTGGTTTCGGAACGACAGACCAACGTTTAAGGCAGTACTGCATCCGCTCTTTCTCAGTAAAGGCCATTGGAGGAAACATGTCCGTCACATTGTTGCTCTCATAACACAGATTGACCTCAGTGCAAGCCTGAAACCATAACACAGACAAGGTAAGGATTTGGACGTGAAGTAATCACATAAACTCAACAACTTCATTTGTCCTAACGGCAATTCAGTCTGACATATGTGGTATATGTGCTCAGCAGTTGATAATGCCAGTGGCAGCACTCAGATGCCCTGCTGTGTCTCCCCAAGTGCCAAGTGCAGCCAATCCGTGGATTCAGCTGACCCGTCCAGCTTGAAGTGGGCTTCTAAGTCTCCGCTCATCATCCACGTCAGAGTCCCAAAGCCGAGCTTTAGGAAAAGCCAGGAGACACATTTACTGTTCAAGTCCCCTGCAAACATTTGCTTCCAATCCATCCACTTTGTTCCTGATTGACTGAACATTCGTAAGTTCACAGGCAGTGGAGGGGAGCCTGACGCGGCTGAGCTTTCTCAGTCCCCTCCAAGTTGCAGCGGGAGTCCCGACTAACTGAAATCGTATTTGAATGACTTGATGCACGAGCAACTCGGCAGATATTTTAGTCAGCACATTTCCCACAGTGAAGAACCACAGTGACAGCAGAAACTCTGAAAATGCCACGACTGCCGTTTGAACCCATCCGGCAGAAAAAGTGCCAACACATGCAAGAATGCACCAAACTGCACCCTAAGGAGCTGGGAATCCACATGCCACTCATACAGACAACACAACACGCCTTAGTGATTGGCCTTGATGTGAACAATGGTTATGGGACAGTGGTCTTGAAATGTTTAACATCAAAGTGCGCTCACTGACATCATTTTTTTTTTTGTTCATGTTACTGCACAAAACAGAAGTGGGATATTGTAAATAATGGACAAGCATATATTTCAAAGACAATGGTTTGCTATCGGAGCTTAACGTCTGTAATGGTAGTTACAGCAGTATAAAATAGAAATAAAAAAAATGGATCAGTCGCAGTGGACACATGAAGAAGAAAATATGTTGACTTACAAAATTTGTTTTTTTTTCATTTGCACTTTCCATTTTTACAAAATATTAGAGGGACACATTTTCATTTAAGTCTCTAATAATGATCATATAATGAAAATAGCACCTACCTGGTAATCCCAGGCCAAGCTGTCAAAACCCAATCCACATCCAGTGGGATCGGCACATTGCACATATAGGGTATACAAGTCGAAACAGGGGAGCTTGCCAGTAGAGTTGTAAAGGATCCCTGCAGGACAGAAATTGCGTCGCAATTAAGAAATGATGGAAGTGTATTATTGATCAACTGGGCCATGACAGAATTCAGTGTCAAATTATGCAAGGCCAAGACGATTCTTCCATGTACCTGCAGTGTCTCGGAGGTTTGCCAGCAGGTCAGGTCCACCCATCATGGTTTCACACGCTACCTAAAGAACAATGCCATGTTGGGTATTTATTGGTAAAAAAAAAACCCAAAGAAAACATCTGCAACAATTTCTTTTTGCACAGAAATAATTAGGTCTACATTTGTCTTTGTTTCAGAAATGTGTTCAAACTCAAAAGGTCCAACATGTTATATGGGAAGGAGCACTGAAACCCTAAAACACCTGATTTAATAACTAACAGTTTCACTTGAAGTCACTTCTGAGTCTTTATTGTAAATATAATATTTATTTATAATATTTATGTGAATGTGGTGTAGGCCGGTGTTTCTCAACTGGTGGGTCGCGACCCAATAGTGTGTCACAGGGCTGTTTTGCTTGGGTCGCGGCTACATGGGCAGTTTCCCTTTTGTTTTGTTTTGTTGTTTTTTAATAAATAAATAAATAAAAGTTTATTTATTTATTGTTTTTTTTTAAGGGATTTTTAATATATGGGTCTCGACTTCATGATAAGAAAAAAAATGTGGGTCCTGAGACTCCACTGGTTAAGACCACTGGTCGTCTAGGCCGATGGCTAGTTTAAAAAGTAGCATTTCTTGAACAGTATCAGACTTAATTTGAGTACAGTTCACCTTGACAGGGTTTGCAGGCATGTTGCCCATAAAGTGAGTGCTGTAGGGGTAATCCAGCATGGCCATCATAGTGAAGGCATTCCTTAGCAGGCCGTTCAGCTGGTGGATGTCTTCAGCAGATGATGGGACACTGCACAGGGAGAGGGCTGACTGAATGCGCCTATATTCTGAGAACATCAACAATGGATGGTTTACATTTAGGCAGCAATGAAATTCTTCCTTTTGTGGAATGTTAAACCACTGGAGAGACATTCTTGAAAACAGAAAAAAGGCCTTAATATTAAGTCAAACATTTTTATTTATTTATTTTGGCATTTTTCAAGTTGGCACTGCACAAAGACTCACCTTGTTTTTCAGCTAATTCTTTCAGCTGATGGAAGGCTCCTCTCACAGCGTTTCTGCATTCTGAGGCCACATTCTCAAAATCCTTTCACAGAGGGTCAAAAGCAATTATTCTATTAAATCACACGTGACTTGCCCTTACTTTGTACTTGATCAATTACTCATAATGTTGGCTATGACAAAAGAAGTACTTCAATGAACCCACTGTGGTCACATCTTTGAAGAACTGCCGAGAATCTCCCAGGCCAGCAGTGGACAATATGGGGGCACTGGCAGCCAGGGCGCCGGCCACAATGTTTGGGTACTTGAGTCTCATATAGACGGACAACATTCCACCGTAACTGAGGGACACCAACAAATAGAGAAGACAAGATCTAACGAAGAACCAAATCACTGCTATTCTTGCAAACTGGTAAAAGAAACATTGTCAAAACCCAATATTTTGATGAAAGCTAGCCAAAATATCAGACACAGTATTTGACATACAGTACTACAGTTCTATATACATAGTAAATGTAGTCACAACCCACCTCGGAAGGTCTTAACAAAATAAAGGAAATTGAAGTTAAAGGGAATAAATAAGTTATTTATTATCAATGAAACAATGAAAGAGCCACATGGTGTGAGCATCAGTAAAGTCAGTGGTGTATTTAACCGTAAGGTGGGTTTATAATATAGAAACTGAAAACACATTATGACGTTCGCCTTGGAAAAAAAACTGGCTCCATTTGAGAGGCAGTATTTCGCTTGGACTCAGTCCCATTTAAAGAAAAAGAGAAAACACAACAGGGTCCCTCTGATTGGTCTCCAAACATTTGAGGTCATCATCATCATCGTTTTCTATTTCTGGCTGTATGGCGGTGTAAATTTGCATTGTGCACAACAGTGTTTAGGCTACGCAGTCAAAGAAGTCAACTGGTTTTCCATTAACAAATGCACACAGAAAAACTTCATTGGGGTGGAGGGAAAGTCCCGTTTTCGGTCTCAATCGTCACACTCAAATCAACAGTTTTAATCTCAGAGGTTCCTACCTGCCACCAAAGACAATGACGGGACAGTTCTCGGCTTCTAGCTGCTCCTTCAGCTCAGTGATCATAACGGCGTAATCTGCAAGCGCCTGCTCCACAGTCAACAGGCCTATCTGAGGGACAGTGAAGGAGTCTTTGCCAAAAGGCAGAGATTTGCCATAGTACCTCTAAAAAGGTAAAAGAAAGCAAAAAGTCAAAAAGGACAGAGTCATGGCTGCAGAGAAGAACGTACGTTGCAGTGCTAAAGCAGCAGACAGGCGTGACAAAATGCTGTCAGGTAGTAAGGATTGTTTTAATCATGAATATAAGTTAACAAAATGCAAGGGATGAACTTTACTGAATAATTGTTTCTAAATATCATTGAGAACATTTTAGCGGATAGGAATGAGTCATGCATAAAATGCACATGCTGTACTTAATGAGTTTTGCATCAGTGTTCCCATACATGTTCTGCAAAGATGACCAAGGCTTCCTGCTCGGCTGCTAACTGTGTGATAAATCCAGAGTTGAGGGCAAAGGCCCAGATGTCTCCTTCATTTCCAGTGTAGAAGAAAATAGGACCTTTGCCTTTATTCCAGTATTGGTCTGGCAATAGGAAAAAGCAAAGCATCGTCAGTTTTTTTGTTTATTTGTTTGTTTGTTTGTTTTAGAACTTTTTGAAACATTTAAAGTGGAAAATGGGCTTCACCTGTGATCAGGTAACGCTGGTCGAACGTTGTATTCCAGCTGTTGAAGTTGAAGTGGTCAAGCGTCTGACTGAAATATTTCTCTGTGAATGCTGGGTCCGACTTGTAGCCATGCCTATGAGACTACAACAACAAAGACACAGCAACAGAATTTGTTGGGTCCGAGTGCGACTGCGTCAGAGTCCGTTCAGAGTGATCTCGGATCCTGATTACAGACATCAATGGTCACCTGTGAAGTTTTCCCCTCAGCAAGCAAATCATACAGAATTTATTTTTGTTGTCGACACAACTGTTGGTATTTACTCGGGTTGGGATCTACATGAGGAGGACGCCGTTTTACGTCACCTTAGGGCTGATAATGTGCACAAGAAATGCGCAACATTTTATCTTGTCAAATAGGGGAACTATGTACTGACGTCAACGCAGCCACATTTTATTTTATATTTTCCCCTGCACTCGCACACTGATCGCGCCACACACAGACAAGTAGCGGAAAAGTGCCCAAACTTTCACGACGTAACGTGATAGTTTCGTGTACGTGAACATTTTTTTTTTTTTTTTTACTAAAGATCGTGATAGTATCAATGCAAAAACGTGGGGAAGTTATCACATAAAAACGTTAATAACGTGATAGTTTTCACGTTTTATAAACTATCACATAAAAACGTCGAACTTTAACCAAAACTTGTTACGCTAACAACTGGAAGGCGAAACGACACCTTACCTGATGATGTCTGTATGCCGACCCCTGTGGGACCTCGGCACAAAACACAATCACCGTTAGCAACCAAAAAATCTTACTCATGTTTCAGCCGCTACCATCAAAACAATGAATACAGGACCGCCCAAGCATTTCAGCTAGGGGCCATCGTCTACTTCCTGGTTACGTGATTTCGCAATCTACGGATTCCGAGTTTGGACAAAAGTCTTCTTCACAGAGAATCGTTCCCCCCAACTGATTAAATATCAAACAAGCAAAGTACACATACTAAATTTAAATCATTAACAACCTTAAATCTTTCTTATAATGTCTGTAGCCTGAAGAAACTTAAATAAATAGTTTTTTTTATAATTCTCCTTATTATTTTATAACTCCCTTTTTCTAACTCTATTCTGAGTAAAATTTTCTCGGTTGAAAATACTTTTGCCCTTACCATTGCTGCCTTCAGTGCTCTTCTTTCCTTGCCATATCTTCCACACTCCAGTATTGCATGTTGTACCAATTACATTTCCCCACAGTGTTCACATTTCCCATCTACATTTCCAGATATCTTATGTTGTGTCCCATTTAAGCTAGTATGTCCAATCCTCAACCGTGTTAACTCTGGTTTCTTCCCCAGGCCCTCTTCCCACACCTCCAAACCTGTTTTTTTCATTGTGAAAGTATTTAAGTCCAACTGTATCGTGTACCTCCTTGTTGTAATTGCCTCTTTATGATTGTTTGACCCTCTCTTTTTTAAACCTAACCAAACTTGAATGTCCTCTTTTGGAAATCGTAGTGACTGCATAGCTGAAATATCCACATCCTCGCTCCTTTCTATCCAACATGAGCAGGAGGAACCTACACATAACTCACTTCCAGCCCTCTTTTCTGAATTCTAAACATGATTTTATATATTTCAAATATTAACTCTAACCTAGGCTCAAAACAAGTTAATAATTCCACCCAGAGCTCCAAGGAATTGAGCGAACCATGCTTCTTCTCCTTTGGTTTCGGCAGACCAAGGTATATTGCTGCCCTTTGCAGTTTCCGTGTGATTTCTGTTAGTGTTTACTCATATACTGTTGTATATTCAAATGGAGTGAGGGCACTGCAACAGCTTCTTCATTTGGTCCCAGGCTTCTAGATACTGCAATGTATATAGGTTTAAAAAAAAAAAGTCTCTCCAGCTGCTGCTCGATCTCTCAAACGTTTCCTTCTATGAGATGAGTATCTTTTGCGATATGAAACCACATGTGACGCCGTCTCTGATTCTTCACACTCACATTGACCAGCTTGCTGCAAAAAACATCTCTCCAGCTTTTTTTCTTTGTCTCTTTTATGGCCCTTCTGGCTCTGGCCCTCATCATCTTTCACTCAATTGCATAGCTTTCTTTCCATCCCTTTTTAGTTTTGTGTAGCTTTGTTCCTGGCATGAAGAGCTTTATTACACTCTTCATTCCACCAATGCGCCATCAAGCCTCTTCTAGGGCCCCTTTTCTTAGGGATTACTTCTACTGGTACTGACCATACACATTTTAGTTTCCTATATACCATGTTCACTGTCTATCAAGCACATTTCTTCATTTAATTTTTACTCATACTTCATCCAATTATTTGCGTTTCAAAAAGAAACAAAGCTAATTGTCTGTCTGCTAAAATATGGCAGCAGACTTGGGGAAAACCATTAATGAGGGGAAGACCACAACCATAATGGTTCACAAATGCCATTAAACATCGACATTTAAAACAGAATAAACAATACACCCTACCCCTTTAAACCCACAAAATAATGCGCGCGCACATATACAGCAAACCTTCGCACAATGATTACAAAACTATATCATGTCTAAAAACAAAAATCCCGCCATAGGCTCCGCCCCCCTTTGACCCGTGCTCGAAAAAAGACCGTCCCTGCGCATTTCCGCACAGCGATGGCTTCGAACCGGGACTGCAGGTGGGTGTGCATGAGTGTGTTTGAGCGCATGTGAAAGTATGCAAGACGAGGAGACAAGTGGGCCCCTCACTACCCGCCGCAATGATTAAAAGGTGTGAAAACTGTTACAGGTGAGTTGTGGGTGTGGTGACTGCGGGACCGCGCTCCCGACGCCGGCACACGGCTCACGCCACTCATTCACAAAGCGTGGCACAGCATACACATAATCAACACAAACGTAAACATCATAATAAAGTCTTACTTCATGAGGACTTTATTTTCTTATGAGAAACTAATTAGCAGGTGTCCGAACTCTCTCTCTCTCTCTCTCTCTCTCTCTCTCTCTCTCTCTCTCTCTCTCTCTCGTTCTCTCTCTCTCTTGCTATGCAGCGTTTACAGGTTAAGCGTGTAATATTTGGAGCTTTACAGAGGAAACAGTGACATCAAGTGGTTACATTTTTAGATTGCAGCGCTCTTTTTCTCATCCTCCCTCTCCTCAGTTTGCCAGTGAGCTACGGTGGTCTGCGCACACAAACCTGGATACCTCGTCCATCTTCTTCAGTACGTTTTTTTTTTTTAGGACGCCAGCATTCATCCTAAATACGAAACATGCTGTCAGGCTGCTGGATTGTCACACGAGGCTTCCTTCGAAATATGGCGGCGCAAGATAGCAGTTAACTGGCAGCAAGACCCTTGTCTGTGTATATTCATGTATAAATTAGAACTGTTGGTACCAAAGGGTAGGAAAACTAAATTACTTTTATTTTACTGCGAGTATACACTACATTATTAATGTATTTAGAGGCAGTATACTAAGCTTTTACCAATATAAAAATCATAAATCAGTCCAAATTTCAACAGTCTGGACTGGAGAAACTTTGTTAGTTCATTGTTTCTACGAGGCCTGCAGGTCAATTCTTATCTTTGAAACCGGGGAAGTCTGAGACATGAAAGCATTTTTTCACATGGCCTTTTTCTTTATTATCTGTGTGGTCAAAGGTCGTAGTAAAGTAAACACTGAAATTGTAATTTCATTACGTGAACAAGAACAACCATCAGAGCTCGCCCTATCAATGCTCCATCATCATTTAGAGCTAGCACAGAATGTTTTCTCTCTCTTGTTTTGATGAGTTATTTCACAGTTGTGGAGCATTGCACCCTTACACTCATCTTGATAAAGAAAGCAACAGTCTACTTTTCCAACTTGCAATAAAGTGTCCTTTAAAAAAACCTTTCATTTCTGATGGCATTGAAATTGCAGCAAGTGAAAAAAAACATGTCGTCGTCAGGTTAAACTGGTTTCCTTCAAAAGTGACTAACCTGCTTTAATTGTCATGCCTACGTGTCTTATCGGCAGGTGAATTCCAGAGTTGGTGTGTCTGTCTGTGTGGGACCTTTCTACGGAATGTGGAACAGGACTTCCTGGTAGGCGGGTGGGAACACCTGAGAAGGCTGATTTTAGTCCACTGGCCGCTCAAGAGTTAGGAAGACGACTGGACAGCAACAGACTAACTTCACTCTAAGCAGCCTTAGCAAAAGGTAAGCAACATATTATTGCTGACGATTTAACCTGTCCCTGTGTCGGGTACAAGGAAGTATTTCAGGAAAATCCAGCAGTCCTATTCAGCTTCAGAACAGTCAACCTTCTCGTCAAGACAGTCAAGGCTAATTGTATTTTTGCTTTAGTAGTTAGTGTCTGGTTCTATTCCTTTATATTTAATGAGTTTAAACGTGTATCTTATTATTATCATTGTTAAATTCTTAATTTGATACTGTCTAAACTTCTTACTCCATCCTTTTTTTATTCTTATAATTTAATTTCATATTTTATTTTTCCACTTGAAAATAAGTGCCAGTTTATTAAAAATAAAAAAAATGTGTTAAAATATAAAAACATCTTCATATTCTTTTTGCATAATGTCTCATACTCTTTGTCTCCTTTTTGCATGCCTTCACAGTTCAGCATGCATTACACCGACCTGCTTCAGCTGTGGGATGAGGCAGTGCAGGCAGTGGACGCACAGGACTGGATGGGGGCTCTGGCCAAGCTGGATCAGATCAGTGAGCCCACATCTCGGACCCTGTTTAACGCTGCCTCCGCTCACCTGGCCTTGGTCCAACTAGAGCCAGCCCTCAGGGTCTGTATGTTACTGTTGAAATTGAAATGAACAATTTAATGTCGCAGGCATCATTTTATAACGACATTTCCAGAATTATAGCTGTACATGTACAGGTTGGATAAAGTACTTGTCTTTGCTGTGAAGCGATCCTTCTGACCCTTAAAGGTCCAGTTTGTAAAATTTGGCTTAATTTATGATTTTTTTTAGAATTGGTAACAGCTTAACATACTGTCCATAAATACATTATTTAAAGTGAATACTTGCAGTGTATATTGTTTTGCTGTTATTTTGATTATTACCACTTAAAGACGCTGGGAGAACAACTCCACACAGAAGGAGCCCCAGCCTGAGAATCAAACTCAAAACAGCTGACTTGAAAGATCGAACAAATAGGCGCAACCCCAAACCAATCGTGTCAACTGGAGTTGTGAAACCGGAACTTGTCTTTCCACTCTTTTATTTCCAGGCTTTGGACCTCACCCTTGCCAAGGATGAGCGGCTTGCTGTCGGCTTTTTCCAAAGATCCGCAGTGACGATGCAGCTTGACAGGCACAAAGCAGCACAAACCAAAGTTCCACTGTTTTATGACTTTACTATGAAATGTTTTTACTTACGTCAGTACATTTTTGTGTTTCTGTCTCTACAGACTGGAGGAAGCTCTGTCAGACTGTATTTGGGCACAGAAGCACATGCGAGGAAACGCAGTCATCGACTACAAACAGCTGGGGCTTCGATTCAAACTGAGTAGCTGGCAGGTCAACATTACAAGAAATGTCACATTTCACTCCGCTGTTCTGTTCTATACTGTACTGGGCCTGTAAAGAGTCTGTCAATGCCAAGGATTGAAAAAATGAAACATGAAAACATGCAAAGCAGGTCAAATGTCACACGCACCTGCAAGCTAACAAAGCCTCATTGATAATGTGCGAGGAAGAGTTACACACCAATCAGTCATCAGCTGACAGTTCTAACTGCATAGCTCTTTGCACACGATGCACCTGTGCTTGTACAGCTTCCTTCTTAAAAGTTAATCAAAAAGAATTTCAACTAATTTCAACGTGAGGCTGTCTGCTTACATTAATGACTTTCAGGAGGATGAGCAATGCATTGTGTTTCATTGTCCATTTAAATATATACACTATGATGAATTGTGTTTTTGTCATTACGGTAAATGTCTTTCAACAGATGTTTCTATACAGGTCAGGCGTTCATATTAATGTGATGACGGTATGGTTGTCATTTGGACCCAGGTGTTATACAATGCAGCAGCTGTCTATTCCCGGATGGGCCACTGGGACAGGGCAGAGGACGTGCTGGTCTCTGTTGGCCAGGAGAGGGCAGGGAGTCGAATAGGAGCCATAGAGGCTGCTTTGGAGAGCGTTCTGGTGAGTACTATAGCTTTCCAAGCACAACACCACATTCACTCAGTGAGTGTATCCATTCAAATCAGGGATTCCCATAAATTAAACCCAAGGACCCACACTCAACTTTCTTTTGATGTGTCCATAATGTGTGCAATCATTACATTAGTTTAAAGGAAAAAAAAAAAACAGTCTTCCTATTTACACCTGAACACACACTTAGCGTATGGAGCTAAGTGTGTCATACACCTCCATCTTTAGGGCTTTGCCATACAGTGATCCATGGTGTAGTGATAAACAGTAAGCTCACCTGTGTAGTTCTCCTCCCGTGTCTTCTTTTGAACCCCGCCGACCAGTCCACTCTTTGGAACGCACGTTGCTGCCGCACCATCAGTCGTTAATCCCACCAGTTTATCCCGTGGTCACTCCATTTCAGCGATACAATTGGAAAGATTTCCTTTCTTGTCGTTTTGCCCTGCATCCATTTTAATCCCGAAAGTTCCTCCGTAACTTACTGATTCGAGTCCATTCATTTGAGTCACGTTTGAAGACTGACCGCTGGCCGGTATTTGCTGCAGTGCTTCCTTTTTGCCTTTATTGTGGGAGGGATATCGCAGTGCTAGCAGTAGGATGAGGTTGCTGTGACTAACGTGAATCGAGCAGAGGGTGTTTATGGGTCCTGTCCTGATTGATGCCGAAATACCAGCAGAGCATTCTGGGATTTGTAGTATTAACAGTACATGTGCGGTATGATACCGGCGGGCCAGCTCTGGTAGTCATTTGGTATTGCTTTGCAAACTACCCAATGCAATTTAAACGGCCCTCCTTTCTTTTCAAGCAGAAAGAACAACACGCTGTCACTCTAGTGTACTGGCAATCTTGCAATGCGTTTTCTACTTGTGTGCTTACTCACCTCAGAGAGTTGCATTTATGCAAATTCAATTTGGGCTGAACGGCGGCTCTTTTCTTTGTCTACCACCAGCGGAGGGAGATCCTGGCTCCGCTCATGGTGCCTGAAGCTGTGGTCTTTCGTCCCAGGCAACAGGACGTGGACCAGCTGAAGCAAAGAGACTTCCTTGGCAAACCAAAGGTGTAGTGTCCTCATGATGCATGGGTCTGTCATTTCAAATCCACTCTCATTCATTTTCAGAATATTAAATTTAAATGTTAAATATTAAATAGATGTTAAGTCTTGACTGCTTGATGCTCTTGATTAAAGTTATATTCCAGCAAATGTTATTTATAGCCCGTGTTCAAAACACAGTGGAGTATATTAAATGTAGATGGCAATGCAGTAGTGCAGTGGTTAGCACCGTTGCAGTTGTGGGGCTGCAGTCTCGTTTCGCTTGCAGTCGCTCTGCTGTCCCGTATTCTCCCTAGCGGAAAGCGGTTGTGGCTGCTCATTGAAATTCATTTACAAATCCTCATTTTAATATAGCGGTCTCCACCACTTTTGCCACTGTTGCAAATTTTGCAATCTTAATAGATGACCTGCAACATGCAAACCAATAACGTGCACAATCTACGAGCAAATGCACGCAATTTAGCACCTCTGAAAATGTATCACGTGATGTGATGCATTTTAGTCTATATACAGTATTTACATATAACTTCAAGATTATTTTTTTTTAACAGCTCTTAAATTTTTTTTCTTTCTATTTTTAGAAATTTAAAGTATTTCAGTTTGGCTGTACCTGTGTTTCTGCCACACAACTTCCTTGAATATATATATAATTAACAAGACATGACATGATTGAAATGATTTATTATGTAATACTTTGTTTGCAGGTCATTTCTTCTATTATCCCCAATGATGATTTTGGAGGATTTGAGCCTCTGAGGCCACAGGTAAAATTACTCAATTTCAACAGTGCATTATTTCAAAGAAAAATCTTACTTATTTGTTAACTGGAGCTCTAACTTTTCCACAGAAACCGGGTTTTTATCAGCCCAAGGGTGATGGCGCTGAGTGAGTATTGCCAGCACCAGTTAAAATGATCCAAAAAGGATGCTTTTAAGACCGATGTTGGGATTCATCTGTTCAATAGGGAGTCTAGTTACATGCGCGTGAAGACCCCGTATATGGCACGTGGCCCTGGAGAGTTGACTGCGCCAGGAGGAGCTATGGTGTTTTTATTTGGCAAGGAGGACAGAGATGGTATGGCGACTGTCATATATGATGGACAGGTAAGAGGAAAAAGGGAGCTGGAGATGCATTTTAGGGCTGAACCAAGTCAGTTGTGAATTGTGACGCTTCTGGATGTGATTTTTTTTTTTCTTATCAGATCTAATGTTGAGGCCCTTTTAAAAGGATTCTAAAAAGACTTTTCAGGTCTAATACTGGAAAAAAAATAATGACTGCTCAACACTGAGTTGGTTGGCGAAATTGTCTGTACCTCTTTTACAGATTAATGTCCATTAGTAAGGAGGTAGGACGCACAAATCTTGAGGACAGATCTCTTATTGCACCAAGTTCTTGTCATATCAAACCACATGCTAATGTTTCGGCCCAATGGCCTCCATCAGAGCATCCTCGTACAGTTAAAAGTGGCAGAAAGTCCAATGAGGCGCTGTTGCAACAGGGCTGCGTCAGACTTCCATCCATCCGTCTCCTACACCTGCTTCCTCCTGCTCTCAGGGTCGTGGGGCTCTGCCAAAGCCTGTCCCAGCTGATTGACTGAAGTCAGGGTGACACCATTAACAAGTCGCTAGTTCATCGCAGAGTCACATAGAGACAAAACAACCATTCACTCTCACACACACCAGTACGGACAATTTAGAGTTCCCAATTCACCACACATGCATGTCTTTGGATTGTGGGAGGCAGCTGCAGAACCCAGCAGACACAGGGCGGGGGGGGGGGGGGTGCAAACTCCACCCCTCTCAGTCACGTACAGCCATAACTCAGTTCTGACAGACTGCACAACAACAGCAAACTAAACTAGAACAATACATAAACAAGAACAGCATGCAACGCCCTGTGGGTCATTCCCACCTCTCTTAGGGCCTTTACGCATTTAGGGATGTGTCTAGAAAATTTCTGGACCAAGAAATAGGAGTTTTAAATAAATGATTTTACTTTCCCAGGTACCCCAGCTTCCTCCTTCATGTATGTTCGGCTAACGAGGGCTTATATGTTGTCTCCAGTTGTAAATGTGAGAGTGGATGGTTGTTTGCCTCTGTGGGTTGGTCCTGCTATAAACTGACATCTTGTCCACTTGACTTGTACCTCTGCCTTTATCCCAAATGGGCTGGGATAGGCTCCAGCACCTCTGCCACCTCGACTTCTGATTGAGTTGTGACAGAAAAATGGATTGTGGAAATGTAGTCCTTAGAGACCCACGTTGAAGTGGAAGAGTGCTGTTTTTTCATAGCATTTCATTTAAACAATGTTTAATTTCATTGTGTTTTAGAGGGGACTTCTGCCAGTGTCACTGCTCGAACCTGCCAATGTCCAGACGTCCAAAAGCAAAAGGGAAAATGTAAAATATTCCTTCGTGTGCACAATCAAATGAAATCAAATACAGCACAAAATACTCTCAATGTCTTTTATTTTATTTTATCATTGACATGCTAATATGACATCACAAATGGTCCTTTGAAATAGACACCTTGGTGTTTATTTTCAGGGGTTCCCGTGAAAGCAATTAGCAATTAGAAATAACTAGCATAATTCTGCACTTTCTGCAAATTTTGCCCTCAGAGAGTTCCCAGTGGGATTCCTCTCCCTCCAGAACTCAAGCCGCCGACTCGCCCTAAGACTCAGCAGAGCTCTGTCGCCACTCCTCGGGGTGAGCCATCACTTTCCTCCACTTTTCTACTGTTGTTGCTTTGATTTGCTGCTGCAGATACACTTCATTTATGAGATTTCTTTTTTTTTTTTTCGAAGACTGTCTCACAATGTGGTTTTATTGTTGCGTGACAAAATTGCGTAAGATTTGCATTTATGAAATTTAAGTATTCCAGTTTTTAGAAATAATGAAATTGAATTGAAGTTTCAAACTGATCCCTTTTTAACCTCTCGTACGTTATTAGATGCTCTCACAGACAGGGTATTGTCTTTGTAAGCAACTTAACACTCTATTAATATATGACGACAACATAACAATCCTTGTTCAAAGATTCTTTGAAGCCCAACTGTGTGCAGAATAGCTCATCTAAATATTCTGTTGCCCATGTATCGCGATTGTGCTCAGCGTGGCTCACACAATGTTTTCCCAGCAGCTAGTTTGACCTTGCAAACTCCGCCTCCATCCTACATGGCTGCCACCCACGTATCACTGCAAGCTGCACAGTCCCCAATGTCCGCAGCCAACACAAGCAGCAGCCAGGTAAAATATAGCTGTAACAACATTTTTACAACCCCAGTGGGGGTTGCACCCTGGAAAATTCACCAGTTTATCGCAAAGGCCACAACGCACTCCTACGGCCGATTTAGTTCCCAATTCGACTCGTGCACGTTTTCAGGCAGCGGGAGAAACATTTTATATAGTAAATTATGGTCTGTGTATGTAATTTTCATTCAAGATAGTTGTTAAAACTGTTTTACAGCTTCAGGAAAATGACAAGGATCATTACTTTTTCTAGTTGAGACACAGTTTAACTGGCTTTGTTTAGCCTTGAAATTTAGGATGAGCCTGTCTAAAATATTTAATGAATGTTTGTGACCAATTAAGTCCATGAATCCACAGTAAAAACATACAAAGTGAGTGATTTTTAAAATCAACTAAATGTTATAATTAAGGATAAAAATACAATACAAGCTGTTTTGGGTTAATATATTTGTACCCCAGAGGAGTCGGTGCCTCACCAGATATCACTGGTTTGTGAGTGTTTGAACATGGTTCAACATGCAAGACCCACATCCTTAAACATCCCTCTTTCACAATGTTCATTCATGTAAGAGTCTTGTTGACCATAAACTGTAAATGGTGTGATGACCTTGCTTGACTTTTACTTTAGGTCGTGTTAAAAGCACTACAGACGCTTGTAATTGTAGCATTGTCTTCATATTAAAATCTAAATTCAATCCAAATTAGCATGAGGGATCCAGTGAAATCTTTTAAGTTTGACGTCCTGCTTCTGCTTTGCAGCGTGGGGACAAAGCTCAAGGAGCAGAGGGGGACTTGGTCGTGGTGAAGGTCCACTATACACACACCATGACTCTGTCTGTCCCTCTGGACACGACATACCATGAGCTGAAGGAACAAATTGCACGGAAACTGGGCCAGCCAGCATCTCAGCTTGGCCTCAGGTAACCAAGAAGTCATGTAAAAAATATGCTCCTTACGCGCATTAGAGTAGTCGCTGCATCTATGATTACTTTCATTTAAACTCTTTCTTATTGCTGACTTCAATATAGACCTTAATTGTTCTTTCTCCCTCCCTCTCTTTCGTTCTCTGTCTCTCTCTTCAGACATAAAGAACAAGGCTCCAAGCTGATGATACCTCTGGAGGGAGAACTGCAGCCAGGCCGCACAGTTCGGGAAGTAGCTGAAGTTGGAAGAGCCACGGTGTGGTGCCAGGTAGTGATTGTAGTCAAGACCGCCTCAACCGATACCGAGACACTTTCAAGACGAAATGGTAGCAAGACCAAGACTGAGACAAACCTCTCTGTCAATACAAAGGCCAGGGCAGGGAAAGTTCAAGACAGAGACTGAGACAAAAGGGAAAAAAATCACTATGAGCAGTGTAGGGTAAATGGGTGGGGTAGACCACCTGACCAAAAACTGGGAATTATTCTGCGCCAATGAGTCTAGATGGTCCAATATTTCCAGCAAGGGCAGCCATTTTTCTCCTCATCCAGTTTTAGTCGCTGGCCTTTGTTGTTCTCTTCCTCCTTTTTCTGTTGTTGCACATTATCCACAAATCGTTTCCTCTTCAACAGAAAACACGCGCGCGCACAACCTGTAAGCTAGCAGCAACACACTCATCGCATGGATCAAAATAATGAAATGCTTAAAGTTTTACAACGGAACAAGCAGCCATATACCATCTACCACAAGAACGGCGGTGGTCACCACGCAGGAATGCGGCACCTTCGTCGCCAGTTTGCGACAGACCCTAGACTCTGTATGGCAGTCTGGTTGATATGATATGTAACGTTTAGCAGGCAAACCCACCGGGAGCCAGCATAATCAAATATGGGAACACAAACATCTTCAAATTCTGCAGCCACTGTACAATAGACTAGCTGACAAATCAACATGAATTTCAATGGAGCGGTCACCTGCTTTGACCGGTTGGGGTGAAAAGGAAATGGCAAAATGGTAGAGATAGAAATCGAGAGGATAAGCTTTTTCCTGAACTCACATTTCATCTCAAGTTGTGAGGAAACTGCAAACTCTACAGCAGTTATTAAAAGAGCTTTGTTACCAGTGTTGAACGGGGGCCAGGCTTGTGACATCATCAGGACGGAAAGTTTCTGTTCCTCCTGTCTCGTGTGGATTCTCAGCGTACACCGGCTCTTGTCTTTGTTTCTGGTCCCTTACCTCTATGAGACAAATGGAATGTGCTCTGTGTCCACATTCCACCTGGTCTCCCTCCAACCTGTTACTGATCCCATTATCTTCCGCCCACATGAAAAGAGGTGTATGGGCGAACGGCTACCAAAAGGACCCTGAATGGGTTCCTTTGTGTCATAATTATCATTGGCTCCATTAGCTGAGGATTGATGAACTTTCTGGACAACTAGGCTTTGTCTGACATATGGACCACCTGTACATTGACAGGTTTTGTGAATGTCTGTCTCTCTGCCACATTGTGCTTGAGCAATGAAGGTGTCTTCTTTTTTTTTTTTAGTATTCTTTTATATTTGCCATAAGCTTTAGTATTGACTTTTATGCAACATTGTTTTTCAATAATAATTCAAAAATGAATTTAAAAAATGATTCCAAAGAACTGAATTTGGAAACTGCTGCATTAGATATTCACTGTAATTCAAGTCAATAGGTTGGACTATTCACAGTTGCGTACCTAAGACTTTTTACTTTGACCTTGTTTGTGTGCATGTTTTATTTGTTTCCACTTAGAAGCTCATTAAATAAATAAATTAAGTTAACACAAACAGTTATTTTAACATTCTTGAAAATGTATCAAATGGACCTTCAGTTATGGTGTTATTATTAGCATGTAACGTCTGACAATCTGTGTCTCAGACCGAACACCCCCTTGCCAACCGTACCATCCTGTACCAGATGGTGGCGCTCTATGACTACAATGCTCAGGGCCCAGAGGACCTGGAGTTCGGTGAAGGAGACACCATTGACATCCTCAGTGAAGGTGAGAGTTTTGGCTTTCCTAACACTGCGCAG
The DNA here is from genome assembly GCF_046127955.1 of Nelusetta ayraudi. Classification (NCBI taxonomy): domain Eukaryota; kingdom Metazoa; phylum Chordata; class Actinopteri; order Tetraodontiformes; family Monacanthidae; genus Nelusetta; species Nelusetta ayraudi. The sequence continues at coordinate 3,081,786 of NW_027466142.1, forward strand.
GTCTTTAGTGACCTCATGACCATGTTATTGGTCATTTTCACTTTGCACAACCTCTTAATGCCTCTCTCTTCTAGTTAATGAGGAGTGGTTGGAGGGACGGTGTGGAGGAAACATTGGCATTTTCCCCAGCTGCTTTGCCTACAGAGAAAATCCCGACACCGGACTGGTTTCTGCATTATGAAAGCTGGAGAGTCACAATATAGTCATATATGAATGTTAATCAGCAATAGTGTGCAGCATAACCGATCATTTGTGTAGTTTTTGGTAGTTTTGATATATTTTGAATGTTTCCATGGGATTTTTAATATATTCACACACATTATGAAAACATGTAAGAACTTTGACGCATTGTGGACATGTCAATGAAATTTTCAACACTTTTCTTGTAAAGGCTATGATTTCATAATGTTGATAATTTGAGGAAGCTGGTCAAGTTCTAAGTGAGGTCAAAGTTTGATTGCAGTGCACTGTAAGGTATTTTCTTTGAATAAATAAAATTAGCTATTTTGAGAAGATGAATGAGTTTGCTTTTTTTTTTTTTTTTTTTAAATCAGGGATGGCTGAAGTCTAGCCAACCATCCAATTTAGTCTTCAACTAATTTAAGTAGCCTGCGGGTTTGGCTTAAAAAAAAAAAAAATTGTGGCCTGCAATTCAGCATTGGTTAATCAATGAAGTTCACTTTGTAAAGTTGTACATCAGTCAGGAACCACACAGGCAGAACTAACGTTCTGATACTACCTATGGTAGCAGACACCACTGGCAGATATGAGCTGAGACCGCAACTGCTATGACAAGTATTTTGACAGCCACATTGCCGTTTTTAAGGAGCAATACACAATTTCAACATGAATCTAAAACAAAAAAAATGGAACCTGAAACTGTTTATTCTGGGGTAGAGCCTCAGATCACATGTCCTCTGTCTGTTGATGTCAGTATTCTTTCAAGTTAGTACATATGAACATCTGGAGCTGCAAGGCCCCTGCATAGTCACGACCATCATATTTCCCCCTACTAACCAACTGTTTCACACTCCAGTCCAGCAGATGGCAGCAATGCATCTTTAATTTTAGTATCAGACACCTGTGGCAATGAATATTTAATTCAATTAATAATAATGATAATAATAATAAGAAAAGTGACTCTCATGAAATAAAAAAAATGGAAAAAAGGGTGGCATTGAAAAGGTGAGGAAAAAAAATGGCTAAATTGCTAAATGTTTTAAACTGCCCCCTCAAATTGAAAGCACTTCAAATGCTGCTGTAATTTAGGCAGGTTTACCCAGTGTGTCGTAGCGTATGAACTTTCAGGACCTTTTTGAGTGTGGGGCCAGTGACCTCCATACTCTTCAGGTGCTTCGTAGATGCTCCCACAAACCCCCTGCAGCGGAGCTTTGAGCTCTGCCAAGATGACTGCCGGGCTATGACAGACCAGAGAATGATGTCCGGTTGAAGGTTGGTAGCGATGATGTGTTGGCAACCTGAGCTGTCGATCCAAGTCCACCCTCAGGTTCCAGTCACAACTGCGTGACAGGGCTGATCTCTGCAGCTGTATGATGTTGTGGGCCCTTCTTCCCTCTCTGACAAAGTGGATCGGCTGCCTTGTTGGTGGTAGGCGCTCCCTGGCTGTTTCCACCCTTCAGACCTCCAGGATCTCTGCCAGCTTCTGCAGGACTTTGTCGGTCAGGTCGTGGCACCACCTGTACCGACCCTGGCTCAGTGCTGGTTTGCAGAGAGACAAAAGATGTACTTCAACATGTCGGCCCGACCTATGGTCCTGCTGCTCAATCACTCCCAGGTCGTCCAGCATCCTTGCTGGCCTTGGCTAAGGGCTTTGATCTGAAAGAGCTCCTTCTCTTTCCTCACCACCTTGGAGATCACGAGCTCTCTCCTCTTCTTCTGTGTGGCTTTGGACTAGACCTTCGGAGCAGTCCCAAACCCCCCAAGGCTAGTTCTCCCTGACTGCGTCTGGACAGCAAACTCTTGAGGTTTCACCCTGCCGATGGCCCAATCGATGGCTTGTTCTGCCCTCCACGGGCGACCTGTTCGGACTTGGGCTTTGGTGTTCTGCACTGATAGGTCTGATGAGTCCTTCAGTTCTAGACAAGCTTTGCCCTCTCCTGTCTGTAGCCCAACGTAAGTGACTTTCAGTGGCAGTTGAAGTACATTCTTCCCAAACAGGTCAACACTGGAGAAGCTCTGGGGTAGGCCCAGCTACTTCCTGATGTAACCGAGTCCATCTTGTGCACAGTGGAGGTGGTGATCTTGCACATTTTGAGAGGCCATATCAGCGGTCGGCTACCGGATAGCATCGGATCTTAACTGTCCAGTGCCAGATAATATATTTTCTTCATAAAGACATGCAAGAGTGTAGCTTCCAAGTTTGGGTAAACTCAACCTATGAATGAAAATCTGTTTAGGCATTCATCCCATCGCCATACATAGCTTATCAATAAGTGTCCTTTGGTAACTTTTCAGCTTTGGGGACAGGAGGTGTTGACTGGAACCAAAGCATGCATCTGGCCCACATCTTGAATAAATGGAAAAAATCTGCTAATTTAAGTGAATAGTCTTTATTTTTTTTCTTTGTCATGATAAACTGTTTTATCAATGCCAACTTCACAGTTCATTGAGGTGGTGCCAGGCCCAGTATACTGTACTGCAATCACTACTGAACTGGTAAAATAAAAAAAAACAAAAAAAACAAAAACAACTTAAGGATCTTTGCTCTTTCTCCTGGAGACCTGACCTGCGAGACGGGCTGCTGTCGCTGTTCACACTTTGCTCTCTCATCTCAACGACGCTGTGTTAATTGTGGCACACCACTGCACCCCCCCCCGCCCCCCATTTCCGCCGCTGCAACTCTGCAGTGCATGCTGTATTCATGTGCAGTGGAGATGTATGACTGCAGGGCACTGCTGCTGCGCTTCTGAAGAGGCAGCAAGCCTGAAGCGAGTCTAAAGGGCCGCAGTGATGCGACATCGTGACATTTTGAAGCGTTGCGACCCGTCGTGACCGAAGGAACAGAGGAAACGCCGATCATTGTTACCGTTATGGTGCATGGTGGTCTTGAACTTGTGTGAATGGCAAAATCCACTGAGTAGAAGAGTTGAGAATACAAAACAGCAGTGGGCTGACTGCAATAGCTGGCAGAGTGAAAGGTTGGGAGCTTGTTTTGTGACAGTGTACACACCGTACCTGTACAATAATAGTGCTACTATTAACATTCATCTGTACAGTAATCCTATATACAGTGATCACATTGGGGAAAGGGGCAGTACCTGAGGAGTATTCACCTAGCTTTAGTTATTGTAGGATGAAACCAACCAAATGGCAAACAGCACTGAGCCTGACCCTGACTCCAAGTCAATACTAGAATGCCGCATAGGTTTGGATATCAAACTATCTGATGGTCAGAGTCAGAGAAGTTAAACTCTGCAAAAGAATTTGAGACATTTTGTAATTATTATTTTTTTTTCAACTATTGCCGAGGTAGGCAGCAAAGATTGAGACGTTCACTGTGGTATGAGTCAATAACGTGGTATTGCCAAAGGGTGGCGGTATTTATTAAATAAACACTCCTCTTGGATACTTCTGGTTAGCTGGCACTCTTTTGACTCTTAGGACAAGAAGCTTTGAACAAAATCTCGCTTTTCTAAACTACCAACCTTCCCCTTCCCATGTGACTCTCTCCAAAACACACAAACTATACATTAAAATGTACTGGCCAGTTCCAAAAGTCATTCAACAGCACAGAATCCACCATGAATAAACATGTGCAGCATTTTTCTAAGGAATAAAACATCAACCAATAAATAAGTAATGGAATGAAAAATAAATAACAATCCTTAGCTCGGTCACTGTTCTGGTGACCCAGTCATAACTTAAAATAGTTAAAAGTCCGCTTGAAAAATGAAATGTTTCAACAAGTCCTCCAACCGGTGTAAGAATCGGAATATTCAACACAAGGGAGGATACGTTGCATGTCACCTGCATGCGAATGACCCTACCAATCTAAACTACAGTGCCCTTTGCCTTCACAAATTTAACATTTTTCTTTGGACCCATTTTCCTAATTGCTCTTACCATCCAAATCGTATCAAAATGGCGAATCTTTTGAGACAAGTTTGTTTTTTTGTTTTTTTCAAAGTCTGTATAGCTTGATCACATCAATATGATATTACAGTTACTTTAGGTGATTTGCTGTGAAACTCTCAGGAGAAGCAGGGTAACATCACGCAAACAAGAAGGAGCTTTGGATTGGGTTACTTTCCCAGCAGCTTTGTGTCACCCCAAATCTGGCTTTTCATATAAATGGAAGAACTGCTAAGCCTTGTAGCAGTTGCCCTGTGTGGTGAGCGCTAGTTGACCGTTGGGCGCCGCCTCGTTTGATTCGTCCTCCAGCAGCCCCGACACGTCGGCGTTTGGGATGCTGTCGTGGTAGCTGCTGAAGCTGATGTTGTCCTCCTTCAGTTCAATGGTCCAGAAGGGGGCGTTCAGCTTGCGGTTCTGGTACTCCCTGTACGTGTACACGCCTCCGACGAAGCCCAGCAGCAGCAGCACCACGAGAATGATGATGGCCAGGATAATGATGTTGAACTGTGTCCAGGAGACCTCGGTCACCCCAGCTGTGGTGTTGTCTGTGGGGCTGCTGAGGCTGGTCAGCACGGCCTGGGTTGCAGCTGCAGTGCTCAAGTTGCTGGGGTGCGTGACACCCGGGAAGCCCCTTCCTGTGGTGGTGGTGGCGGCGCCGGAGGTGGTCGTGGCCGGCGCAGATGTCGGTGACGTAAGGGCCTCAGTAATGGTCGTGTTTGCTGGCACTGGGATTGCCTTTGGAGCTAAGCAAAGAAAGAGAAGCAGAATATTTGCAACTTTGTTATAACAGTTTATTTCTAGCGTTTGCTAATTTCTCAATCTTGATAGAGGGTAGAGAGGTCTGAATAGCGAACACAGGGGTCAGGGTTTCTATCAGGACTGTGCTGTACACAGTGACCCCTTGTGGTTAAAAGAAACATAACACCGACTGATACGTCACCGACCCATGGCCTTTCATGATAAACACAGTAAATGCACTGCGCGTGAGTGTGTATTTGTGGTTAGTCAGTGCATGTATAGTGCAGATATATGAATAAACACATAAATAAATGATCTCACTTATGTATGTCAACAGCAGTGATGGGCTGTGCTTTTCACGCCTAGGCCATCAACGACGTCATTTTTAGTCCACTCAAAATTAACACACCCCATAATATCCTCAGTATGACACTACGGCTGGAGAATCCATACAGAATCACACTTGCACATGACATCGCCGTTATATAAGTGACCTAGTTGCAAAAAAAAAAAAAAAACGTCGTTTGTGGAGCATTAAAAATCCTAAATCAGACTAAGCAACTAAGGCCACTGCTACCGTCACAACATACAAATCCAAGGCGATTTTCGGAGATTCCTCAACAAACTTTTAATGAGTTCACCAAAACCGAACTCTGCGAGCTTCAACTCTCGTCCAAAAAAACTGCACATTGTCACCAATTCATATGAGAGACAAATGCTAACGAAACAAACTACTGAACTATTAAGTTATCAAACAATTGAACATGTTGGCGCGGCTGCTGCGCCGATGCTCCCCGTTATTTACATTATAAGTTGCAGATGATTCGGCAACTAAATCTTTATTTTCTCCTCCAGCCTTATTCAGTCACAGGACGTGTGAAGCTCAGCGTAAGACCAGCTAGCTGGCCTTAGCTTTGCATATTCCAGATCTGATTGGCTATTGCAACTGATGGTGGACTTTTACATTTTTTTCCTCCAATACTGTTTTTTCTGGGGGTCGTGCCATGTCCACCACAGAGGCCATTTCTTTTTTTTCCCCAGACTTTTCCTTCCCCCACGAGGTGATAGTCGTTTCACCTCGGAAACCCTAAAGAGGAAAAATGATCGCAAAAAGACAAACCAAAACAAAAAACATCTCACGCACAACAACTTACTTGGACGTGTGCAGTTATGAGCTGTGGCGTTACCGACAAAGCCTGGAGCGCAGAGCTGGCACTGGGGCCCTGTCGTGTTGTTGATGCAATGGAAGCAGTGGCCAGTTTTGGGATGGCAAAGCTGGATGGGACCTTGAGGGTCTGCATTGCCGCTGCAGTCACAGCGAGCGCACCCAACTGATGATCTGAAGAAGCCGGCACTGCACTCGTCACACTGCGGCCCACTGTAGTGGGGAAGGCACTGGTCACACACCGGGGAGCCACTGGAATCTGGACAGGAGCAGGCAGACAGGCGCTCAGAGTCAAGCTTTGAAGTTGAAATCAGAAATACTTTGGTGATTAACAAATGTGTCAATTTTTGACTGTTCATGAGGTCTTGAGGCCATTTCAAAATAATAGTGAGGAATGCTTTCAAAACCTCAGTGGACTAATTGCCATTTAAAATAAAAATTAAGGGTAAAACAAAGGGTTGTGAAACATTTGTGCTGATCTCAATAAACAAGTGAAAGGTGGTTTGGTGCTGACTGGTTGAAATGCCAGAGAGCTACTTTTTAACATAAAGCTGTGGATATCATAAAGAACAATCGTGTTTTGATCATCTGAGTCGCAAAACTATTGGGTCGTGTGTGTCATGTGCAAAAAGACATGCTCAGAATAACTTAAAAAAAAAAAAAAAAGGATTTACGTGCACAAATACAAAGTCTATTGTCATTATCTGTGTCAGAATAAAGGTTGTGAGACTGCATCAGAGGTGAAAAGAATCCCATTGATCAAACTGTGGCAGACTAAATGCAGATGGAACATAGCATAAATTATCTTTTTGGTCTATTTTTTTTTTTTTATTTCTGTATCCTAGATCTCCCTTGTGAATGTGATGAACAAGCTTTCTGATTTCAACAAACCACGGAACAACATCTGGACAGCACCTGTACCAAGTTTGGTGCTGCTAAAGTAAAGCACGAGAGGTTTTCAGTCAAGACACGTCTACGCGTCCTTCATCTTGGCACATTTGAGATTTCCTGGGAACCAAGTTGTAAAATTAAGTTGACTTTATTTAAATGTTTAATAGTGATCTCACTGACAGGCATCTAGCATCAAACACAAACGCGTTTCACTCAAATCTTCCCCAAGCGTGTGTGCTTGTCCAGGAAGTGACATCATTATATAATCTCTCTTCTTTAGACACAGGTGTACTCATTTAGCCTGTTATTAGAAATCATTCAAAAAAATTATTTTAAATGAAAAAAAAAAAAAGTTATTCAAGAAAGTAACATAAGATACAGGCATGAAAACTAAAATTGATGGATTGATTAAATTGATTAAATAAATTAAAGATTTCTTAAGATGGACACTTGAGTGTTGCTGGCAGTTTTATCATTTTGGGAGGGAATTGGAAAATGTTTTTATTTGAGAGTGCGTGTTTCTATTCATTTACTTAATTTAAATGTCACAGTGGGTACAAGAATTGATGAATTATTATAATTATCATTATTATTTTTTATCCCAGATAGATGCATAATTTCCTTCAATAAAGTCCATGTGAAAGTGCATGTTTGTCTCCATTAATTCAGCGCAAACAACATCATCAATATAGTAAAGGACACAGACAACAGACACCTTTTCTTTCTTTTTCAGTTGCACAAATGATTGAATTTACAGTGTCACGGTCGAGCTGTGACAGTGGTGTCACAAGCAAATGAGGCAGGCTCGGAAATTTTTTGCTGGACGGACATAAATAACTGGCATAGATTAGAGGTAATAAATGCAAAGCAAGTGGTTCTCCGTGGTAAATATTAACACTGTTGACACAACACTCTGCTAACACAGCACTGGGTGGCGAAAAACCGCAGCGCCAGCTCACCGTTGTGGCAGGAACCTGTAGAGGTGGCGTTGGAGCAGGGACAGGGTACGCAGGCACTTTCAGGGCTATGATAGAAGCCGGCTTTACACTCCTCACAGTTGTTTCCTTGAGCGTGGCCCTCACAGTTCAAACACACTCCTGCACGACAGAGAGGTCCCGTCATCACGCGCATGATCAAAACGGTTCAATCAAAGCACTTACATAGTTCTCAATTCAGCAAATATCGTAACAACTGCGGAGAATGAAAAGTTAAATGCGTTTCATGTTTCAATAGCGTTTGCCTAAACACTGCATTCTAAACGTGTGTTATCATTTTTTGAAATGAATGCATAACATTTTTTCAAAATGAAATATTTAACACATATCATGGTACAACACATTTTTTAAACATAACCACTTAAGAATGTAAGTGTAAGTATGGACACATCCAGTCCTTTTCATGCCTTGTTGGGCTAATAGAGGACCACATTCCAATATAACTGGTGAAAAATATTCATTGTGGGCTGTCACAAAACAAATATCACATAAATATAAACAGTTAGATACCAGTCATTTAATGCTCAGATTAACAATTTAGAGCACGTTAGACAAACGCGTTCAGATCCAAATAGGAAGTTGTTGACTGTTCCAACAGTGCCCTCTTGTGGCGAGACACAGAGCTGACAGGAAAGTGGCCTCATCAGCGGCAAAGGGGGCAACGTCAGAGGCAAACGCCATCAGAGTGAACGTGAAGAAGACGTACAATTGCGTAACATCTAACGCAGGTATGTGTGTGAGTGAGCGTGCGCCGCTGCAAGTGAGCTGCTGGTCAGTGTGGCTGCCGAGGCCACAGTGCACTGCACCAATCAACACATGAAGACATGGGCTTATCTTCTGTGAGCTCTCGCAATAATTCTGAAGGGCTGCACACTACAAAATGTCCACACAAAAAAAAACCCTGCAATAACATGCAACACATCAAATTCATTACCACTCGTGTTAGAAGAGCAGTGAAACAGGTTGGCGTGCCTATCTGACCTCTGCCCTGACTGAAGGAACTGAAACTTTAAAGGTCCAGTGTGTAAAATCTTTAAGGAAGCCTGCCTGACAGTGCCTTTCCTATTTAGGGTGCTGTCCTTAAATAGCAGGCTTCCTTATGACAGATGGCAGCTAATTAGGTGCAAGACCCTTATTGCTCTATGTATATTCTCACATATACGAGAACCATACTAAGGGTAGGAAAACCAAATTACTTTAATTTCACTGCAAATATTCACTTTGATGAATGTATTCATGGGCGGCGTGTCATGGTTTTACTCACCAGACTGTGGGTGGCAGTAGGTGGTGTGGTTGTGACACTGACACGGTCGACAGCCGGTGCTGCTGAAGTGAAAGAAACCTGGGTAGCAGTCGTCACACTTCTGTCCATACACTCCCGTCTTGCACACACACGTCCCTGAGCTGCGACGCAGATGGAAAACAAAATCAACAAAGGCAGAAAACATTGCATGCAATATGTGGTCTGGATGGCTGCACTGTCGCATCACAGCGAGAAGGTCACGGGTTCGATTCCCCCTTCGCTGCGTGGGAGTTTGCGTGTTCTCCCTGTGCTGTGCCTGCAGGGGTTCTCTTTGGGTTCTGTCCGTGGCTCAGCGGCTTCCTCCCGCAATCTAAAAACACTGCTGTTGGCAAACTGGGGGCGTCCACAGGTGTGAGCGAGCTTGAAGTGGTTGTTGGTCTTGGACTGGTGACTTGTCCAGGGATCGACTCTGCCATCAGCCTCTGACAGCTGGGATCTTCTCCAGCACACACCCTGCAGGAGAAGGCCGGTCTAGGACAGCGGTTCTTGATTGGTGGAGTCTTGGCGCCCACCTTTTTTTTTCTCTCCTTATTATGAAATAATCAAATATAATAAAATTGCAGGCCCACTTTCTATCATGTCGACTGAATAAATTATTGAAATTATTGAATTGAATGGTGTGTCCTGCAAAATAAACGTCCAACGTTTTCCCTCTAAATACATATATTTTACATATATTGCCCACGAAGCTGCGACCCAATCAAAACAGCTCCGCGACCCACATTGGGGTCGCGACCCACCCGTTGAGAAACGGCGGGCTAAGTTGACGTCAGGCCTGCATGTTCTGACCAGTGGTACCGTGGCGGGAGAACAACCGCTCCACACGTGCTTCCCAGCTGTGCTCCCCGGTGCACCCGGCAGCTGGAGATGATCATGTGATCCAGAGGTTTCCAGCTTTCTGGCCATGAGGCCTGCACCACATCCATGTGTGTATTTTATTCCTGGGGGGGGGGGTGTGGCGTGTCTCCCGCTGCACAGAGTCGCAGGAGACGGCAGCTGTCACCGATGACGATGGGGGTGGGAGATTCCGGTCCGGTGACGTTACGCATTGGAATCGGATGAGCTGGTCGCTTGAAATCGGCCAGAATGAGTAGGACAACATCTGGGGGAACACTGCTGTGACCAAGAGAGAGTTTCTTGGTCCGATCTTCTGCAACCTCCGTTGGCGTGTCAGGCAATTATTATTATGATGGCTTTTCTTTATTTTTGCAGGAGCCTCATAATTAGATGGAGACTTGCTGTCAAGGGCATCCTCCTTGATGCGCAAAGACCACCGCATTCCAGCGGTCAGCCTGGGAGAGGGAGGGTGAGCGAAGGAGCACTGCAACCTAAAGTCAGGGCTGCAGGTGATAGAATTTTACAAAGTGCACCTTTACATCCCTTGGTACAAATGAAATCAACATAAAGTCCCTCATTAAAATGATCTTCATATCCTGTATTGACACTCTAGAATAGGTTTGGGCAAACTACGGCCCCGGGGGCCATATGTGGCCTATTAAGCTGTTTAATCGGGCCTGCTGAACTTGAAGAAATGATATTAATAGTAAGTCATAAAATAGCTGTATTTCATCCATTTTTTCAGTGTTTCAAGAGTCATTTCAATAAAGAGCTTCAAAGACACATATTTTGTTGTAATGCTTTTTGTTCATTTTCAATTGACATTACAGCACGTCTTCACATTTTTGTCACCGAAACGCTGCATCCATCTGCTCCGGCCCCTCTGTCAAATTTTAGAACCTATTGTGGCCCACCAGTCAAGTTATTAAAGAAGTTATTCTTTGATATCCAACTGCTTTGCAGTTTGTTTTATAAAGAGTTAATTGTGTAGATACCTCGCAGGGGGGACGGAGGGGGTTGGGGAGTAAAGCTGCCTAATCTTTAACTCCACGGATGAGCTAAGCTGCTAAGCTAGGTTAACAGGGCCCAGCAGTGGACAGGCTTGGCTCAGACTGTCTGAGACGCAATGCATAATGAATGTGTAATAGTCTGCGAGAGCTGGAAGCAGTGAAATTGGGAATGACGGCGAATGAGAAGCGTCAGCGTTTCTTTCCACGGTTGGACACAGAAAGCGCTCGTGCTATTTTTGTCACATTCCGAACCCACACGCAGCCTCTCCATGCTCGTCTCAGAGCGAGTTTGCATATTTTTCTGCCTTGAGTGTCGGGACAAAACAGGGTCTGGACGTTTTGCTGCTGCAGACAGGCCTCCGCGTTGGATTTGAAAGGCACAAAATGTTTCTGCAGGACGTAATGGGTACCAGACACGACTCCAATTTGCTCAAAGCGGCGTTTTCTGAACACATGTACAGTATGTGCGCACGATTATCTTGCAAGGAGCAGGTGGGACCTATAAATGAATAAATCTGAATAAATGGGTCGAGTTTTGGAAAGCACTACGCAGGCGGTTAAACTCATCGCTCAAAGACAATTGATTATGCAAATGCACGGTGCAAAAAGCGGGGGTGGGGGGACCGGGACCTCACGACAATCCGTTGACATAGTAAACATCCAGCATCAAGAGCAACTGGCCCGACAACGGCGAGAGGAGCAGGCTGACCTGTCACAGTGCGAGGTCACGGCCCCGAAAGAGTCACAGGCGCAGGGCAGGCAACCGCTGGTGCCGTTGGTGAAGAATCCCTCTTGACAGTCGTCACACTGCAGCCCGGCGTAGCCCGACATGCAGGAGCACTGGCCTGTGCTCTGGTCACAATCGTCTGGGTCCAAAATCCCTTCGCTGCCACTGCTGCAGTTGCAAAGGTCCTCTGGAGGGAAACACACAGACAAGAGATAGAAAAGACTTCTTTCACCCCCCCCGCCGTCTTCTCTAAAGCACTGACGTTTACCAAACATTCTGTCATAAATCAAGCATAACCTAAGTTGTAGAAGGATGATAACATATGACGTTTCTCAACTGGTGGGTCACGGCCCAAATGTAGGTCACAGGGCTGTTTTGATTGGGTCGTGGCTTTGTGTGCAGCCCCTCCGCCCCACTTTTTTTTTTTTTTTCTTAAAAGGGATTTTAAAATATATATACTCATAGAGAAAACATTGGGCATTTATATTGCAGGACACGATTCAATTCAATAATTTATCTACTAGACATGATGGAAAGTGGGCTTATGGTTTTGATTTTTGATTTTTCTTCAATTTGAGTGCTGTGGAATAAATTTGGATCGCGACTTCATAATAAGTAAAAAAAAAATTTTTTTTTAAATGTGCGTCCTGAGACTCCACCAGTTGAGAACTGCTAGTGTACACTATACTTTGTTGGTCTACGCTGAACTTTCATCAGATGTTGGTAAATTCAAATATGGATGTTTCACTTTCACGTAGAGGTCCCATATTGAGCAAAATTCAGGTAATAACATGAGCCCCTACTCTCCTGGTGCACCCTTCTGATGGAAAGAAAACACGTGCGAAACCCAACATTCTGGAAATGAGTGAAATTAGTAATTACGGATATACCGATACCAATACCAGTATCGGTGCCGATAGCTGGGGTTGAGTACTCCATTTGTACTCATAAAACACAAGCCGATACCACGACAGTGAAACGTGTGACAGTCGCCTCATGTTCTAAAAAAAAAAACAGGCCGAGGAATGTTGTTCAAATAACAGAACATCTGTGGGAAAATCAAAAAAAATTAAAAAATAAAAGTAATTCTATACTGTGTAACGGCCTTATCAAGTACTCAGTATCGGTATCGGTGAGTACTGAAATGCAATTACACGTACTGTACTTGTTTTGTAAACAAGTAGTATTGGTGCATCCCTACTACATATCTTTTGATATGTATTTTGGTACGACCCACATTACATTGGTAAGAACATGCCCATCCAAATGTTGACTCCACCGCTTAAGTCAGTTTGTCTTTTTTCCCAAGCATGTCAGCGGTGCCTCAAAGTGCCACTTCTGGAAATGAGTTAAAACAGCACTTTCCAACATGCAAATACCTTCAAGTCATCTGCCGTAACAGAAGCAAGCTCGGTTGACTTGATTTGAATGTGAAGCAATACAGTTGTCGAAAAAGTTGTTTTTATGACAGAAATGTGAGTGACCAAAGTGGCTGACTACAGGGAAAAACGCAGATTAAACAAAGAATTGTGTGACAAACTCTTACACTGTATGATATTATATAAACAATGAAACATTTTTTTTTCCTCATTCAGTGCCGTGAATTGTGAATAGACGGGAAGTATTAGTGAAAGGTATGTGACGACTCTGTATGTGCAGGACAACATGTGCAGGAGACAATCTATTATTTATCTGATGTCAGGTTAGGTGTGGCGGAACTGCAGTTCAACGTCCCCATTTACAGCGCAGCAGTCGCAGCAATAAAAATATTTCAGTCATACTTTGGGTACTTCTGGCCCATAAAGGCATTTTAGGTCACACTCAGATTATGCTGAAATGACTGTGGTTATGAAAGTTAACCATTTGTTGAGTAAAATCATAAAGTGAAGACAAATCAGGGATCTGAGTTCCAGGAAATAAATGGCTAAAACTGTTTGTGTGTGTGTGTGTGTGTGTGTGTGTGTGTGTGTGTGTGTATTTGTTAGCCCTCGGTGAACAGCAGTTAAAAAAAATTTTTAATTTGGTCTGCGTGCCTTTCAATAAAGACGCTCCATTCTCTTTTATATCAGCCATGTTACATTCACCCGACATTACAGCAATATATGTAGTATGATGCCCCCAGGTTGGTCTGAAAAAACAAAGAAACAAAACAAAACACTGATTATACCAGTATTTAAAACCAACAAACAAACAAACCAAAAAGCTAGAAAAATGACTAAGACCCCAGAGGACTAAAGAAGACTGAGAGTACAGTACAAATGTTTATCTTGTGTATAAAATTTTACAAAACTTAAACACGAAGCAATTTATTCATTTTTGTGGGGAACTGAGAAAAAAAAAAGTCCAGCAGAAAAAAAAAGGATGGAATTTGTTCAGTTAGAGTTGAAATAATAAAATATACAACAAAAATAATGGGGCCTTGGTTTGGAATTCCTGCACTTTCTGGTGGAGGCTCGCATGGCGGGAACAAGTTGGAACACATTCCAACATATTTTTTTTTTTGGAATAAGGTACACGACTTACTCACTCTCTCACTCTTAAGACAGCAATGCTGACGAGAATAACATTGAGGTAAGAATTCAGTAATTTGTCAACAACAACTTTGGTCTAACGCAGCATGTCAAAAAAAACTCAAAATTATCAACGTGTAATATGAAATATTTGAGCTTCATAGCATAGCAGGGGGGTGGCGGGTGAGGGGTTGCGAGACCCCCAACGCCATCACAGAGTCACTGTGTGGACTGATTTCCCTCCATCTGGCTGCGGATCAACACTTTCCACATGAATAGCAATATAGTGAGGTGGGAGGTGTGAGGAGGGGCTCCTCTGTCGATGCTCATTCATGGCTGTAGCCTCACTGGCGATTTTGCTAGGTAGGCCTGGCCTGAGTACGCCATGCAAACAACAAAATGATCACCGAGCTCCGCTTCTTGCGTCTCCTTGAGATTTAGCCACACAAAGGGGTCACATGCAGGTCTGCATAAATCTGCACAATCTATCTGAATGGGCTGAACGACGGGCTCGATCCCTCATGCACCACAACACCACTATACCCCTTTCCATAACCTCATTTCATAAGCACACATGAATTCAATAATAATAATAATTAAAAAAAAAGAGGGCACAAACAAAGATAGTCTCTTCAGTAAAAGCGACATTTTTTTTCTTCTTAAAAACAAACAAACAAAAAAGGTGCACGGATGATGACCGAGGGTGATGTGGTATCAAAGAGGTAAAAGGGAAATTGGATGCGGCCATCCCATTGTTGCGATCGCCTTTGATGCGTCAAAAGCACCGTGGCGAACCACACAACCGTCTCCGCTTCATCACAGGACAGGATCACACCTCACACATCGCACATGCATCCTGGCGTCTCAGGGGCCCCCGTATTACGGCCCACTTGTGTGTACAAAAACCCATCATTTCGAAATCATATGGCATTTTCGCTGGACCCACCTTGAAAGTGTTCCGAGGAGGTAACAGATGTGTCGATGCTATCAGCAGCCCAGGCATCGTTGCTCGTACGCTGGGAGACCATGGACACCATGGTCTGTAGCATTTTCTCCGGAGCTAGCAGCGACGCCCGCGATTCGACGGATCTCTTGTGGGTGCCGCTTCCACGGGAAAGCCACACTTGCTCGCCTTCGGCTGCGTTTATTCCAGAATCAGCTGCGCCGTCGGAGATGCTAGTAGCGCCGCCGCCGCCGCCGCCGCCGCTGCTCGGGTCCACTACTCGAGGCGTCATTGTGGCTGCAGATTGTGGTGCGCGGCTGTCAGAGGGGAACGGGTCTGCAGAGATGAAGCCTGGCGCCGACTTGAGTTCGCCCAGGGCCCCGATTGCGACCTCGGGTGAAGAAGGGTGCACGTCGGTGTGGAGGTTCTCCCAGGTGTCGGGCTTCCTGGAAATAGGCGAAGCATCGTAGCGGTAGATGCGAGGTGCACCTTCGGCAGGTCCAATGCAGACATAGAAAATAAGCAGCAGAGTCGGCGCTATGGACATCATTAAGGACGTTAACCTCATATTCGGTATCAGCTCTCCATGTAAGCCCTGACTTGTGGTCTCTCGCAGACCTTTCCCCGAACTGATGCCTACTCCACCATTGATGTCCACGGGTGTCGTACGCTGCTGTTGTTCTCTTAACGACAGTCAACACTTCGCCTACTCTGCAACCTACCATGAGCTAGCTGCGCGAGACTGGCACGGAGCTCAGCCAATAGGAAAAGAGCATATGTTAGCTAGCATATAGTTGTCGTTCTAGCGCTGCCTGTGTAAGTCTTTGTGAAGAGCAACAGAGACGTGATGGACCTGCTAATTGTCCACTTTATTTTTTCTCCTTAAAAAATAAAATAAAATAAATAAATAAATAAATAAATTCTAGTTTAAATAGTGGCGTTATGTTCGGTGAATATCCTGGTTAGACATGGTATTGATGTTATTCATCGTTTATGTTTATGATATTATTATGTGCGTGTCGAATGTATGCATCCTAATATTGTTTTTGTATTTCTTCGTCACTTCAAATACTGTTTAACTTTGTTAAAAAATACTTTGAATTTTTTTTTTTTTTTTTTTTTTTTTTTTAATTATTAATACTTTAGTGTTATAAAAGGCCGAGAACACGTTTGAACTGTGGTGATGTTAGTTTGCATTGGTCAGATTTGGTGTTTCTTGGAGTAAATACATAAATTTGTTACTGTTGTGTCAGTGGTTATGATTAATAGTGACCTTGAACTACAATAAGTATGTAAGACATACTGTGTATGTATGTACGGCATTGTTTCCAGAGAGCTGAAGGTTGAACAGCTCCAAGCTTCAGAGAATGTCTATGCCTGTCATTTTTTGTCCTTCTGCACACTGTGTCCATCACGAACGAGACGACTCTGAGATGGAAACTGTCTCTGTCATGGGGCGAAGGCAGGTTAACACCTTGGACAAATTGCCAGCTCATCACAGGTTCGCATAGAAAGACAAAGGAAGACATCCAACCATTTACACACACACACACACACACACACACACACACACACACACACACACACACACACACACACACACACACACACACACTTTCTCAGTACTGACGATCACCAGGGCACCAAGGATCAAGGAAAATGACACTTCATTGGAGGAGAAGCGCACCATAACCACAAGGGGCCGCCAGCCCTCACACCCTCCACTCTGATAGACGGACAGATCTCAAGACAAAGGTGGGCGGCCACCGAACCGGCTCAGCCGATGTGACTTGAGAGCGTCACACCATAAACAAGGGCAAAAAGCCGGGGTCCCATTAAATAATGATTTCCCTGCATAATTAATCTCACTGATTGTTTGACTAATAGTGTAACAATCTAACACCTTAATAATGTTTAATAAAAAATAAAACAAAGTCAGGCATATTAGTAAAAAAAAAAAGAAACAAAATTCAGATTTTACTATTAACGAAAAAGGACTATCAATCAATTAATAAAATAAATACACTCAACATAATCCATCCATTTTCAATACCCGCTTCCTCCAGAGCTCAGGGTCAAGGGAGTATGCTGAAGCCTATCCAAGCTGTCATAGGGCGAAAGCAAGGTGAGACCCTGGAAAAGTTCACCCATTCAACACCCATTTGCACTCACATACACACCTATGGACAATTTACATATGTGATAACAGCATGTGGTCACAGAACACAATGTTGTGATTATGCGAAAAATAGTATTTCCAAAAATAAACATTGAACATCTGAGAAAAAAAAAATCAGGCAACAGGACTGAGCAACATTAATGACCAGTTCACTAAAAGCTAAAACAGTATGAAATATACATAAGACTAAATGAGAGAACTTGCTTCTTTTGAAAAAGTGACTGAAGAAATATTCCATTTTCTCCAGAAGGGGTAAGGTGTTGGGATAACAGGACAGACTAAAATATAGAATTTAACTGAAATAATATGATTTTTTTTCCTCCAATAAAATGTCTGTAATGCAGAGATGGGAAATGGAGTCACACAATAATGCAAAAAAAGGAAAAGGATTCTAGTGATTATATTTCATAGTGAAGTATAGAATTAGAGGCTGGGAACAAGGGAAGTGCTATTTTTTTTTTTTTTTGAGTTCCAGGTAATCTATTGAAATATTTAAAATCATACTTCCAAACTTTAAATTTGACACATTTGGGACATTTTGCTTAATGAAAATGCATTTTACAATTACTTTTCAATTACTTTTCATATTTATATATGTAATGACCTGGAAAACGTATTCAGTAGAATCCCTCATCAACTTTAACACAGTTCTGCATCTTTCGCAGACTTTGTGTGGTGGTTCACTTTGGCTTAGTTGTAAGATTAAAATACATAATAATAATAATAATAATAATAATAATAATAATAATAATAATAATAATAATAATAATGGTAATAATAATAAAAAACAACAACACGGTGACTCACAGTGTCACTGGGCAGTGGGAAGGTCAGCAGCTTCTTTGCAACTTCCTCTCCGATCATTTCATGACACATATCCACAGCGGCAGGGAGAATCAACTCCTCTGCTATGATGAATGTAAGATGAACTCGCCACACGTTTGGCTACAAGAGTGTGCAGTGCAGTGTTGCCAGTTAGAGACATGACAGGCCCTTTCTACATTTGCAGCCCATAATATTGGGAAAAGTCCAACAGCTTTCCCTGGTAAGGCCGCTGTAGTGTTGATGGCGTCGATGCTTCATTGGATACAGGGTCAAACCTCACTCCCAAAACTGATCTCTCGGCTCTACCTCGCGACCACCGTTTACAAAGCCGTACAAAGCCAGAATTGATAGAAAACGTTACTCTTTTTGGGGAAAAGCAGCACCACGTTTGTCCTCGGTTTTATTTATTTATTTTTTTAAACTTCTCGATTACGCCTGTTACAGGTGAACTGCCTGCCAGTACTTCTCTGAGATCAAGGAATTGACTGAAGCTGTACCGCCACCATGTGGTTGGAAGCTACATTGCAACAGAACGTTTCCCCTCTCTGGTATCTTCAATTGATGACCTACGGCAGCCCCGTGCCCTTGGTAAAGATTCACTGCCATGAACTACGTCTGTCATGTATAAAAATACACATTTTGCAGATCCATAGAAAGCTCAGACACTCAGTTAAAAGCTTATATGAATAATTTCTATAACAATTAAACATGGTTGAAACATCAAGCAATAAACACAGCCGGGGTCAAAACCACAGTAACATAGAAGAAAAAACAAGTAGCTTAACGCATCATACATCTAGAATATTCGAACTTAATGATCACAAATGGTGATGATTGCTATTGAGAAATAAACCTCCACGGGCTGGGTAGAACAGTGACAACAAGCAGAGGGGTTTTATCCATTCTGGAGGAGTTTTTTCTTCTCAGTTACAAACTGCTCAGGGTTATCCCACTTATTACTGAATTGAATCATTTGAGAGGAAAGTTTGGCTAAAAATGTGACCTTGCCTCTGGAAAAATTGTCATCAGTGGCTGAACAAGCTACGTTCTGCCGTCAGTCATCATGACGGACTGACTTGGCAGTGGACGCAGACGTGGTCAAAAACTCTTCCCTCTTCCATCCTCGTGGCAGGCCATGAACGCACCATCCCTGGGGGTGTGGACCTGGTGCCCACTGACAGGGGCGGCGGTGTCCACTAGCGGAGTCAGAATCGACGACGACGACGACGACTCCGGCAGCAGTGGTCGACCTGAGGAGAGGAGAGCAGGACGAAGCAGCTCCGTTCACCCTCGATTGTCGGTTTCAGTCCGTGCGGGGAGGATGGAGGTGGAGAGGCGGACGGACAAGTTCGACTACTCGGAGAGGAACGACGCCAAGTCCGTCAGCGGTAGGCTCGAAAACACACCTTTCCTCACTCTCAACGTGACAGCAGCGGCGAGACACTCCCGCGGTACTAAACTACCACCAAAAGCTCCAAACGTGTCGTTGGTGACTGTTTTGCACACTTTGACCTGACAGATGCACCCTTGTTTTCCTCCAGTTAAATGCTATGTTTAATTTTTTTTTAAACATAATTGTTTGTTTCGTTCATATTCGCACCGCTAAAACTTAAGCGTGATCTAGTCTCGATGGGGGTAACGGAGCCAAAGTGTTTATATTTGGACGTGTTTAGAGATCATAAAAGGTGAACTTTTGAACTTAAGGGACGCCCCTGGGCCATTTAGAATTCAGTGGGCTAAATCCGGCGAGACATTAGCCGCATGGTGCGGAGACAAAGGTGATAAAGAGGCTTTAGATATTCCTGCTCCAATACGTGGCTCGCGAAAACCGCCCTTGATGTTTCATTCATATTTATTCTGAGTGAAACAATGAATGAATGTTACTTCACATCGCAGCTCGCCAACATGACCATGTTGGTCGATGTATGCCGCCACCTTGTAAACAAATGAAACGTGTCTTGCAAATGTTCTACAATTTAAATAGGAATAGAAAAAACGTGGTTTACGAATACTAAAACACCAGCAAACGAATGCATATTGTTTGAAAAAAAAAAAAATGATGCTAAAGTAACAATTAAAGCATGTTTTAAAAGTGCCATTTTTTTGGGGGGACCTGAAACTTTGTTTTCTACTTGTTTAAAAAAAAAAAAAAGTTTTTTCTTGAAGGAAAAGGGTTACGCTCGTAAAAAGAAAAAAAGAAAAAAAAAAAAAGTTCTGTCTCAAAAGTTGACACTTTTGAGACAGGCTTTATTGGTTTGATAAGTACGTTTTGCATTTGTAAAACAAGACGCATCAGTGTGTTTATGTTTGTGGATTGTAGGACATTTACAAAATATGTACACTACTTAACAATAGTGGTGGGCTTTCAGGGCCAGCCAGGCCTCGTCTGCTGGTCTGAACACATAGTGAAAAGAACGTTCTCCTTCATAATGACAGGAACGCTACTCTCCATAGTCTATTTTCTTCATGTCCTTTTACCGTCAGTTGTGATGCCAAGACCAGCTAGCTGGTCTTACACTGAATTTACACTGAGAACCTGACAGACTGAACTCAACCTGGTTATCTGGTTGTCACCACGATGAACCCATGAAGGCTGTAGGAGAATATAAAGATATAGTTGCCCAATCCTCTGCGATTAATAATATGAATAGCATGGCGCGTTGGCGCAGCAGCTGCGGCAACACGCTCAATTGTTTAATAATTACATTTTTTTGTTTCGTTATCGTGTTGTTGGTCTCTCATATGAATCGGTGACAATTTTTTACCGGAAAAGAGTTTAATCTCACTTTACTTTTGGTGGATCTATTGAAATCTCTGAAAATCTAATTTACTTGTAAGTTTCAACAGTATCAGTGGCCTTAGTGGCCGACTCCCGACTGTGATTTTAAATGCTCGGGAATAGTGTGGCTCCAGTAGGTCCCCTGTATGAAGACGATGTCCTGTGTAAGTGTGATTCTGAATGGATTCTCGAGCCGTCGTGTCATATTGATGGTGTATTAATTTCGGTTGGACTAAATGTGATGTCACTAATGGCCTAGGCGTGACATGCACGGCCCGCCGCTGCTAACCGGGCAGTTCCTTGCAGCAGACGGTCAGTAGGTACCAGTCCGATATTGTACACCCGTGTGGGTGACTGAAGAGTTTATTGACCTGTCTAACATGAAAACCAGCCAGTGCTAAAACTATCCTGGCACTGCACACCTGGCAGCTGCTACAATATCCACATGGTCACATAGTTAATACAGATTTAATCAGGCTTTGTTCCCCCGTTTTATTTATTTAAGTAAAGGCCAGGTTGCAGATGTATTATAAAAAGACACAATAAAGAAGTTTTTTTTTTTTTTTTTAAAAAAGGAGACAAACAAAACACACCTCAAATCTAAAAAAAAAAAAAAAACTCTGCTTTTTACTGATATGTAACTCTTGTCTAATGGTTCTACTTAGACATCAGTTTTGCCCTTCTTTCCGACTGTGACCTTTTGATCAAACTTGGGTATCTCAGCACAACAAGGAGGCATGCGCTGGCCCTTTCAGATCCACTTAGGCCACTTGGGTCCGGCTAAAGGGTCCCAAGTGAGCTGCCTGTGCAGAAGGTCCATCCAAATTTTCTACTTTGCAAATGTTGGCCCCTCAGAGTTTGTAATACATGGACAGCCCTCAACAAGCAGACTTTACTTCAGAAAGGCCTTGCTGCCCTCACTTGGGCGACCCTGAGTTCAATTCCCCCATCAAGAATTAATCAGTTTCACATATAAATGCATTTCTGCTACTTGTGTAGTTACCTTTGGCTCTGTGTGTATTGGCAGCGGAGCAGCATAAGCTAATCCATCCAATAATAAACAATTCCCCTTTGATCCCTGCATATAACTTCTTTACTCTCAAATAAAAATGGAGAGGGGAAAGCAAACTACGTTGCACTGGTGGTTAAAACTAATGGAATGCAACCCCTTGATGCAGCATGCAAAAGACCAGTCATTACTGAACAGATGCATTTGTGGAGAGGTAGACTTGGCAATTTTATTTTTTTAACTGTCTTCCCCTCTGTTGTTTTATTAGGGTGCATAACATAAAACCAAACAGCAGTTCAGTCACCGGGGTGAAGACATAAGCTGATTGATTACCGTCTTCTTCTCTTTTGTCTCTGTTCTTTCCTTTCTCTCCTTCTCTTCCCCTTTCTCTCATCCTCGTCATCCCTGTGTTTGTCCGTCACCCTCGTCTCTTGCTCTTTCTCACCTCCGAGTAAAACTCTGACTATGTTCGCCTGGAAATGAGGAAATGAAACTCTAGGTTTTTCAGTTCTAGCCCCATTTTACGAAGAGGGGTGACTTTGAGACTTTTGAGTCTGTTGTTGCCAAAAATGTGTAAAACTCCAGAGTTTATTTCCATCTCCTCCCTGAAACGCTGCTGCTCCTTCAATCAGTGTCACATTTAATGTGCACCGTTGCTGAGTGTTGCCCTCTTTCGGAATTAAGATGACTGGTTTGATTTTGGCTGACGTGCTGTGTCCTGTTGTGGAGGACCCTGTAGCGAGTTGGCTACGTTGTAGGGCTGCAACGATTCCTCGAGTAACTCGATTACAAAAAGTAATCGAGGAATTTCATCTGCCTCGAGGCGTCGTTTAATTAAACTGAAAGCTCACGTTTCGCACGGGCTCTTTTTAGTTTGACACAACGTGCTTCCATCACTGTCCATGCGCCCAAAGCAAATTGGGAGAAGTGTTTTGGCAACGGTTCAGGGCGGCGCGGTTTCACGCTTTTGGGACGCTTCTGAAATGCGCCCACGCCACGTCTGGAGTGAACTTGCACACTGACCTTTATGGCAACGTTCTGCTGTGGAGCGGGCTTCAATTAAGCAAACGTTTGTTTTATCCGATTACTCGATGAATCGATGGAATATTCGATACAATGATCCGTTACCAAAATACCCCTCAGCTGCAGCCCTGTTACGCTGCCTCGCAGACTTACAGATTCACAGTGAGATTTTTAATTCCCAAATTACTACTTCATTGAGAGGCACTGTTTTATTCCCATTTGATATTATAGCTCCTTCTTGATATCAATCCTGAATCTTTTCTGCAAAATTGGTAACTCGAGTTTTGGTCATGTTGTCATATTTATGTTTTAAACTCTTTACAAAACCTCATTCCTACCTTTCAACCTATGGAGTTGTGATAAAATAAAATTTCAGGTTTGTGGGCAGCACGATTTCAGTCGTTTTCACCACAGTGTCTGTCTAATGAAATCACAACGTTTAAAGTGGTGCATTTACTCATCAGTAATTTTCTCCCGAGATACTTTTCTCTTCCACGGCATTTCATCTCACTATATTTTCAAATTCACCACATGAGCGTATGGAAACATCTCAGTCAAGCAGGCTGAAGTACGTTGACGTCCTCTTGTAGACAGTTGCCATGGTGACTTTTTGTATCAGGGATCTATTAATATGGGCTTCGTGTTGTAGTGGTGTATGCACTTAACTTAAGGTGAACACACTCAGAACTGATTGAACTAGTTCAAATGAGCTGTTCTGGAACCAGAAAGTCAGAGTTTACCCTGCTCAGGATAACTAAACTCAGAGTTAAGGATTAGATTTGGATGTTTTTTTTCTTTTATTGGAGCTTGCTTGTGTGCAATAGTCCATTTCATTAATAAGGTAGAGGGTGTTTGTGTAGCAGAGTAATATGGGCTCATGACACTTCTTGACCCGCAGGCTGACCGAGTGCACAGATATCATGAAGCGCATTCAATAATCTGGTCAGTCGAGTAGATACTTCCATTTTGAAGCATTTCTAGCTAACAGTCGGTGACATATTACCTTCGTCATCCCTCTCAGCCCTCACTGCTTGCCGGTCTGTGCTCTGCTTGAAGACCTGCCCGATATCCCTCTGCGTACAAAGTGTTTCAGAATTAGGTCATCTTGTTTCATTAAGACAGAAAATTGATTGTTGCCATGCCACATACTACCGCAACCTAACCTTAAATCAATTCTCATTGCTGCGCATGTAGACGCTGATGCTGCTTTCAAGGCAGCTGGGATCGCAGCGAGTCGACACGTTTTGTGTGTCGTCGTTCACTTGATGCAGAGTGCACAAATGACAAATGCTGATCTCACCTTAGAGTATAACCATATCATTGAAGCTAACATTATGAACTGTTTTTTTTTCTTGTTTTTTTTTTGCCTAAGATTTATACCAGGGCACAGTTCGCCAATGGATCAAACTCCTAAGCCCTCCTTTTAAAGTCTGCTCCAGGGTGCTGGAGAAGAGTGTCTGGTCAATTGTTGGGTTAGATGGGTTACATACATACGTACGTATTTATATACATGTTTATATGAATGCATATATGTATATGTTTGTATGTATATGTGAATATATTATATATACATATGTATGTATGTATATGTATCTATATATACGTGTGTATACATATATATGTCTTTCTATGTATGCTAGTGTCACACAAACTTCAACCAGCAATATTTCAGTGTGTGTGTAAATGTTGAGTGCTGCAACGGCCTACCAGGCATTCAATTTTGCATGCTTAGCAGCAGATTATAAAAAACTTGTAGCATTAGACTGATAGCAACAAATGGCTGCGAATCGGTAGATCTTGAGGTCCATGAAAGCAAGATGGAAGTTCACTGTCGTATGGGACTCGCAGCTCGTCGTTCATGTGTCCAGCAATTGGAGTCATCTTAATCTTGGAAGCCAGGTCGTCTGAAATCACACACACTGGTGCGGCAGTAAGGCCCTACTGATGTAGTGAATGTGTCATGTTCCTGGTCTAGTCACAGTGATTTTTGCGTTAAGAGCACATGCAGGTTTTAGGAGCAACAGCGGAGACATTGAAAGACAAGGTTTGTTGCCGGGGAAGGGCTTTTTATTCCTTTTGTTTGAAAGGTCTGGAGGCTGAATGTTAATCATCATCAAATTGCTGTTTCTAAGCAACATTCTAGTGTGCTGTCAGGCTGAAGAGGATCCAAAGCTGATGCAACATCCACACAACAGGCTCATCTCTGGCAAAAGATCAATCCTAGGGAGAGCCATTTTTGTATTTCTTTTTATGCAGACGATATGCAGTGATAATTCATACATGGGGTGAATGTTTGTCTCCTGATTTGTCCCCCAACATGCTTTTTTTTCCTGCTTTTGAATCGTCCTCTTTGACCTGCACATTGCAAAGGAACAGCGGGACGAATTGTTACCACTGACGCCAGTAGATGAAACGTGTGAGACGGCGTGTTGTGTACTAACCTTCAAAAGAATCAGCTGCAAGCTTCAGATATACATCACCGTGTGTATTTTCCCCTGTATGTTGGAAGTGTGGCGATTGACTGGAACAGATCTCATCAGATGGTGTCCAACCTTCAACGAGTCTTTTAGCCTTTGGCTGTCTGTGTGTCTGTCTGTAATTAAAACTAATAATATATATAATAACATACAGTATTAATCACTCTGTATCTCAGGGTTAGGCAAACTTTTTGACTGGTGGGTCACAATGGGTTCTAAAATGTGACAAAAGGAGCCGGAGCAGGAGCAGATGGATGGAGTGTTTTGGTGACCCAACTCATAGGAGAAAAAAATATGTCGGGATATTTAGAAAACATGCTTTAATGTCAATTGAGAATGAACCAAGCGTCTTTGAAGCCCCACGGTATTTAGCTCTTTATTGAAATGACTCTTAAAACACTGAAAAAAATGTTGAAATACAGCTATTTTCTAACTTACTTACTGAAGGGCCAGGTTAAAAAGCTTCACGGGCCGCATACGGCTCCCGGGCCGTAGTTTGCCCATGCCTGGTCTATCTGCTCCTGGCGTTCAGCGTTTCTCCTCCCTCTCTTGCGAGCAGGTTTTTTTTTCTCCTTGGTTCAAGACAAAGTGATGATTGCAGGACTCCTACATGCTGCTATAATCACAACCCTGCAGGTATTTAGAATAGAATTGTAGCTGTGCTACGTTTCATTTTGGGTTTATTTGAAACTGCAAGACCAAAGAAACATTCTTGTTGAAAATTTGAGTAGGAAGATACAAACGGTGATCTCAGTCCACGATGTGACATGATCGTCACGTGGAGAACACACGTGACACAAAGCTCTGTGACAGCGGGAAGCAATCTGACGTGCCGTTAGCGTGGACTTATGATCCATCAAAAAGAGGGATTTCGATCAGGTCATCGTTTAATCCGATAATTTACGGTTTGTGTTATTGGAACCTAATGGGAAGGTTTGGTACAAATCATCTAAGTATCTACATATCCGTGGAACATCTGCTGTGGCTCCAAGGTTCCTCTGATTATTAGGAACGACTGAGTATGACCTCACCCCGATCACCAGGAACAACTGAATTCACATTTTATATTGACTTGAATTTGCTCCAGTCTCAAGTCTTTGTAATATGTGATTGTAGGATTTTCTTATCTGTATGCCGTATGTCGAATGTACAGCTAATTGTCATTAGCATCACGATTAGCTGAATTAGCTCGGGTTTGTTTAGGACAAAATATTATTCATTCATGTTTTGCATTCTCTGTCTTGTTAATTGAGCAATTGTATGTTGTAATGTCCAGGCATTGTATAAATGTGATTATTACTACAGAATTTGTGCATAGTATTTAAGAAAAAAAAAAAAATCAATTATACAATAATACAAGCCTCAACAGACCATTCTCCTGCCATCCCTGCTGCCTTTGCAAATCCGCTGGCGCTGCTCCTGTGGCTGCCGTGTGCACGACATTGCTTAGACCCTGAGGCTGTCTTGCTTTTCCCCGGTGCTGCTGTGAGGACTGAGTCACCTCGTGTGGGGGGAAGGGCAGTGAGTGAACGCATTGGGAATGGTGACCAGGGTCAGTGGGATGATGCTTTTGAAGCATTAATGGTCTGCTCTCCACTGACCTCCGAGTAACCCAGGCAAGTATTTACAACCTCCTGTGAGATAAGATGCTTGTTTGATCCACACACTTAAAGAACTGCTAATGAGCTGAGAGGGGAGGGAGGTTGGGGGGGTGCTGGTGTCAAGCTGCTGTAGGCCAAAATATGTGAATTTATTTGAGTGGCTCCAAGGGACAATTGGTAAAATGGCACTAGTGTTCCGTGAGCCACCTTTTTGTCCCCCGGCGCTGCCATTGACTGTGATTGAACAATATGGACCGGAAGCGCTGAAAAAACACTCCTATACTTTAGACCTTAAACAGTCCTGTTGCTTATTTATGAAAGGAAACTCTTACTCTATTGCCAACCCCATGGAAATAACGGTGAGGGCTCACAGCTGGAAAAACAGACACATGTAATGACACCTTATTGTCAATTGAATTAATCAACTAATAGATTATTATTATTATTATTATTATTATTATTATTATTATTATTATTATTATTATTATTATTATTATTATTATTATTAGCAGAAGAAGTTGGACGAGATATCCGGGTTTGTGTGCTTGGGAAAGGGCGCATGAGCGTTGCAATCTAAAATCTGACCACTAGATGGGAGACTTTTACAGTGTATGGCGGAATTTCACACACGCTGGACCTTTAGTCCCGGTGTTTTACAACCTGGTACTCGATTGATAGGCTATGAGCCGGTACCTTTAGTGTATTTCCCCCTTCTGTTAACCCTACCTTGGAAATAACTGAGCACGGAAATATATTTTACTAAATTATTGCAAAGAATGTAGAAGAGTTGAAATTGAAATTGAAATAGAAATTTACAGTATCTTGCAGAACATATTTCATTCCCAAAATGAGCCAATTAATTAATTAATTAATTAATTAATTAATTGCTATATTATTTTCTCCCCGTTTGTGTGGGTTCTCTAGACTCTCGTGATCCCTGCAACCCCTGAGTGCAGGGGGAAGAGGGTATAGAAAATGGATGGATCACAATATATCCATACAACCCTTTGTAAGAAAACCCTCATATTTTTTTGAAATATGCGGCCGGTGGAGGGGAGGATCTTTCCGCCTGTGTGTGAAACTCAGTGTGAACCTGTGTTAAATCACCACT